>NC_068985.1:64881608-64906007 GCF_001194135.2 Octopus bimaculoides
CCATAAATATTATTATGGGTATTAGACAGTTACCCAGAATAACAAATTACTGGAGCGATCAGGAACTTTTTGGCGATGAATATATTTCCAGTATTATGAACGAGTACGATTCGTGAAGCTGAACCAATATTTACATGTGAGAGACACTAGCAGTACCTCCCCCTCCCCAGTACGTGGAGAACTTTGAGACAAAAATTATGCAATAGAATTGATTAAGAACCCTTTCTTTAATTATGTTCCAAATATCACATTAATATGTTGATAAATAAAAAAGTTACAGGTGTTTAATGAGACTAGTCTAAATTCATGATTATTTTAGAATTTAATTGAAACTCATGAGGGGTGTATTTTGGTCAGAAATATAGTAACGAAAGGGTTAAGCTACTTCACCATTCTATTTTTGTCTGTCCTTGTTTGTCCCCTTTGTATTATGTCTACAAGGCAAATTTATTGAAATAAAGTAGCTTGCTTACCAATCAGATGGTTCTGGGTTCAGTCCCATTGCATGGCACCTTAGGCAAGTGTCTTCTACTATAGCTTCAGGCTGACCAAAGCTTTGTGAGTGGATCTGGTTGACAGAAACTGAAAGAAGCCCATCGTATATATATGTGTGTGTGTGTGTGTATGTTTGTGTTTGTCCCTCCGCCATCACTTGACAACCGATGTTGGTGTGTTTACATCCCCGTAACCTAGCGGTTTGGCAAAAGAAAATAAGTACTAGGCTTACAAAGAATAAGGCCTGGGGTTAATTTGTTTGACTAAAGGCTGTGCTCCAGCATGGCCACAGTCAAATGACTGAAACAAATAAAAGAATATATATAGTCAGATATATAGATATGAATGTGTGAATATGTGTATGTGTGTGCATGCATATATATACATATGTATGTGTGTATGTATGTATGTACACATAAATATATCAGTTCCTATGTTGAGATTTGCTTTATGCAGGTGCTAGCTATGCAGTATGCAGTTTAAAGTCATACTCTGGACATGCACATGCACACAAACACACACACACACACACACACACAGCGAGAGATAGAGGTTATTTTATTCATACAATAAAACTGCATTGTTTCCCTAGATAGGAATGCTCAAATAAACAGTTTATCAAAAATATCTTCAGCCATATTCACTTCTTATTTCTCATGCAATTTACTAAAGTAAAGATTTCTTTCATTTATCTACCTACATTGCATTAGGATACAATAAAAAAAATTGAAGTGTATTGAATTGCAAAGTTGAAGTAACATTTTGGTAAATGGTTAGATGTGAATAAATCATTCACACAATAACAATAATTTTTGAGCTCATATATGTGTGTGTGTGTGTTTGTATGTATGCATAAAAATATGAAACCAGTATACTCCACTGGGTAGGTAATGTCAGTGTGCATGTACAACAAAGTGTAAATGATTTAAGAGAAAATTTGAGTATAAGAGGCATCAGTTGTGGTGTGTGAGGTAGAAGACTGCTCCAGTATGGTCATGTGATGCATATGAATGTGAACAGCTGCATTAAAAACTGCCAATCTCTAATTGTGGAGGGAACCCATGGAAGGGGTAGACCCAGGAAGATGAGGGACAAAGTGGTGAGGCATTGGGCTTCACTAAGGAGATGACAAGAGATCAAGACTTGGCAATTTGCTGTGCTCAAGAAAACAAGTCAAGCGAAGTAAAATTGTGGAAATCCATACATATAGGCATGTTTTTTACAGCCATGTCCCCACTCCTTCTCTCAGCCAAGCAGCCTTTGTCTTGTGAGTTCACAGCTGCTGGTGCTTTGTGAAAAGCATCCATTTCAATGCTAGCACCGCATAAAAAGCACCCATGCCAGTGCTGCATGAATTGTACCTATGCTGGTGCAATGTGAAAAGTACCCATGATGGTGCCACATAAAAAGCACCCAGTAAAACGGTTGGTGTTAGGAAGGGCATCCAGCTGTAAAAACCATGCCAAAGCAGACAATTGGAGCTTAGTGTAGCTCTCCAGATTGCCAGCATGGAAAGCAGGCCTTAAATGACATTGATGACAATGATGATGATGATGATGATGATGATGATGATGACAACGACGACAATGATGGTATGTTGAAGGGGACAATTAAGGAAGAATTGGAAGTACATTTTGACCAGTGCTATGTAACATCTGATAATCTGGTTGATACAGTGATATATTGACTTGGTTTGAAATGACTAACTAATGCCAAAATGTCTTCAAATTGAAAATCAATATATACTAATATCATTAGATAACATAATTGTGAAAGAACATTAATTAAGGATCTAATTTTAGAGAGAGGATCTCCAATCTTATGAAATCTTCCTGCCAACATCTTCTCAAACATGATGACTGTAATCAGTGCTACTGCAGAGAAAGCTCCTATGTTTGTTTCTACTTTGGTTCTGACTCATAATGAACACATTGAACAAAATCCCATGAGAAACATCTCTAATCACTTTAAACCAATAATGTCCCATTCATCAACCACAAGTGGCTCCTGATTCTAACCAAATATATTTAATCTTCCTCTCTAGATGAATTATCTCAATGTTTGGAAACCTGTTAAAAAGTGTCCTGCCTCAAAGAAGGGCAACCTCTCTAACTCTTCTAACAATCAGTCCACCTCACTTCCAGCAGATTTTCCCACTGAACATGAACTGCATCATACTCACCAGTCTTGGACAGCCTGAAAGGGTTATGGGCAGGCATGTACATAGCTTCTCTTGCAGGCTAAGTCATAAAAAATGTAGAACCACATGTCCATTAAATTCTGTTTTTGTCTCTCAGTCTCTTCTGTACTTGTTAGAATAGCTTTTGCACCTTCTGTACCAGTGAATTGTATCATTTCCTGCCCAAGTCCACATAATGTACCTATTTCTACTCTTATCATAATGTAGCTATGAGGTGGTAACAAAAAATTCTCAGACCAGTTATGTTGAATAAAAAATAACTTATTTGCCTAAGTTTTAACATCATCTCCTTCAAAATAGTCACCTTGTGCAGCATATCATTGGTCCCAGTATTCCTGCTGCTTTTGGAATCTGGCCTGGAAGTTGTTTTCTGTAAGAAAGTTGTGGACCTTCTGCAATTCTCTCTGGATCTCAACAACAGTATTAAAATGGTGACCTTTGAGTTGCATTTTCATTTTGGGGAAGAGATGAAAGTCCACAGGAGATAATTCTGGCAGATAAGGTGGGTACAGAAGTGATACCATGTTGTTTTTGGTGAGAAACTCACGCAAGAAGAGAGCTTGGTGATAGGATGCATTGTTGTCGTGAAGAATCTAATTCTTTGTGCTCCATAGATCAGGTTGCTTTCACCAAATATCCTCCCTCTGAATGCTTCAAAACATTGTAGTAAGACTCCTAATTGATGATCTGGACCTGGGGGATGAATTCTTGATGAACAATACCACATTTTCAGGGATGACGTTTGTGGCAGATCTTCCAGGCATATTCTTCTGCTTTTGAAGTGCCTGTGCCACTCAAAACATTGCATATGATCCATTGTCATCATCATAAGCTTGCCAAAGTATGCTCAATGTCTCTGCAGCAGACTTCCTAAGTTTAATGCAAAATCTCATATTGGCTCTTTGTTCCTGTCCATGACAAAATTGCAGGCTACATCATACATGTGATCACAAAAACACAAATTTCACAACTTGTGAAGTAAACACAGTAATGTCACTTGGCACACTGCCTCATGAAGGTCACTGCTAGCTCTCACTGTGCATGTAACTGTGTGCTGCCATCTGTTGGCACACTACAGAACTAGTCTGAGAACTTTCTGACTCCATCTCGTAACTTTACACAATTTCCAGCTAATCTTTCCTATCCAGATTGTAAGATTCTAGAACTTTTTACCTGCTGTCATGTGGACATCATCCTACAAAAGGTCAGCACCAGTTGCATCAGTAGCCTGCAAAGTTTATGTTCTCTGTTGGAAGACTTAAATAGCATAGAAGTATTTATTTATGTTGAGAGTGAAATTGGAAGTTAAACAACCACTATTATTTCTTTAATAATCACTTTAATTAAAAATAAAATGAAATATGGTTTGTACTGCTCAGCATCCTAACAATATTTATTTTTTTAATTTGACATATGATCTTTTTGTAAATTGTTTTTTCCAGAGTATCATTGAATCGTATACATTCAAGTTTTCTTACATGAATAGCGGAATTGATATATATAGGTAATTATAAATATTGTTAAATATAAAATTTTCCATTATAAATTGTTTTTTAATTTGTGTAAAATTGTTTCCTATTTATGTTCTTGTATTTTTAGAATATTAATAAATCTTTTGTATTCTTAGAAGCTTTATTAATAAATCTATTTATGTTTATTACTGAATAATTGTAAAATAATTCTATTTCCTAGGGAAACTTTAATGATTTAAAAAATTACTTTGTAAATATGTATCTTGAAGCAACATCATTCACTCACTGGGATTCTTTGCCTAAAAAGGGGATTTGTCATTCCTTCTTCTGTACTTGATTCTATTCTACACATAGACACATTCAAACATGCATACACAATGATACAGAGGTACACACATAAATGCACTCAAACACACACACACACACACACAAACATGCACACACAAACATGAATATGCAGAATACATACATACAAATGTACACACATGCATACATATATATATGCATATACACATACATAGATATGTGTATACACATGTATGCTGACATACACAGATGCACACAAACAAACAAAAAGAATGGACAGTCAACTATTAATGAAAATTAATGAAAGCAATGAAAATTTTAGAAAACAAAATTAGCAAATGAGTGGAAATTGAACTGGTAAGTGTGTTAATTAATAAAGTATTAAAACAGAATGACTCTCCTCAGACACAACAATATATATGTGTGTGTGTGTAGTCTCTCTTGCACACCACAACTGATGCTTCTTAGGTCTAACTTTTCTCTCAAGGTACTTATACTCTGTCGAGTATGCACACTGACATTACACATCCATCGGAGCATACTGACTTTGTTTCTTGCAAGCTTACACATGTCCTCAGCAGTCATGGCCCATGTTTCACTGCCATGTAGCATGGCTGTTCGTACACATGCGTCATACAGTCTACCTTTTACTCTGAGTGAGAGGCCCTTTGTCACCAGCAGAGGTAAGAACTCTCTAAACTTTAGTAAAATAAGTATTCAGTTAGAATCAGGTACTTGAAAAGATATGCACCAGGCAGGATTGGATAAACCTGTGGTTCTGGCCTATGGTTGGTAATTAACAGATAGGATATTCCAGTTGTGTACACAGAGATAACCAGCCCTATGAGTATTTAGCGCCTAAGGGCTGGTCCAAATCACGTGTTACTTTGAATAGTATGTTGTTGGTATACTCTAGGGTGTCCGACAAGTCATAAATCCCCTTAGTATATTATAATCAAATGAATAACATACGATGGATAATTGTCAGCTCATTACAGCTTTTTCTTATGTGTCGTTTTAATAGAAGAATGAGAACATTATTACAAAAAACCATTATCATCAGATGAAATGTAATTTTACAAACAAAAGAATATTCCAAGGATATAGCAGGGACATGGCTGAAGTCTGTTGAAGGCAACTATGAAATGGGAGAATGACCAACAAAGTTGGTCGTTGAGGTTAAGAATATAGTTTTTGAAAGTGTGTAATATGATACCTAAGGTCAGCGACTTGGGTGAGATAGCAGTCTGCTAGACTGGTTCTTAGGTAGGCCGAAGTGGGATGTAGGTGATATTTTATTATAGTAGGCTTAGAGCAGCGGGAAGCAAGATGTCCTAATATAAATTGAGGATAAAAAAAAAAAGAATAAAGCAAAAGTAAGGGTGAAGAAAAATAAAAGCATACAAGCCAATTAGGCACAGGGTTGGGGTTTAAGATTTGCTAGCTATGCCTAAAGGACAAAGGGAGGGTCAGAGATACGCGGAATTTAGGGGCATTCTGTGGATATTGGTTGAAAGTTGGGGGAGGGTACGAAGGCAATCAAATAATAAGATCTAACTTTTATGGAATTGTAGTGTTAGTAATAGTAGAGTACTACTTAACATTAAGGAGTTTAAAGAAGGATGAGATTATATAATAAACTACACCTAGTACAGAGTTAGTAGAACTATCAGATCAGATATCAAAGAAAGCCAGCAGTAGGGAGTAGTCTAATGATTAACAATATGGAATGTCATATAGGTCGCATTGATATTATTTAATTAGTATAATCACCTTTGTGTGAATCAGGTAAAGCAACTCCTGACAATAGACACAGGCAAGAGGTTTGACTAGTGTGTTCTATCTCTTATTTAACAAGCTCAGCACAACTGTATCGTGGTGTAATTTCCAGCAGCATTGTCTCCTCCTTGATATTTGTCAGCCTTGTACCCTGTGACAAATATCAAGGAGTGATGTTCATAGAGGTCACAGCCCATGGGGAACTAGCCCATAGATTTAGGAAAGCTCTGAAGGAGACCAAACTCAATATTAATATCGTTGAAAAGCCAAGGAGCTCTATCAGATCATAGTTATGTAGGATGTACCCCTTCAAGAATACCACATGCACCAATGAGAACTGCATGGTTTAGTAAGATTAACTGTAGAACTAGAAATGTAGTCTACAGCATAAGGTGCATAGAGGGTGCTTGTAAAGACAAGAATATGACATACATTAGTGAGACATCTAGAAGCATTGCAGAGAGACTAAATGTACAATTGAGACAATATGACAACAAAAAACAGTCCTCCATACTCTACCAACATGAGGGCACATTAGGTTGACTTGACATTTGCATTTTATCCAAGCACCCGAAGGACCTAACATTCAGACAAATACAGGAGTAAGTCCTCATAAATGAAACATCCCTCATACTAAATAGGAAATACATGTAGCAGGTAGTGATACCCTAATACCCACAGTATATACACTCAGGTAGATTTGTTAGTAGACTGTTACGTAGGCAAATATATATAAGTAGGTAAATGGATATGTAGGTAAACAGATAGGCAAACAGATAGATAGGTACATAGGTAATACAGACAGACAAGCACACATAGCAACACATTACCAGATACACACATGCACACTCCATACACACACACATACACAAAGGTACATATGGAGACACACATCCATACATAACAGATGCACATACATATTCACAAACCCATACACATGCACACTCAAACACACACACATACATACAAACACACAAACATGACTATGCAGAATACATACAAACATACATACATGCATATATATATATATATATATATATATATATATATATATATGTGTGTGTGTGTGTGTGTGCAAACACACACGCATACATACATATGTGTAAACACATGCTTGCTGATGTACACACATGTTACAAACAAATAAATAAAAAGAAAGCAGCTCCAAAAATGGACAGTGTCAACAACTATTGAAGAGGTTACAAGAAGCAATGAAAAATTCAGGAAAAAAAATAAATAAATAAATGAGTGGAAATTGAACCGGTGAGTATGTTAATTAATAAACCATTAAAACAGAATGATTCTCCTCAGATACAACAAAATATGTTTCAACACACGAATTCACATAAAGTATCTTGCAAACCAAATATAAAAACAAAGTGTGTGTGTATGTATATATATATATATATATACACAGACATTAAAGAAGTAAATAGACACCCTTATAAAAAAGGTGAACAACAAATATACTTCAAAATTCTTCAAGTGACAAAGTTGTTTTTAAAACGTATAGATATGGTAAAGAAAGCTGGGAGGATGGTGTAATCATTAAACAGATTGGAAGAATGCTATTCCTGGGAAAAGGAAAAATATTGAACATAAAATATATATTAACCAACTTAAAAAAAGATTCATGGAAAAAACAGTCATGAGAAATGAAGTTCTCATGGAAGTATTGTATGACACGTTTGAGGTACCAACACCCAAACAATTGGAAACTACACATTCTAGCACCAGAAAACAGGGGAAACACTGGGATTGAACCCTAAACGTAAGGGGTATTAAAACTCTGAGCAGAATTTAATTCACAAAAGGGGAGAAGTTAGAGTAGACTAATTCTAACAAGAGAAGATGTTGTGGAAGGATTCCGACCACCCCAATGTGACTAAAAGTGGACTGGCACATTGTTATAAAAGAAAGAACTGTAAGCAATTGATGGTAATCAGTTCACTGTGTTTTGATTAAAATCCTTGTGATTCCATGTGAAGTAATTGGTGATATATTGTTATATTTGTTAAAGGTCTCCCCTCATGGGTGTACCACGCTTGTTTGTTGAAATTGCTGTTACTGTTTTTACTTATGAGTTTGTTGATTTGTGTTTTTCTTCCCATTTATGGGAGAACCTGAGAAGTGAAGAGAAATGGAGGGTGGACTAGCAAAAAGCAACAGTTATGCGGCAGTGGAGGAGGAAGTTTTAGGCGATGTAGAAAGACAACAGCATGAAGAAACAACGACACTAACCAAAATGGAGGAGGATAAAGACAGAGAGAAGGCGTCAAGAGTGGAACAAGGTAAAGGCAAACAGGCAAGAAGGCTGAGAAAGCACAGATGGAATTTCATTACATATGCTAAGAGCACAGCAACTGAAAGAATGATAATGGAGTTTAAATCTGTTATAAGGGTTAAGTTGCCTACAGATACGTACGGAGAAAATGTGAAAGCCATTGTAATTGATAGACAGATGCAACAGGTTGAAGGAAATGTGTAACATTGATCTGCCGGGATTTGTGGTGGAGTTTGATGAACTGCCGTCAGTAGTGGAATTAAGAGAACTGAAACCATTCATAAGATATTAAAAAAAAACCTAAAAATGTATTTTTTAAAAAAAAGAGAACAAAAGCGATGCTAATGGAGAAAAAAATAAGGAAAAGAAAGATTATAAACTATGAGTAGAAACATTCAAATGGTGCTGCATGAGAGTGGGGCTCATGCAGCCATTTGATTTTTCAATTTTACATAACATTTTTCTCATTTTTCATTAATTTTATGTTTTTGTCCCCACTGTGGCATTCTGTCTGTCCTTGTGCCATCTCCTCTGTATAAAAGCCTGAGTGCTTAATAAAAGAATTCAAGCAGTTCACTGTGAGCCATTGGCAGAGAGCGTTTAACCTTGTGTAACAGTAATCGTAGGCGTTGTGTGAATACTTTCTTTCCTCCTGCTTTGTTAAATTATTTATCCAACACCAAGATATAAAAAAAGGACAAGTAAGTGGAACAGAATTTTTTATAAAGGATGATAACTTTGATCCAAATCAAGATTTAGTGTCAAGTTTTGTGAATATTTTGTAGCCTAAGCTATCATTAATATTTGCAATGGGGCTTATTTCCCTTTTGACTATTTCATTCGTATGTCTACCTTTCTTTTTCTACTTGATGCATTTATGAGTGAAACATATCTTTCTGTTGTATAGTAAAACTTTCACACCCTTCCCAGTAAAAAAGTGGTAGTAGTCAGCCATTATAGAAAGACCAGTAGCTAGTCATCAAGAGGAAGGTCAGAAGGTTGAGAATACATGTAGACTGTGTTGGTGGTCATGTCTGTGTTGATATAGTAATTATACTGTGATACTGAGTGGACATTATAACAATCCAACCTTTTGAGAATAATAACACTGTGCACCTGGGGGTCGTACAGTGCCAGATAGAACCATTCTATCAACAACTTCAGAATACAACAATATCTGTCAGAGCTACAATTGTCATCAAAAGACAGATACAACAGTGGCAAGAGACCACTTTACAACACTTTTTTAGCTTGGACATGTGAAAGGTATCTTTAGTTACTAAGCTTTTTAAAAATAAAATTTTCTTTCTAAATAGTCAGGGACAGTTGCAGCAGGTATCAACAGCTTCAAAATATGAAAGGTTTTTTTTTTTTGGTTTTTTTGAAGGGTTATTTCTGTTATAACATATATGATTACACTGTGGCAATTTTCTCACTGAAAAGCTGGCTGTTGTAAAAAGTTAAAAATCATAAAATGTACAAAATGGCAGAAAATAGTACAAGCCTTTAAATTATTTTCAAATATAATCAACACTTATTTTGTATTCTTAAGAATATATTCATCAAAAGTAGTGCAAGTCTTTCATATTTTTCATCTGGTTAGAAACTAGAGATTTTAATGAAATGGAGTTCATCCAGTATATGAATAATGAATTTGAATGAAACTTGCTGGTGGAATGTAATTGTTGGTGTACATTGTCAGTGTGGCCTTTACTTGTTGGTTTTTGCCCATTGTCATGTTGCTGTTAATTGTTCAAACAAATTGAATACAGTTAAGTTGATTGCACATAGGTGTTTTTGCATATTTTTGCAAGATATTGATCTCCTTGAATTTATGTTCAAATAGTCTCTCTAACTTTGAAGCTGTACAACTATCATAAAAAAAAAACAATCTGTGCTATTTTCATCTCCTCCATTGATGTAAGGAAGGTGGCATTGCTCTGCTGACATGCATACCTTGTGATAAAGATTTCTTCAGGAAAAAAAATGTTAAAGAAAACATGCAACAAGCTTTGCTCCTAAGTTTAAATGTTTTGTAAATCTTACATCAATAACAAAATCATTGATGCAATGATTAGCTTCATGATCACTCCACTCTGATATGAATTCCTGTCACAATCACTTAGATTACAGGTATGTACAGATGACACTGAAATATCACTGATTATTTTCTCCTAGTCCAAGCTCTCTTTATCTAACTGAATAATTAATACATAATAATAAATAAATTATTAATAAATAATATCACTGAATTCTAACACCGCTTCAAGCATTATACACCATGGTGCTTGTAAATTGAAGCGAAAAAAATCTAAAGAAATTCACTCAATAAATTGCAAAAATAAATGTACATGGTGTAAACAGGATACTTTCTGATGGCCACTTTTTCTAAAATGAGGCTAAAGTTTGTTCCTCACAATGATATGTGCTCTGAATTGTTAAAGTATTATATAGAATATCTTGTATTTATTTTTACTCTGTGTGTCAAGTTCAAATCCTGCTAAGAACAACTTCTTCTTGGGTCAATATAATGTCAGTCAATTACTGAGGTTAGTTCTCTCTCTCTCTCTCTCTCTCTCTCTCTCTCTCTCTCTCTTTCTTTCTTTCTTTCTTTCTTTCTCCAGAAATGTAAGAGTTGAATGAAGAACCTTCCAAAGGTAAGTGTGATACAGAACAGAAATAAAGGAATAAATCAGTTCATACTGCATTTCTGAGGCATTCTTACATATTTGAAACACATTTCTGGATTAGTTCTATAGCCTGCTGACAGATGGCAGCACATGGTTCTGTGTGCAGTGAGAGCTAGCAGTGAGCTTTATGAGGCAGTGTGCCAAGTAACATCACTGTGTTTACTTTGCAAATTGTGAAATTTGAGTTTTTGTGATCATGTAGTCTGTGATTTTGTCATGGCTAGGAACAAAAAGCCAATGTGAAATTTTGTTTTAAACTTGGGAAATCTACTACTGTGACATTGAGCATGTTTCAGCAAGTTTATGGCAATGAGACAATGGGTTGTACGCAATATTTCGAGTGGCATGGGCACTTCAAAAGTGGAAGAACATCCCTAGAAGACAATGAGCAACGTGGAAGACCTGCTACAAGCATCAACCCTGGAAATGTGGTATTGTGCATTGAGAATTTGTCCCCCAGGGACAGACTATCAATCAAGAGTTCTATTGCAACATTTTGAAGTGTTTGAAGGAGAACATTCAGTGAAAGCAACCAGATCTGTGGAACGCAAAGAATTGGATTCTTCGTGACAACAATGCACCTTGTCACTTCACTCATGAGTTTCTCGCCAAAAACAAGGTATCCCTTCCACATCTACCATATTTGCCAGATTCAGCACCTGTGGACTTCCATCTCTTCCCCAGAACGAAAATACAGTTCAAAGGTTGTCGTTTTAACATTGTTGTCAAGATCCAAAGTGAATCATAGAAGGTCCTTGACTTGCTTATGGAAAACAACTTCCAAGCCGGATTCCAAAAGTGGCAGGAACACTGGGACCAGTTTATTGCTGTGTAAGGTGACTATTTTGAAGGAGACGTTGTTAAAACTTAGGTAAATGCTATTCATTATTAAACATAACTAGTCCGGAAATGTTTTGATACCACCTCATATTGATAAATTTCTGTTTATTAGTCAGTTATGTTCAACAGATACTTTCTGTACTAAATTGAAATTTATTTTTTAAAGAAGCATCATATCTATATTTTTCTAATTATTCATTATCTCATATTTCATGCTCAGCCTTAATCTATTCGTAAAAATTATTGACTATCTTTATGTATTTTATAAATTAATTTCAATTTGGTTTTTATCAATAACTAATTACATATAACTAATAAGTATAAGTGACAATGAAATGCCTCATTGTTGATTGCAATATTCTTATTTAAATCCTCCAACAGCCAAGTGCATTCAAACAAAGCACATTGCTTTATTTGTTTCTATCCATTTAAGGAAAAAAATAGACATAAATCAGGATTTATATATTTTTGCTTTATTTAATTCATAGATATCAAACAAATACTACAGTAGAGATGGAAACAATACTAACGATATTGAGTGTACAAAAGCAAGGATTGTTTTCATGAGTACATTTCATTAGTATTGTATTTAAATTTACCTTTCACCTTATAGAAACAATACCAAAGTTTCAAGTGCCTATCATGCAAATGAAACAAAGAAAGCCACTATCCAGCTATTGAGAACAATTATAGTTCTTACACAGACTTTAAAACCCCTCCCAGATGAAGCATTAATGACAATAAAGTTATTTTATTATGATGAAGGTATGTTGTTATCAGTTTTTAAAGATTTTTCTGACATTTTTGATTCTTAAAACTACTGCCAGTTTCTTTTATCAATCACATGGTTTCCTTCCAGTTACTCCAGCTGATTATGAACCTCCAGGGTTTAAAGCAACAGATTTGAATAGTTTTCACTTTCAAGAACCTATGAATATTAAAATGGGAAATGTGTCCACAGTGAGTTAACATTCAATATAATTGAATTATAGAAACATTATTCAAATTAGAATAAATTCATAGTGTTTTCATGCATAGAATTTTGTCTTACATTTTACATTATTCTTTTGCTTATTTGTATTATCTTTTGGTAACAATATCTGTTAACTTGCATATTACAAAGTTTTGTACATGTTGCAAAAGCAAAGAAAATGCACAGGCTGGTTTTTACTACAGTAAGTAGTCAAATATAAACTAATTAGTAATTGAAGTTAGTATTAGTGAATACTCTTAGTAATTAGTATTTTTTATTTTTTTCCAGCCATTTCATTTGTAAGTATAAAATGTTAATTTATATTTAAATTCTTTAAAGTTTCTACTGATTTTAATTGGAATTAATTTCAAAGTTGTTCCTGTCTTGGAATTTCTTTCTTTGAGATTATTTTAATTTTACAGTTATATCTGAGCATGTATAATTGAGTACCATTCAGTGTATTTTCATCTGGAACCTTACCAACATTCTATTGGTTGTCTCTCATGTAATATGATCTGTTACCTTTATATAAGTGGCATTTACATATATCTGAATATCTGTCTAACCTCTTTAGTGGCTATACTTGTGTGTGTGTGTGTGTGTGTGTGTGTGTGTGTGTGTGTGTGTGTGTGTGTGTGTGTGTGTGTGTGTGTGTGTGTGTGTGTGTGTGTGTTGTTGTTGTTGTATCTTGAGACAACAAGATACAACAATATGTTTGGTGTGTCCACTATAGTTGCTGCGTTTTAAAAAGTATGGTCTTCAAAGGATTGAAACTGAAAAAGATGGTCATCATTGAAATTGATGGAAAACCTTGTGTGTGTGTGTATACATACATATGTTTTATGTTAGTATGTAGAATAGAACAGTATGATTTTTTTCATATGCTCCTAAGTTTATATGATAATATATAGCTTGAAACTTTAATCTATGATATCATGTGGCTTAGGCTGTATTGATAATAATAATTATAATAAAAGTTTTGAATATTAATGCTTTTTTATTTGCTTCAGTCATTTGACTGTGGCCATGCTGGAGCAATGCCTTTAGTTGAACAAATCAACCCCAGGACTTACTCTTTGTAAGCTTAGTATTTATTCTATCATTCTTTTTTGCTGAATTGCTAAGTTATGGGGATGTAAACACACCAACATCAGTTGTCAAGTGATCATGGTGGGGGACAAACACGGACACACAAACGTATATATATATATATATATATATGATAGGCTTCTTTCAGTTTCTGTCTACCAAATCCACTCATAAGTCACTCAAGGTTGTAGTAGAAGACACTTGCCCAAGGTGCCACACAGTGGCACTGAATCTGGAACCATGTGGCTGGTAAGCAAGCTAGTTACCACACAGCCACTCCTGTGCCTATGTTAAAAAATACAGTGTCCATCTTGCAAAAACGTTCTGTAGTGATAGGCATAGTCAATTTTACTTTCTTATTGCTGGAAGTGAAAATGGAAGCAAAGTTTTTTTATTCTTTGTCTTAGTTTCTTTTCATGTAATGCCATTTGATCTTTCTCTCACGTACAGCATCCTTTCTGGCTGATTTCTCATATATATATTATGTAGCTTAGATTAGTACAAATTCTCTTATGCTTTTATGTTGGTATGTAGAATAGAACAGTATGATTTCTTTCTTATGCTCCTAAGTTTATATGATAATATATAGCTTGAAACATTAATCTATGATATGTGGCTTAGGGTGTATTGATAATAATAATAAAAGTTTTGAATATTAACATACATAGAAAAAGTGTCCATCTTGCAAAAACATTATGCCCACCAACCCTTATTTTTTCATTATAAATGTACATGACTGTTGTAGCAACAGTCATTGACACCTCTGGCACATTGGAAGAATGGACTAGCTGAACTCTTATAAAGAGTAGTGGTTGGTAGTAGTCAGGGAGAGTGATTTGGTAGACTTGCAAAGTACGTTGTGTGAACACATTGATTAAACCTTCGCTTCCTAATTTTTATATATACCAACTACCAGGGGTGTCAATGACTTTCTCCCAAGCTAATCGTACTCCTGTTCTGTGTATAGAGGTTTCCCCTCTCTGTATCCATATTTTTGAGTGTATGCACCTGTCAGCTTACCATATAAATGTACGTATGTATTTATATGAGCCTCATTATGTATATATGTCAGTGTGGATGTATGTGTTTATGGGTGTATATGTACATGCTTATGGATATATATGTATATATTTACATCTATGTGTACCTCTGTGGACTGCATGTTCATATGTGTGTATGTATATATGGGTATATGGGTGTATTTATATCTATGTATACATTTATGTGGACTGCATGTTCATATATGTGTGTGTGTGGGGTATATGGATATGTGTATATATGTGTGGATGTATAGGTGTTGTGTGTATGTGTATTTGTATGTATGAATATATGATTCATACCATGCTGTGTAGTGTTTATATATGTAGACATGTTAATACTGTGTATGTATAAATGGATATATATGACTACTTTCATGCTCTTCTTATCCCTCTCTTTACTGGGCCTTAATCTGGATGCTGTATGGGAGTGAAGAAATTGTACTTCATTGAATTGAATACATGCTGTACCAAGGTATATATGTATATAGACATATAAGGCTACTTCATACCCTTCCTACCCCCACGCTCTTTACTGGCCCTAAATCTGGATACTGTATGGGAGGGAGAAAATTATACTTCACTGAATCAAATTTACAGTGTACACTACACTACTTAGCAAACATTTACACAGATCTTCTTTTCAGATACAAACAAGAGTCCCACAGTGACTACCTTCCTGTTGTCCCTCCCAAGTATACAATTTTAGGGCTGCAAACATTAACGTTGGCACAGTAATGGGGAGATCTGTTGAGATTGTCAAAATGATGGAGTGTTGCTATGTTGATGTGTGTTGTGTACAAAAAATTAGATGGAAAGGGCTTCTGCTAGAGTCCTCACGAGTAAGAAACAAAGATTTAAATTCTGGGTAGGCAGAAGTATGGAGTGGGTGGTGGGGGCATGCTCTTAGCAGAAAAGGGGATAGATAAGGTAATTGAGGTAGTCAGAGTGTGCGATAGGGTTATTAAGTTGTGACT
The DNA here is from genome assembly GCF_001194135.2 of Octopus bimaculoides. NCBI lineage: Eukaryota > Metazoa > Mollusca > Cephalopoda > Octopoda > Octopodidae > Octopus > Octopus bimaculoides. The sequence continues at coordinate 64,897,751 of NC_068985.1, forward strand.
TATCATAGATAGATTAATAATTACATTTATCACTGCCTATGCTTCACAGGCTTGGCTGGCTGATGATCAGAAGGACCGATTCTACGAGGTTTTTTTTGCAGACTACCTCAACGACAAATGACAGTCATTGTGGCTGGCAACTTTAATGGACATGTTGAGCAGCATTCCCATGGATTCCATGGTGTGCATGGTGGTTATGCCTTTGGACTAAGGAATGAGGAAGGTACAAGGCTACTTGAGTTCTGTGATATAAATGAACTCATGATCTGCAGCACTAACTTTAGAAAACCAGCCAGTCACCTAATTACTTATCAGTCTGGTGGGAATATAAGCCAGGTTGATTACCTTCTCACCAGGCAAAGAGACAGGCTGATGCTCACAAATACGAAATCTTTCTTGGGTGAAGGGTGTATACCCCAACATAGGCTACTAGTTAGTGACTTCAGAATTAGGCCTAGAGAGACTCAAAAACATAAACCACACTGGAAAAGAAGATTATGGAAGCTTAAATATCCAGCAAACCAACAAAAATTTAGAGACTTTCTACTGGAAGCTTCTGATGATAGAGAGGAAGAGGAGGGAGAGACATAGCTAAGAGGACAATTGGAAGTTCCTGCGGGACAATTTACTGGGTGCCGCTGACCAAATCTGTGGTCAGTGCAAAGTCCCAGCCAGGCTGAGAGTGACTTGGTGGTGGAACAAGGAGGTAGACAGTGCTATAAAAGCAAAGAGACAGGCCTGGAAGAACTGTAAAAACAGTGAAAGCAGAGCATTATATCAGGGAGCCCAAAGGGAATCTAGGCAACAAATTTACATAACAAAAGGAATAGCAGAAGGTTTGCCAATGTTATACAGCATGAGGATCAGAGGCATGAGGTGTTCAAGATTACAAAGCAGTGTATTAGAGAGACTAGAGATGTGGTAGGTGAGAAACGAGTGTGAATGGATAGTGGTATGCTTGCACATAGAGAAGAAAGATGTATGAAGATACTATTACAAAAGGTTGTTAAATGTGGAGAATGATTAAGAGAATGATTAATTGAACCAATTGAGGGACCAGCCATCAGAATTGATAGCAATATAATAGATAAAGCAATTAAGAAGACTGGGAAAGCCCCTGAACCATTGGCTATCACTGCTGTGATGATTAAAATATCAGGTGGTGTGGTATACAGCATAGTCACTCGCATAGTTAATCAGGTGTAGCAATATTGTAGTCAGCTGCTACAAGAGTAAAGGTGATGCTTTAGGTAGAAACAACTACAGAGGTATCAAACTACTGGATCAAGTCATGAAAATTACAGGGAGAGTTATGTCTCAACTAATTAGGGATAGAATTAAACTAGATGGGATGTAGTTTGATTTTGTTCCAAGGAGAAGTACCACAGATGCTATCTTCACAGTGAGGTAGTTGCAAGAAACGTATTTGACCAAAAGTAAGCCATTGTACTTATCCTTTGTTGACTTGGAGAAAGCTTTTGACAGGGTCCCCTGCTCTCTTATTTGGTGTTCTCTAAGGATGCTAAGAGTAGAGGAGTAGCTCTAACGAGTTGTTCAAGCCATGTACAGCAATGCTCTCAGTAAGGTGAGAGTTGGCCTTAAATACAGTGATGAATTTAACATACAAGTTAGAGTATACCAGGAATTGGTTCTTAGTCCACTCTTATTCATCATAGTTCTCCAGCCCATAAGAGATGAATTCAAAACTAGATGCTCATGAGAACTACTATATGTTGATGATCATGCTCTTATTGCAGAATCTGAAGCAGAATTGAAGAAGTTCCAGGTTTGGAAGCAAAACCTGGAATCAAAGTTAACTTAGTTAAGACTAAAGTTGTTGTTAGTGAGAAAAGAGATAAGACTCTCATTCCAGCTGGTAAATGGCCCTGCTCAATATATAGGAAAGGTGTGGGACATAATTCCATTTGCTGCACCAAGTGTAAGCTGTGGACACGTAAGTGATGCAGTTGAATCATGGGTATGTTATCAGATAAGGTCACTTTTCTGTGTGACAGATGCACAGGAACAATAGGTACTAGGAGCACGAGAGACTTAAACTCTCTCAAATGCCCAAGAGGCTCTCTTGAGGTAGCAGATAGTTTCTGCTATTTTGGTGACCAAATTAGTAACGGTGGTGGATGCTCTGAAAGTATTGTTTCTAGAATAAGAACAGGATGGAGGAAGTTCAGAGAACTACTACCTCTGTTGGCAGCAAAAGGACTCACTCGTAGAGTAAAAGGTAGATTGCATGATGCTTGTGTGAGAACAGTTATGTTACATGGTAGTGAGACATGGGCGCTGACTGCAGAGGATATGCACAGACTGGAAAGGAATGAAGGTAATATGCTCCATTGGATTTGCAACATCAGAATGCATAACAGACAAAGCACAACTGTGTTGAGAGAAAAGTTAGGCACAGGAGGGATTAAATGTGGTATGCCGGCGGAGGAGAATGCATTGGTTTGGGCATGTGATGTGTATGAATGAAGACAGCTGTATAAAGAAATGCTGGTCACTGAAAGTGGATGGTACCTGTGGAAGAGGGAGATCCAGGAAGACATGGGATGAAGTGATGAGGACCGATCTTAAGATGTTGGGGTTCATGGAGGAAATGACAATAGACCAAGATATGAGGTTCTAGAGAAGATCCATCCATGAAACTGAGTGCTAGAAAAGTTGTGTCCCTACCACATATAACAACATACTTTTCACCCACTCTACTCTAAAAAACCGAACTACATCTCTTCTAAACTGCATCCTCACAACTTCATCAACTATGATTGCTTTCCAGTTCCCTTTCTTGCCCTCACTGCCCTGTTCACTGTATCCCTGCTCCCCCCACCCCACCCTGTTTTCCTATCCAGGCTCTATGCTCAAATCTTTGTTACTTGTGCGTATACCCTAGCACTACACCATCTCTCTCCCACCCTCTCTTACACTATTGCTGTTTCCTTCTCTCTCTATTTCTCTTGGCCACTCTCTCCCTCCTCTCGTTTTTCTAGCTAGGTAACTAAGTATCTCTTTTACATCAGCACACTTGTTTCTGGCCTCTTTCTTATACCTCTCTCTCACTCTCTATCTCTTTTCTCTCTCTCTCTCTCACTCACTAGGTAAGTGTACTTCCTCTATAGCAAGAGGAAGTACATGGTTACCTGCCTATTTCTGCTTCCCTATTTCTCTGTCACACTCTAACTTTCCATCATCTGATACTGGATCGCCTCTAATGCTCCCTCTGTTGTTGCAGGGCACCTGATTCTGTCTCTTTGTCGCACTCTCACCTTTTATCCTCTGACACAAGTTTCCCTCTTCAAATGCTCCTGCTTCTCTCATAATTCCTTGTCTTGCAAGTTACTTGGTGACCCTGCCACTGCTGGTGCATCCAGTCCACACTGTAATGTGGTTGGCATTTGGAAGGGCATCCAGCTGTAAAAATCATGTCAAAACTAACTTTACCTGTACTAATACCATGTAAAAAGCACTGACTCCACTCTGTGGAGTGGTTGGTGTTAAGAAGGGCACCCAACTGTAAAATCTCTGCCAAAACTGATGCAGTAGCCTAGGGTAGTTTTTCTATTTGGCCAGCTCATGTCACCCATCCTACCTATGCATGCATGGAAGATGGATGTTAAAGAATGATGATGATGATATTGCATATAATAAAACACATGCCCTGTTGTTCATGCTTGGGAAAGCAGAGTAAAACAACAGAGTGGGTGTGAGTGACAGTCAGAGGAAGTAAAGCAGGTGAACAGCATTTAAAGGTTTTGCTCTAAAGACTGATATTAAAATAAAACTGCAAATTTTTATCATAAATTGCATTTAGTTTATCAGTTTCATACTCACATACACAGATATATAAATATATATATATATATGAAATTAAATATTAAGCACTCTTGTTTTCAAAATATTATTGTTCAAATAACATAGCCTATATATAAATGCTATGTGAATGATTATATATATATATATATATATATATATATATTTGTGAAGGTGCATGGCTCAGCATCGAGCTTACGATCGTGAGATTGTGAGTTTGAATCCCGGACCGGGCTATGTGTTGTGTTCTTGAGCAAGACACTTTATTTCACGTTGCTCCAGTTCACTCAGCTGTAGAAATGAATTGCGACATCACAGGTGCTAAGCTGTATCAGCCCTTGCCTTTCCTTTGGATAACATCGATGGCATGGAGAGGGGAGGCTGGTATGCATGGGCGACTGCTGGTCTTCTATAAACAACCTTGCCTGGACTTGTGCCTGGGAGGGTAACTTTCTAGGTGCAATCCCATGGTCATTCATGACCGAAGGGAGTTTGAGCATATATTTCAAAAATGAGTTTAAATGCATATATTATCCTGGTGGTTACTGTCTTTTCTCTCAAATCAGTTTCAGCTGTCTGTATGTAATACTTGAGCTAACAATGAGTTGTTAGTCCCTGGTAACTTCTTTCATTGGATCATTCTGTGTGTCTTGTTCAGGACTGCATATGTTCCGTAGAGTAATTAATAACATGAGTATTGACAAAGAGTCTGGAGATTTTTCACATAATTTTATTTAACAGTTATTTTTTAGACCTACATGTGTTTCAACTGCAACGACTGCACACTATTTGATATCCAATCTAGCTGTTGGTTGGTACAATTTCCTCAGGGTCCTTCACCCTAGACCATTTTAAGTAAACTTAAGGAATCAATAAACTGAACGAATAAAGTGTCTGCTTGTTGTTCAGTGGGAGGTAGGGGTGATATTAGTAATCATTGAACTCTTAACATAGGGTTCACCTTTACTATTGTTGTAAGTGAAACAAAACATAGTTCTAAAATATGTCATGGTTAGATTGCCAAATTAGATTGGAGCCTGGTGTTGCCATCCGGTTTCACCAGTCCTCAGTCAAATCGTCCAACCCATGCTAGCATGGAAGGCGGACGTTAAACGATGATGATGATGATGATGATGATGATGATATGTAGATTTATTATTAATTCTAAAAATTTATTGTTGCTCCTGTTGCAAAGAGTACATAATTATTGTAGGGGTATTGTATTATGTTTGATTTATACTTTTGGTTCTTGGTTTCTCAATTATCATTATTATAATTATTGTCATTATATATAGTGTCATGTGATTATTTAAATTGCTTAAATGTATATCTTCTTGTGTAAAGGCATCTCAGTGCTCATTCCTGCCTTGTGTTTATTAGATTAAAGTTTGAAGTGAAAATTTGGTACATTTCCTCTTACCACCTATTCTATAAGATTTAGCTCACTAATAATATCCCAGCCTATCAAATAGATTTTATTATTATAGTGGAGTATATAGATAGTACAATGTGTTTGATGTGGTTGTGTGTATGTTATCACGAGTTCATACAGAGATGAAAGAATAGATACAAGATCAATACATTTACTACATAAAAATATATTTAATTCTTCTTTTGATGATAATACATGGATTTCAAATTGTAGAAGCTAGTTGAATGAAGTAATCTTATGCAAGAAAGTTCAGAGATACGAAATGTAGAACAATAGCGAAGTGGTGGCTTTCAGTCATATCAGCTATGAGGCATAGAGAAATAGACTGACATAGCAACGACATGAATGGCTCTAAGTCTAATTGGGTTAGCAAGCTGTTTTTATTAATGGAACACTAGACATTCTAGAAACTTCCAAGAGAAGCGCCAAGCTTCTTGAATAATTAAGAATCATGTTTCTTGACAATGATGCTTCAAGAAATTCAGAAAAGGGAGGTTGCTCTATGATCTTTCTTGCAAGAGAGATCATTCAACAATCTATCTACTGCTATACTATCTTTCAGTGACCAAACAAGTTTACTTAGGCTAGTGTTACGTACTTTGTCCCTATATTTAAAAGAATTTAAATGGTTAGCTTTCCTTTGTTTGACAAAACAGAATCTAGAACTAATATAAAAAATATTCCTTATTTCCTGAGGTAACTTTACATCTGTAGACTACGTTTTTAGTCTTACATCTACGTTTTTAGTCTTACATCTAAAATTTAATGTTCAATCACAGGCACTAGTTCTATTTCTATGACTATTTTCTCTCTTGGCTTCACTCTAGGTGATTTGTAAATTATTTTGCCAACTTTTAGGCTGCATAGTGAATGGTGCTAGGTTGCATACCAAATGGTGCACAGTGATTGCAGTTGAAACGTGTAGGTATGGAAAATTTGCTGTAAATAACTCTTAAATTAGATTAGGGATGTGAAAAATTTCCAGTTTCATTATGATTATGTATATTGGCCCCCATGCCAACGTCTCCTTCATTGGACACTAAACTCAGCTTGCGAAGACCTGTTGAGGCAAGCGAAATTGAAATCGTGATGGCACCTGTACCAGTGGAGCACTAAGAGCATCGTTCGAGCGTGATCGTTGCCAGAGCAGCTGTCTGGCTTCTGTAAATAGCACCATTTGAGTGTGATCGTTACCAGCATAGCCTTCCTGGCACATGAAAAGACATTCGAGCGAGATTGTTGCCAGTGCTGCTGGACTGACTCCTGTGCAGGTGGCACATAAAATACACCATTTTGAGTGTGGCTGTTGCCAGTACCGCCTGACTGGCTTTCGTGCTGGTGGCATGTAAAAGCACCCACTACACTCTTGGAGTGGTTGGCGTTAGGAAGGGCATCCAGCTGTAGAAACTCTGCCAAATCAGATTGGGGCCTGGTGTAGCCATCTGTCCTCTGTCAAATCGTCCAACCCATGCTAGCATGGAAAGGGGATGTTAAACGATGATGATGATAATTTAGAGAAAAAGTCCACAATTCTTAAATTCATCCATGAAAATCTAGTCACATATAGAAACATTTAATAAGTAAATACACTAAAAAGACCTATAATAAAAGTACAAAATAATAAAACGACTACACATGATTCATTACCACATTTTCAAATAGAAAATAAAATAAAAATCAAATTGATTCAAAATAAAAATGTTTGAAAATCAGTTCTATTCAAAAATATAGCTATGTTCTCCTGGGGCTAAAAGCAACAGTAACATCCACCCTTTGGGGTCAGTCACATTTAAGTGGCAATATACTTCACCTTGTCGTGCAGTTACTGTTAATACCTCGTTCAGAGATTTAACATTGCTTGTTTTCACTTTTTCGAGATCAGTGAATAATTTCACTGGAAAAAGGATATATGTATTTGCATCGGGAACATTTTTCGCATCGAAGGTCGGCAATTGTCATACGCTGAGGACGGGTAAATATCCAGAAACTCGAGTCCGTACGTATCACAGATCAAGATGGGAAGGATGACTTCGCTTTGCAAATACAGACAGGACACAGATGTGTGTCAATAGCCAGCTGGAGGAGATGTTCTCCTGGGGCTAAAAGCAACAGTAACATCCACCCTTTGGGGTCAGCCATATTTAAGTGGCAAATATACTTCACCTTGTCATGCAGTTACTGTTAATACCTCGTTCAGAGATTTAACATTGCTTGTTTTCACTTTTTCGAGATCAGTGAATAATTTCATTGGAAAAAGGATATATGTATTTGCATCGGGACATTTTTCACATTGAAGGTCGGCGATTGTCGTACACTGAGGATGGGTAAATACCTTGAAACTCGAGTCTGTACGTATCGCAGATCAAGATGGGAAGGATGACTTCCCTTTGCAAATACAGACAGGACACAGATGTGTGTCAATAGCCAGCTGGAGGAGATGTTCTCCTGGGGCTAAAAGCAATAGTAGCATCCACCCTTTGGGGTCAACCACATTTAAGTGGCAAATATACTTCACCTTGTTGTGCAGTTACTATTAATACCTCGTTCAGAGATTTAACATTGTTTATAATATAGTTTTTTTTTTATTATGATTTAAGCTATAATACATTTTGATTTTATAAATAAAATTTTCATTCATGATTTTATAAATAAAACTTTCATTCATGTTTATATATCTATTTATTCTATTACTTTTCTTTACACCATATTTTCACACGACTTAATTCTAATAAATGCTAAGTTAATAGTATAATGTTTAAAAGTTTAGTTTAAACTAAAGCTTCGATAAGATAAGTATTGCATTTATTTTCAGTAATATTGTTAAATGTTTTTCTTCTATTTATTGGTAAAATAAGTATTTTTATATAAATTCATTTGTTATTTATTGTTAGTTGATATATATACATTCATTTTATTATTATTATTATTATTGTATTTTGACCCAAAGATTAGCTATATTTTTGATTAGAATTGATTTTCAATCGATTTATTTTGAATCGATTT
>NC_068985.1:64906017-64906795 GCF_001194135.2 Octopus bimaculoides
GGTTATGAAACATGTGTAGTCGTTTAATTACTTTGTATTTTTTATTATAGTTTTTTTTAGTGTATTTACTTATTAAATTTTTCTATGTGTGACTGTGGATTTTCATGGATGAATTCAAAAATTGTGGTCTTTTTCTCTAAATCATATATTATATATTGTGAAATTTAATTTAATTTCATTTTGATAAGTTAAATTAAATTGAATTTTCACCTGTAAATTTGGATTTTTATCCCTAATATTATTATCATAATTATTTTATATATATATATATATATATATATATATATAAAACAAATAAGAAAATGGAGAGGATATACAATCGACAAACATCAGCCAGTAAACATTCAATTATATTTATTTATTAAATGATTATAAACGTGTGAGTGATACAAATTAATGATTGAAATAAGTCAATAACTGCATAAACAGATACATACATACATACATACATACATACATATATATATGTTGACTGAACACTATTCAATTTTTTTTCTCCGTGTTTTTTCTCCTTGTCTCCGTATTCTTTCTGTTGAAGAGCGGAGCTCGAAACGTCAGAGACTTTCCGTATTCCCGAGCGTCATACTAATATATACTTTTGTTATTTACACCACCTGTCCTCGTCTGTTGTTCACTATCTATCTGTTTCTCTCCATGTAATTCAATTGAACTCAGTTTTTGTCTTAAATTCATACTTATTCATTTTCCTTACTCTATTCAAAATTTTATCGCTCCTTCCTTTAAAATTACGATCTAAGCTTAGCCATCTTTCCTTTGT
>NC_068985.1:64906805-64907324 GCF_001194135.2 Octopus bimaculoides
TTCCTTACTCTATTCAAAATTTTATCGCTCCTTCCTTTAAAATTACGATCTAAGCTTAGCCATCTTTCCTTTGTACAAAGGCTTCCTAAATTCATGCTATTTATTTATTCTATTTACTTAAGTTTTATCACTCCTTTTAAAATTACGATTTAAGCGTTGCTGTCTCTCAAATATTTAGAACCTACGATTAAGAAGTCTCTCTCCTGGCTGGAGGTACACACGCCCTCTCACCCTCTCCACCGGAAGTTCATTCCTCTGTCATCCTCTGTCATCCTTGGCTGTCTCCCGGAACCCGTTTAGTGGCCTCACACCATCCCCTCCCCTACCTTTGGGTAGCGCATAAAGTTTGTGTAATGTTTGCAGGTTGTAGGTACTGTTTTGCTTATGAATTCTGCCAATTGCAAGCTTTCTTTTCAGGTACACGACACTGCTTTTCCCTTTCCCAGGCCACAGGCCCACACCCCCAACACCCACACTGTTAGGATTGGCACTCTCAACGTCGGCACGCTGAAAGGTAGG
>NC_068985.1:64911133-64916747 GCF_001194135.2 Octopus bimaculoides
GCAATTGCTTCATCAGAAATTGCCGTCCTAGCTCCTGCTAAAAGGGATTACCCTGCTATGTATAATCAGAGCAGCGCAAAAAGTTGTTTTGCACAAGCATTTCTATAGCCAATTACACGGATGAAATTTACGTATGCTTAATAATTTTACGCAAAACAGCCTTCAGACTTTCCCTATTAATTTCATCGTCTTTTGAATTATGAACATATTTACATCATAAGGGTTTTTTCGTTGTAAGGCTTTCTATTTTAGTTGATTTTCAGCTAGCAAGACTTATCGTAGATGGCGTAATAAGTCACACCCGGACAAGGTCGGGTTATACTGCTAGTATATATATATAAAGAGAGAGAGAGAGAGAAACAAAGTAATAATAATTGATGAGTGTACAGGTACTAATTCCTTACACCTGTTTCTACCATGAGGCAACAAAAACTTCCAAGTTATATTCGTCTCGTCAGTGATATACAGGGATGAACAGACATGGGACAGGGTTTGGATAATGGATGTGTCCCTAAGCTTCTTCAGAGGGTCCAAATGTTAGGGAACTAATTTATGTGAAAGTCAGTTAAAAAATAGAGTAGGGTAAAATAAAATAAAATAATGTGATAGACATAATAAGGAAAGGTAAGGTGTTAATATGATCCATGGTATTCCATTCTGTGGTAAGTAGTTGATTAAAGTCACACTCAGGAGGAATTTCGACAGGCTGCGTTTGACATCATGTTTCCATTATACTGGGGAAGTCCATTATAGCAAGGGTAGTATGTTATGTTTTGGGTTTGTAGCAAGTCGTAAAAGGCGGTTATGGCATAATGGTTATGTTGCCCGAACAAGTATAATTGTTAGTTTCCCATTGGTTAAAATTACTGCCCATATTTGAATTCTAAACTTTCGTCAAAAAAATCTTTCACAAAATACAATTCTTAGAATTCAGGTATGAGCAGTTACAAAAACCCTGATTTTTGAGAAATTAATCAGTGATCATTGGTCGTCAATAGACTCCACAACACTCACTCCTTTGAGATATTGGCTATTTTTATGCCATGTCGATTACTTAAATCCAACAAGACTTATTTGAATTGTTGTGTAAACTCTAGTAGTTTAGTATGAAAGAATTAGCTAGTATAAATTTTATGTCATAACTCTTAACAACAAATTTCTTTAACTTCTAAATGTACTGTAAATATTAAATGTACGTAAATAAACTAATTTAGTAAATACTTTCTCTTCTTCATTTTCTTCAACCTGTTAATGAAATTTATTTCTCCAACTATGAAACTGTTTTTATAGTGGTGGAAAAGCACACGAGCTTATTTATCTTCAACATACATGTATGTTTCAACATGTCCGTTTAACTTACTTGATATATAAATTTCGTTACAGCGTTTATGTAGCTTGAGTTAAGATTTATGTATAGTGATAATACTTATAATTAAGTTATAAGTGACGGGTTTATCAATATAGATTCCTACTCAAGAAATAAAACATATTTTGTCATCTATTCCAAGTCGAAACCATATAAATAAGATAAAATAGGTAAATCACCACATTATAAAAGTGGTACACTTTTGGTATCAGCCATTATAAAAGTGGTCACCTCCCAACATGATAGATTTAATGATTTGGTCCATGTTACAAGGGTTAGAGGTTAGATGCTAACCGCTATTTAGTAGATATAGCATTATTAAAGGAGTTGGCAGAAGCAACTTATATTAACCTTTTAGTGTTCAGATTAATTTGTCAAATGTAATGCTTATCTGTTCACATTAATTTTGATTTATTCAGGTTCAAGTGGGGTGTCCACAATATTTGCTTGTAACTTTGTTAATTTTCTACATACAGATTTGAAATTTTGTAAATGGGTGCTTATATACCAGTGGCGTAATTTTAGCTGATCTTACTGACTAAATTTGACTTTTATGGGCAGGTAAATTTAATTAACAGGTGTAAAAACAATGACATTATAAATAAACACTAAAATTCATATTCTTAATACATCTTAACCTGGTTGATTTGTAACTAAAATTATACCAGATATCAACTGCCAACAATTTTACATTTTTCAAGATGAGGTACATTAATTTGAATTAATTAAAATACAGGTGTAATCGGTACAAGATTTTATTCTTTTTCTATATTTCATTCAAACGTTTTCATTGAAAATAAACTACAAAACTCTTTTACTAGTCAATATACCATTGGCTATGTACTCTTCTACAATTTAGCAAATTCATTTATGTAACAGAATGCATCTAATAAAAAAATCTCATTAACAGGTGAGACAAAGGTGAATACAGGTGTGCAACATACTGAAAATTAATATGTATTTCTCACTTACACATATTATTTATAATAAAATGAAAAGGAATATACAAAATATTTCTGTCATGAAACTGTCCAAAGCACCCTTTACACAAGAGTACTTTGCAAAAGGAACACATATACGAAGTCTCAATCTGATACCCTTTTACAGTTTTTCTTTTTTGCAGCGAACACAGTCTGCAAACTTTTTTCTTCCATTTATCTTTTTTACTTAATGAAAGTCAATATTTTCTCTGACATCCACCTTGGTTAATTTTGCTTTTCTCACAGTTCTGTGCTTTCTAGAAGAAAAGCTCTCATGTAACTGAGATGTGATGTCAACCTGAAATTTTGAGTGGTCGTAGTCCTTTGGTGGCAGAGGTACCTTGTGGCTTTTTACATATATAGTATATGAATTAACTAAAAACCACAAAATTTCTCCACCATTTCTTCCCAGGTCAACCAACTGGGTGATATGCCCGATATTGGTTGGATTTATCAACGCCACCCATATATTTGTTATAACAAATATTCACTAGGGGTTTCCCCTCAGCGCCAACACCAGGTTATTCATTAGAAGACAGAAATAAAATCTGTCTTTTGTCTTTGAAAGCAGTAACTAAAAAATTTTCTTTTTGCATTTGTAAAATGTCCCCTCTTTTTTAAAATTTTGTTTTCATTTCACGGGACAAACCTTTACAGCTCCCCATAACAGTACTGCATGTGTAAGTACTTACACAGGATTTTTTGCCAAAGCCACTGAAGAAAAAAAAACGGTTAAAATAGAGGTGTTGGTGCTGATGGTGAAATGGTCCAGTAAGAGCCCATATAAAATCATGTCCCAATCCATGCAGTTTGTTTCCATTATATTTTTTACCCTTGTAAACATCGAAGTTTACACAATATCCAGTCTCTGATTCACAAACTTCCCATATCTTGATCCCCCATTTAGTAGGTTTGGCAGGCATGTACTGCCAAAAATGTACTCTGCCCTTATAGCCTATCATGGTTTCATCTACACTGAGATTTTTCCCCAGTAGATACACAGCTTCATAATTATTAACAAGTAAATCAATTACAGGACGTACTTTGAACAGGGGATCGTACTTTAGATCGTTCTTGCTGGAGGCATTAGTAGAATCAGTTAAATGCAAATACTGAGATATTTTCAAACACCTCGTCTTCAACATTATACTTGAAATATATGGATTGCCATACCTTTTATCAGGATTCCAGCAGTTCCACAATTGAGGAAGCTGTTTAACATCAAACATAATATTAATTGTGAAAAACACTCATTTTCGCAGTATAAGTTGGCTGCCATAGTGGATCATCTCTTCCACGAATAGAAATTAAACGTTGTGCATATTTGTTTGTTTCCTCTTCAATATTTTCAAAAAAACTTTCTGGTAAAAATAAAAATAGATAGTCCAATGGTTGTGAATCAGGAGGTAAATTGTGTTGTGGACCAGTGTTTTCTGTGAAATCAGGAATAGTGATTGGTGTTGTAATCTTTGACCAAGTTGCCATGTTTACGATATCTTTTTCGTCACTTTTGTTCTCAAAATCTTCCTCATCCGACGAATAATCACTAATATCGATATCAGATTCATCTGAAGACAAAATGATGCCATTTCTTTAATGACTAAGGTACACACTTCTCTTTAAACATTGAAAAAAAAACATAAGGTCTAAACAATTTCACAGTATTTATACTTGAATAAAGGTGGGAAAGGTTTCATCTCACATGATCTCAAAGCTAAGAGAATTCAATAACGTGATTTGTTTATTTTTTTTAGTGATTTCGTAGAGCAGTCGGATATTGCTGGCTTGAAGAAATAAAAGGGAATTAATTTTGGCCGATTACAGCCGGTTTGAACGCTAAAGTGTTAAGCCCATTAGGGGAAGTTTAAATGCTATGCTAATATTAGTTATTTCTTGACCGAAACCTAATCCCAAAACCCCTATATGTAGTGGGGTCAATCCTACAATCAGAGTCAATCAGAGTCAATCGTACAACCTAATTAGTCATCTAATATTTAAAAACAATGGTGTTGTTCAAGTCCATTAGGGCTATCAATGAATTCCAAGACCTGTAAAACAAAAGTATAAAAATCAAATAAAATCAAATAAAATAAAAATATAGATAAATACAAATACAAATATCACTATAAGAATATTTCAGTCATGAGTAGTCTTGGGGGTCCTTAATGATGGAAGGGTCAATGAAAGTACTTGCGGATATGTGAATAGTGTTTTATTTGAATATATCTGAGATACATATCTAATTAATGAGTAGTTTTCTGTAAGGGAGAAGTAGATGAAGAAGCATTTAGTTGAAGGGTAAACAAATGATAAACTGACACCAATGAGTTCCATCATAGTTAAATATCTTGATATTATATTATTATTGGTGAGATGCCACGCTAAAACATATACTAGAATAGAGAATGTTATTAGTGAAGTCCAAAAGTACAAGTGTTAATGTGGATGTGTCTGGGTTAAAATATTTTTTAGGCTTGTAGACTATAGTTGAAGTGGGGTAACTGTGTATTTCAATTAATTCTAGGGTTTAAGACATCCATAGTCATTAGAAATAAGGTTGAGATTATAAACAATTCTGGGTATAAGCAGAAAGTATTCATGTGTCGATACAGGTATTACTTAGGAAACGTAAACAATTATGTTTCATTGTAATTATATCAGGTAATTAAGTTGTGAAATATTAATCTAAGAACCATATGGGTTTATTATAGTTACAATAGGGGTTATACTGTCTCTTATGGGGATAGTGGGATAGACATGTAGTGTTAATGTTTAGATGTATTTTAATCCACCTAGATGTAGAAGTACTGGTAGTTATAAATATCCAGACACACTGGTGGTTTCTAAATGGGCACTTAAAATTACTGTTTAAAATGAATGCATAGAGATTATCTATATATATAAAAATGAGAATGTGTGTGCGTGTGTCTGTCTGTCTGTCTGTCTGTGTGTGTGAATCCCTAAAACTCGAGAACTACGCAACCAATTTCATTCAAATTTTACACATGCCTTACTTAGGGTTCCAGTTGTGTTTTAGTAAAAAAAAATTATTAACTTCTTGCAGAGTTCGAGCACACGGCAACATAATATCTCCTCCACTATTTAAGTATTACGTGTCAAAAGTGAAACAAAAACACTCATGTCAAATACTTTCACTTTAAAAATGAAACCATTCCACTAACTGAAACAATCACATTTCGATACTGTAGTGACAGATACTTTCACAGAGAGAGAAAGAGAGAAAGAGAGAGAGAGAGAGAGAGAGAGA
>NC_068985.1:64919206-64921522 GCF_001194135.2 Octopus bimaculoides
GCTAGTTAACCTGCCTTTGATGTTGCTGCACCTCTTATGTGTCCATAGCTTGCACCGGGTACATCTTATAGAGTTACTACCTACTCCTTTACTGCATACTGAGTAGGGCCATCTACCTGAAGGGGTTTGTGTTTTATCTACCTTCCTACTTATTAGGATTTTGGTTTTTGCTAGGTTGACTCTAAGGCAAGGGCCTTAGAGTAGTCCTTGCTTCCACACCTTAAACTTCTCCTCTAGTTCTGATAGTGACTGCACAATTAGTGCAAGGTCATCAGCATAGAGGAGCTCCCAGGGGCAACCTGTCTTGAATTCCTCTGTGATCGCCTGGAGGACTATGATAAATAGGAGGGGGCTGAGGACGGAACCTTGATGGACCCCTACCTCTACCCGGAATTCATTACTGTAATATACATATACATATACACACACACACACATACATATATATATATATACAATATATGTATATATATATATATATATATATACACACACACAGACACATATACTTGCATACACACACACACACACACATACACACACACACACATATATATATATATATATATATATATATATATATACACGCACACACACACACACACACAGTGTTATTAAGTACAAATACTAGGAGAGGAAGAACAAACATAATGAATAACATTAGGATAAGATAGTAATCAATATTTAGTGTTTATATTAGGGAAAATATTATTATTATTGTTATTCAGAGGGGTACTAGCACTAGTAGTAGTTGATATTATGATATTAATGGTATTTAGAGAAAGTGTGTTTAGCCTTATAAAGGCAAAAAACATTTCTCTCTTTAAGAGAGTTAAGAAGAGGAAGATTGGCCTTAAGCATGAAGAAGATTTCACTTACGCATTACATGCATTTCTTATTCTTAACATTATACTCTGGTGCTGAGGCTAGGATTTTCCAATGTAGGTCATAGCTAATACTCTTATTCTTGAGGTCCCATATATAGTTACTTAATCCCACTGAGTTCCTCTTATTCCTATTTCTGAAGGTATACATATGGTAACTTATGTTTCATATGGTTTTGGGTGGCCCCCACATATACCTTATTACTTGATTGAATACTCACTACACGTTGATAAACTATTTCTTTTCTATTGCAATTATTACTAAATACAGAATTATTGCTAATTCTGCAATCACAAGGCCTATACTGTTGTGCAGGGGTTACACTGGTACAGTTAGTATGTATAATTGGGGTGTCATTAGGTGTGGTATCATTACTATTGCTAAGACTGGTGTTAATATTATTGTTGTTGTTGTTGTTATTACTATTATTCTGATTGTTATTATTAGGGAAGCTGAAAGACCTGATTCGTAATCTGGACACTAAAAATGGAATTGTAACACACTAAGATAAAACAAGGAACATCTATAACATTGACTGCTATTATTTTACCTATTTAAGTAGAAGGTGTCAAGTTTTTTTACTATTCATGGAGGAGATGATAGTGGCCAGGTTATACATCAGACTATATCCTATTCTTACTGTTTTACTATTAATGATTTCCCAGTATTTATTTTTTCCTTTTATAAAATATTTGTTAATTAATTTAAATATTGTTGTTACTAAGTTATTTTTAATTTGCATAGCATATGGTAGTATTAGCCAGACAGTATCGTTTCCTTTATTTGCATGAATAGGGTTATTGCTCATAGGTCTATTGTTATTATCAGAGCCATTCCTTTTATTATTAATAATGATGTTGTTGTTATGCTTGTCATTAGTGTCGCTATTGTTATCACAATTTATGGGGCTGATGACATATAGGAATTCTTATGTTATTCATTCCTTCTTTCTTATATCTGCATTTGCTACTAGAATTTATAAATTTGTTCCGTTATTATTTCTTTTATTATTTGCATCATAGGTATTCATATTATTCTCATTATTACTATTATTATTATTATTATTGTTCAGTAATTTTATTTTTATAACGTGCTTTCACTTCACTACCGAGCGCAGCTCTGTGCGCCTTGGGTATGTGCTGTGGTTTGCTGTGGTGCTCTTATGTTTACTGTATTGAAAGTGTTTTGCGTAGAATGTGTGCAGTACCCAGTAGTACAATTTTCTGTATGTTATATATATTTGTAAGTCCTGGTATTTTTGTTATGTATTTGTCTGAATATTTTTTTATTATACCTAAGGCATCTACTATGATAGGAATTGTTTCTGTTTTTAGATTCCACATTCAAGTTATCTCTATTTCCAGGTCTTTGTATTTTGAAAGTTTTTCCATTTCTTTTAGAGAAACGTTGTCATCTGCTGGTATTGATACAT
>NC_068985.1:64924892-64927027 GCF_001194135.2 Octopus bimaculoides
TATATTTGTTTTGCCTTCCTTTTCATTCATATGTTTGTCTGTGGTGTTCTGGATTGGTGCTTTTTGTACACTATTATACATCTCTACGGTCTGGGTTTGTTGTTTTTTGTTTACTTCGTTTTTGCCGGGCATGTTACGTTTGTCCTCGTGTTTTGCTATCTCAGTGTTTATATTATTATTTGGCATTGCTGTGTGACTACTATCTAGATTTTCCTGATGTATTTTTTCTTTCAATTGCTCTATTTCTATTTCTGATATTTTTTTTGCTTTTAGAATATATCTTCTTTTATCATTATTATTATTATTATTATTATTATTATTATTATTATTATTATTATTATTATTACAGAGAAAGTATTTAATTTTATTGTTATACCTTGCATTTTTTAGTGCTGTATTATACTTATCCTTGTGCTTATCAAAAATCTCTTCATTTGAGGAGAGATTTGAGATTCTTTTGCTTATATTTCTTAAAAGGGCTCTTTTTATTTGTTGGGGATGGTTACTGAAATTATTTATATACCTTAAGTTGGAGTTCTGTTTCATATACAGTTCATGCAGTTTGGTGTTCAAGTTACAGTTTACATCTAAGTAGTTAATTGAGTAATTTTCATTTTCTATAGTAATAGAGATGCCAAATCTACTGAAGAACTTGTGTAGTCATTTCTTTTATAATTCTAGGCGTCCATTCGAGTGATTTCTAACTATAAAGAGTGCATCGTCCCTATACAGACCTCCTCTTAATTCTGGGAATTCTTTGTTTATGTTGTCTAAAAAGGTAGATTTCTACTAAGTTAGTCGCTTCCACTGAATCTGGCAAGCCCATTGTGATATCAAATAGATTAGGTGTATCATTTCTTGCCCATAGTTTGTTGTCGAATTCGATAACAATTTTTCAGGCATTGAATACAACATTTATTTCCATCATGCTTAAACTAGTGAATTTCCTGGTGAAAATAAGAGCACTGTTTAAAATAGTAAGGTTAATTGAAGAGTAATAGTTTTGTATGTCTATTTGTAAAAATTTCTGATTATTTTTACTTTGAATGTTGGAGAACCAGTTTAATGCACCTTGAGTGTTACTCCATAGTTTGAGATTGATTTTTTTTTTTAGTGTTGGTAGGTATTTATCCAAGATTATTTTACTTAGTTTACCTATGTGTGATTTATTAGGGCATATTAATCTAACTTGTGTTTTATTTAAGAAGTTAACCTTATGGTCCTTAATTGTAATACTGGGTCTAATTGGTGTAAATGGCTCTGTCTTATCTCCTAAAAATCCAACATAATATTCTTGGCTTCTAGATTTATTTTCTTAAGTGTGTTATTAGGGACTATCTTATACTTTTTTGTAATTTTCCTATGGATGAGTTCATGGTAGATATTTGGGTCAATGTTATAGATGTTCCTAGTTTTATCTTAGTGTGTTACAATTCCATTTTTAGTGTCCAGATTACGAATCAGGTCCTTCAGCTTCCTCTGGTATGGGTTAAGCTTGAGGGGGTGGTTCTTAAATTTAATGTTCTTAATAGTATTCCATAGTTCTTGTTCAAAATCATCTAGGTACTTGTTGGTTGGTGGAGTTTTTCTAGACTTCAATATATGCTTGGTGAGTTCAATTATTTCCATGATACTGGTACTTGAAGTGTTTGTAGTGTTATAAATGCTAGAATCCAACTGTGATAGTTTCCTTTCGATGTGGTATATTTTCCATCAAAGTCATTAATTCCAAAAATCAGTTCCTTGAGATAAGAGTCTTTAGGTGGGATAGGAATGTCTTTCAACAGTGAGTCTATTTTTATCAACAGGAAACAACTTCTATCTCATTCCAGGGTGAAAAACTAGAGGTAGTCGATAGCTTCCGCTATCTGGGCGACCAAGTTAGTAGTGGGGGTGGGTGCGCTGAAAGTGTAGCTGCTAGAATAAGAATAGCCTGGGCAAAGTTTAGAGAGCTCTTACCCCTGCTGGCGACAAAGGGACTCTCACTCAGAGTAAAAGGCAGACTGTATGACGCATGCGTACGAACAATCATGCTACATGGCAGTGAAACATGGGCTGTAACTGCTGAGGACATACGTAAGCTCGCAAGGAATGAAGCCAGTATGCTCCGTTGGATGTGTAATGTCAATGTGAAT
>NC_068985.1:64929671-64930823 GCF_001194135.2 Octopus bimaculoides
CCTCTACCCGGAATTCATTACTGTACTCATTTCCAACCCTCACCTTACTGACAGCATCTCTGTACATGGCTCGCACAGCTCTCACTAACCATTCTTCTATCCCAAGTTTCCTCATTGACCACCAGATAAGGGATCGGGGGACCCTGTCAAAGGCTTTCTCCCTGTCAACGAAAACCAGGTACAGAGGTTTATCTTTGGCTAGGTATTTCTTCTGCAGCTGTCTTACCAGAAATATGGCATCAGTGTTGCTTTTACCTGGCACGAACCCAAACTGCATCTCATCTAAATTGATTTGCTCCCTAATTAGTTGGGCTATGACCCTCTCCGTGACTTTCATTACCTGATCTAACAGCTAGTATATTGGATATTTAATATCCCTTAGACAGTTTATATATTTATATATATATATATATACTAGCAGAGATACCCGGCCTTCCTCGGTATGAAAATGGCATAGATTTTATTGCTTTACTTGTTTTTGTCATGTGACTGTGGCCATGGTGGAGCACCGCCGTTCGTCGAAGAAATCAACCACAGGATTTATTCTTTGTAAGTCTAGTACTCATTGTGTCAGTGTCTTTTACCAAACCACTAAGTTACAGGAATGTAAACACACCAACATCAGTTGTCAAGCAATGGTGGGGATAGAAACCCAAGGTACAGGCACACACATATACAAATATACACATATATATGACAGTCTTCTTTCAGTTTCTGAGTAAGAGAAATCCACTCAAGATTTTGTTCAGCCTGAGGCTATAGTAAGCATATATATATATATATATATATATATATATATATATGCTTTCGGTGCGAATGGCTTTATTGTAGGGTGGCGTATGTTACAATCCTGTAAATAATAATAATGGTATTTTTATATAAGCTTAAAGCTTATGCCGTTCACCGTGCAATGACTAACAAAAATAGTCTAATAACGGAGCATATTAGCCCTCGACAGAAAAAAGAGGGCTTTCCCATCTGCGTGGGACGCGAACCCACATCCCTTTGTTAACATGAATAATTGTGGTACCTTCACACATGGATAGGAAAGCCTTTTTTCTGTCGAGTGCTTATATGCCTCGTTAGACTATTTTCTTTAGTTATTGCACGGTGAACGCCATAAACTTTAATGTTATATAAAAATACCATTAT
>NC_068985.1:64930833-64931499 GCF_001194135.2 Octopus bimaculoides
CACACCACAACTGACGCTTCTTATGTTCAGCTTTTCTCTCAAGATACTTATAATCTGTCGGGTATACACACTGACATTACTCATCCATCAGCAGTCACAGCCCATGTTTCACTGCCATGTAGCATGGCTGTTCGTACACATGCGTCATACAGTCTGCCTTTTACTCTGAGTGAGAGTCCCTTTGTCACCAGCAGAGGTAAGAGCTCTCTAAACTTTGCCCAGGCTATTCTTATTCTAGCAGCTACACTTTCAGCACCCCTACCCCCACTACTAACTTGGTCACCCAAGTAGCGGAAGCTATCAACTACCTCTAGTTTTTCTCCCTGGAATGAGACAGAAGTTGTTTCCTGTTTGTTTACAGTGTTTATTGCACCTGAACATCTGCCACATATAAAAACTAACTTCCTAGTTAACTTGCCTTTGATATTGCTGCACCTCTTATGTGTCCATAGCTTGCACTGGGTACATCTTATAGAGTTACTACCTACACCTTTTCTACATATTGAGCAGGGCCATCTACCTGAAGGAGTTTGTGTTTTATCTATCTTCCTACTTATTAGGACTTTGGTTTTAGCTAGGTTGATTCTAAGGCCCTTCGATTCTAGTTCCTGCTTCCACACCTGAAACTTCTCCTCTAGTTTTGATAGTGACTCTGCAATTAGTGCA
>NC_068985.1:64934030-64940168 GCF_001194135.2 Octopus bimaculoides
AGATGTGGTCATGGCTGTGTGGTAAGAAGCTTGCCTCCCAACCACATGGTTCCAGGTTCAGTCCCAATACCTGCCACCTTGGGCAAGTGTCTTCTACTTTCGCCTTCAGCTGACCAAAATTTTGTGAGTAGACTTGTTTGACAGAAACTGAAAGAAGCTTGTTGTATACATGTGTATGCGTTTATGTCTCTGTTTGTTCCCCTGCTATCACTTGACATCTGATGGTGGGGTATTTATGTCCCTGTAGTTCATCAAAAGAGACTGATAGAATAAATATTAGGCTTACAAACAATAAGTCCTGGGGTTGATTTCTTCAACTAAAACCCTTTAAGGCAGTGCTCCAGCATAGCTGCAGTCAAATGACTAAGACAAATAAAAGAGTAAAAAGAATATTTGAATATATATTCTTTCACTTTTTCTTCTTTCATTTTAGTCTTTTTTCCAAGTAAAAGATAATATATTTTACTGATTTCATTGATCTAAAAAATGTAAACAAGCATATGCACATACATTCACACACACATGCACACATATGTATATGTATGCACATGCAAAGGTGTATATACATAAATACGTATATATGTGTATGAGTGTGCATGTGTATATATATATGTATGTGTATGTATGTATATGTATGCATATATATGTATGTATATATATATATATGTATAGAGAGAGAGGGGGAAGTGAGAGGTGGAGAGAGAGATATGTCTATTTACAAATATATATATATGGCTCAACTTTACAAAAAGCTGAAGATGAAGACAGGTGTAGGAACAACAAACAGGTGTATTAATTTATTGCTCAGGAAAAATGGAAAAGTCTTTTGTTTTGAGGCTACGCTCTTCAACTGAAAGGAATAAGAGGTAAAAATGGAGAGAAAACAAAAAAAAAAACAGAAGGAGAAAAACTGTTCAGTGGTCCATCACGGCAGGATGACTAGAAAAGAAGAAATTGAATGAAAGGGAGATAATAATTGAAAAATGAGGTTGAAAGGAAGGGAGATAATAATGGTGATCCCAATGAACTAAGGTGTGTGAATGAGGGTGAATGAGTCTGATGTGTGTGTTTTACGTGTAGCAGCTGATGTGTGCTTTTTCACGAGGTGTGTGTACATGTGTATGTGTGTATCTGTGACCAAATAGTGTGCACGTGTATAGTATGTTTGTGGGCAAAAGTTATTTTAGTTTATACGTGTTACATATATTGTCTGTGTTCAGGTATTATGTGCTTGTGTGGGTGTAGGAGTACATATTGTCTGTGTTGAGGTATTATGTGTGGGAGTGTGCATGAAAGTGTATGGTGTATGTACTGAGTTGAAGAATTTGTGTGGCTGCTCATATTGTGGTATGTGTGGTGACGCTATTGAAGATTGTGTGTGAGTGTGTGGATAATAGTGTGTGGTGTGGTTGCTGAGAAGTGGTCAGTGCTTGTGTGTTTGGAGTGGGAAGGTTTGAAAGGTGTTGTTGGAAGGTGTGGGATATGTGTCTATCTATATATTGGGTCATCCCATAAATAATGCTATTCTTTTATACTTCTTTTATTTTTCAAAATTAAGATAAACAAAGTTCTTTTTTAATCTAAAATATACTCTCCTTCATTTTTTACAATGATCTTCCATCTATCTGGTAGACTTGCAAGGCCCCTCTTCCAAAATTCACTTGGCCCTGATGAAAAATACTCCTCCAGTATTGTTCTGACCTCATCTACAGAATTCATATTTTTTCTGTCCAAATGATTTTGAAGACTGCGGAATAAATGATAATCAAATGGGGTAATGTCTGGTGAATATGATGGGTGGGGCATCATTTCCCTTTCAAACTGCTCCAGTCTTTGGAATGTCATCCTTGCTGTATGTAGCCAAGCATTATCCTGATGGAAGAACACCTTTCTTCTTGAAACCAAAGATGGTCATTTTTCTTCTAGCACTGACTGTAGCCGCTCAAGTTACTCACAGTAGATCTCCTTTGTTATCATTTGGGTTTAGGTTTAAAAGTTCAAAGTGGACTAAACCTTTCATATCCCACCAAACCGATAACAACACCTTACATGGGTGAAGACCTTTTTTATCCTGGGGTGCCAGTGTTTTTCCTTTCCCTATTGTCTTTGGTGCTTGACATTTTTATAGAGAACACATTTCTTGTCACCAGTCACTATTCTAAAAATGGCTCATTTGTGAGATGTGAGAGCAAAGAACACACATTCATCTCTGTGCACGATTTACTGAATTTTCCAATGGCACACAGATATTAATGAATGGTTAAATGACCAAACCCAAGCTTCTCTGCTAGTATCTCAACAATTATGATGGAATTTTGTTCCGCCAAGATTTGCAGGACATTCTCGTCAAGCTCTATAAATCTTTCAGGACGAGGCTCGTCTGTTAGACTGTGGTGTCTGACTTGGAATTTCTGGAACCATTGTTGACACTGACTTATGCTTATTGTCTGATCCCTATATACTGCATTAATATTCCTCACACTTTTCCATTGCATTGTTGCCTTTATTGAATTCATAAAGCAAAATATGCTGAATATGCACCTTTGTCACTTCCATTATAGCATTGAAAAAATAACTGTTAAAATCGAACTGTACTCTTCAAAACTTGCGCTAAGACAAGGTAAAATTACTACCTACTTTATAGCTAGTTGGTGCATGTAGTTTATCCTGTCCCTCTCCGACTTTTAGTTCTTGCAGTTGAAAGAACTGCATTATTTATGGGATGATCCAATACACACACACATGCACACTCTCTCTCTCTTTCTGTCTCTCTCTCACTTTCTGTCTCTCTCTCACTTTCTGTATCTCTCTCACTTTCTGTCTCTCTCACACACACACATATCTTGGCCTGACTTCGCAGATGCAGATTAGGAAAGCTGTTGTCCACGCTGTCTGCATGCTCGTTTGTGGCTGATAAGACTGATGTGGGATTGACATAACCGATTGCAGTGATGACAGACGCATGGGTGTTCAGAGTCTGGTGAATCAGCTGCATTGTCTTTTTGCCTATGACATTTGTCTTCATGAGAGGCACTGTGAGAGATCTCAAAGGAGGAAACAACATTTCTGACAGTATGGTGCCAAGTGATGTGGTCAGCTGTTAGAATGGACCACTCATGATAATCAATGTCACAAACACTAAGGGACTGCTTTAGGCAGTTCTTGTAATGCTTCCTTGGTGTCCCCCTAATTTGGTGACCAGTGATGAGCTGACTGTACATGATGATCTTGGATAGGCAGTGGTCTTTCATCCTGTCAACATGCAGTCATGTCTTAAGTAAACTGGCTTCCAGGCTAATGATCTTTGCTCGCTTAGGACCTCAATATTGATGATGCAGTCGCTCCAGTAAATGTTGAGGATAGTATGGAGGCAGAATTGGTGAAAATATTCGGAGATGATAGCAGTAGGAGACCCAAGACTCGGAGCCATATAGGGGCATCGTTGATGCTGTCTTTTGTGCTGATCTTAAGATGCTTGTTGTTCCAGACACTCTTGTACAGTCTGCCAAATGCTTTGTTTGTCTTTGCAAGTATGTTGTCAATTTCTTTGTTGATACTCGCATCTGATGAGATGGTGCATCCAAGATAAGTGAACTGCTGTATCAACTTCAGTTCTGTTTCAGCAATGGTGATATGGGGTGGGCTGTACTCTTCCTGAGGAGCTAGTTGGTGTTGGACTTCAGTCTTTTTCAAGCTTACTTCCAGCCCAAAGAGCTGGGCAGCCTCTGCAAAGTAGGATGTAATGTGCTACAGGACTCTTTCTGTGTGTGCAACAAGTGTGGCATCATCTGCAAAAAGGAGGTCCTGGATCAGTTGCTCTTGAGTTTTGGTGTGGGCCTGTAGGTGCCGGAGATTGAAAAGGCTGCCATCCACATGGTACCTGATATAAACACCATCTTCAGCATCGAGGTCTGCAGTGGCCTGCTTGAGCTTCATGCTGAAGAATATGCTGAAGAGAATTGGTACCAGAACACAGCCCTGCTTCACACTATTGTTGTTGGGAAATGACTCTGACATGTTACTGTTTAGGAAGACTTGTCCTTGTTGGTCTTTGTGAAGCTGGATGATTGTGATGAGGAATTTTGGGAGACAGCTGAGTCAGTTTAGGATCTGCCACAGACCTTTTCTGCTCACAGTGTCAAACACTTTTGTCAGATCAACAAATGTTGCATACAGTGCTTTGTTTTGCTGCCAGCACTTTTCTTGGAGCTGTCTGAGAATGAAAACCATATCTGTTGTGCTCTTGTTGGCTCTGAAACCACATCAACTTTCTGGGAGATGATTTTAGGCGATGAACAGAACAAGTCTGTTGCGAAGTAATTTGTAGTTTGAGCAGTCTGACTTTTCCCCTTTGTTTTTGTACAGTGTAATGATTACAACATCATGGAGATCTTGTAGCAGCTTGCCTTGTTCCCAGCATGCAACAAGAAACTTGTGGAGTTTAGCATGTATGACTGAACCCCTATGCTTCCATATCTCTAGTGGTATGCCATCGACTCCTGCTGCCTTTCTACTTTCCAGCTAGCCTATAGCAACTGTGGTCTCTTCCATGGTTGGAAGCTCATCTAGTTCCATTCTGACTGGCTGCTGCTGGATGTGGAAGATTGTGTTTACCTGGACAACTCGGTTTGCACTGAAGAGGGCCTGAAAGTACTCAGACCAGCAGTTGAAGATGGATACTGTGTCTGTGAAAAGCACCTGGCCATCTGAGCTGTGCAGGGGACTCTGGACTTGATGTGTTGGGCCATAAACTGCCTTGAGAGTTTCATAGAACCCCCCATAGTCACCAGTGTCAGCGCACATCTGGGTTCTCTGTGCAAGGTTTGTCCACCACTCATTTTGAACTTCATGGAGTTTGTGCTGCAGAAAGCTGCAGGCTTGGTGAAAGGCCACATTCTTCTTTGGGCTGGATGGTTGTGCCAGATCGGCTTGGTGGGCAGACCTCTTCTTCTTCAGTAATTCTTGGATCAGTACATCGTTTTCATCAAACCAATCCTTGTTCTTTTTCCTCATAAACACAAGGATTTCTGCAGAAGTCTGTAGGATGGAGGTTTTCAGTTGTTCCCATAGGATTTCTGGAGAAGGATCAAGCTTTGCTTGTAGGCCTGATGGGAAGTTTACTTTCACTTCATTTAGCTGCAGACCACTAGTTTTAATTTTCTTGTTGACTGGTCCCCTCTTTTTTGGTTTGGGCTTGAAGTGGGGTTTGAGTTTTCAATGGATGAGATGATGGTCAGTATGGCATTCTGTGCTAGGCATCACTCTGGTGTGCATGATGTCAAACAGGTCTCAGTGCACTAGAACATAGTCAAGGAGGTGCCAGTGTTTTGATCAGGGATGCATCCAGGTTGTTTTCAGACTGTCTCTTTGGTGGAAGATGGTATTGGTAATGATGAGCTGATGTTCGGTGCAGAACTCATGCAAGAGGTATGTGTTGTCATTGCAATTCCCAACCCCATGTTTTCCGAGTGCTTCATTCCAGGTTTCTGAATCTCAACTCACTCTGGCATTGAATTCTCCTAGGATTATGACCTTATCATTGACAGGGCCTCTGTGGAGGAGTTTTCACAGGTCTGAGTAGAACTTGTCCTTGTCTGCTGGGACTGCTTGGAGGGTCAGAGAGTAAATGCTGAAGACCATGGAATACTGCTTGTTTTTCAGAGGGAGGCACATGGAAATGATGCGATCAGTGTGACCTGCTTGTAGGGTTTCCAACTTGGAGGCGATCATGAAGCTGACATCTGAAAGGCATCTTTCTGATGGGGGTTTGCCTGACCAATATAGGGTGTATCTGGCACCATACTCTTTCAAGCTGCCTTCCTCTGGGAGCCAGTCTTCACTAAGGTGAACCCTAGGTCAAGATTCCTACAGCTATTAATAGTAGTACCCCCTACCTCTCACTGAACACCAACAAACAGACACTTTATTCATTCAGTTTATTGATTCCTTATGTTTACTTTGAAATGGTCTAGGATGAAGAACACTGAGGAAACTGCACCAACCGTGATGCTAGGTTGCATTCAAAATGGAGACAAACACCTTTCCTCCATGTGACTGGCTTGAAAAATTGTTAAAATATTAAGATATTTTTCTTAACATGAAATCAATAATAGCCTTAATACACAAATATATACATAT
>NC_068985.1:64940720-64941788 GCF_001194135.2 Octopus bimaculoides
ACATATATAAGGGCATTACTATACATGAATGCCTTACGCTAAAAGGGACTCTAAGGTCAAACTACCATAATAAACACATTTTTACCGAATGCGAGGAAATGCAACTCTCACTAAACTATAGATCATGATTTCGTAGGTATTACAGTATTATGCAACTTCTACTCTTCAGTATAGTATGGTCAAGACACATAAAAATAAACAAAAAAATCAACATACCAGACGTACACCTCATGTATCCAGTATAGTACATAGAAGATTGTTTATCCCTATATATCTATGTAAGTGGCGGGCTTTTTCGAATTGCATCTCGGTACATGTATTTTTTTCAGAAGGTCAAACTACCATAATAAATACAGCCCCTCTTAGCTTGAGGCATTCATGTATAGTAATGCCCTTATATAAATAAATATATTTTTGGGAATAAATAATGGATTTTTCCCTTACGAGGTTTTTTTTCACACTAGCTACTTGATAAATTCTTATAAAAGAATTTATCCTATTTTGAATTAATTAAATATATAACCAGAAAATATTCAGTACTGAATTTATTCCGAAAAAAACACATGTACCAAGATGCAATTCGAAAAAGCCTGCCACTTACAGAGATATATAGGGATAAACAATCTTTTATGTACTATGCTGGATACATGAGGTGTTCATCTGGTATGTTGATTTTTTTTGTTTATTTTTATGTGTCTTGACCATACTATACTGAAGAGTAGAAGTTGCATAATACTGTAATACCTACGAAATCATGATCTATAGTTTAGTCTGTTTTTAAGAGGCTAGCTTTGAGAGTTGCATTTCCTCGCGTTTGGTAAAAATGTGTTTATTATGGTAGTTTGACCTTAGAGTCCCTCTTAGCGTGAGGCATTCATGTATAGTAATGCCCTTATATGAATAAATATACTTTGGGGAATAAATGATGGATTTTTCCCTCATGAGGTTTTTTTCACGCTAGCTACTTGATAAATTCTTATAAAAGAATTTATCTTATTTTGAATTAATTATATCATCATCATCATCGTTTAACGTCCGCTTTCCATGCTAGCATGGGTTGGACGATTT
>NC_068985.1:64944451-64947305 GCF_001194135.2 Octopus bimaculoides
CCGCAGAAATCTCCAATTGTCTTCCACGTTGTATGATGCTATATCCCCTTCTATTTCGTTAAATGCTTCAAGTAACTTGTCTCTAAGTATATATATATATATATATATATATATTCTTTATTCTTTTATTTGATTCAGTCATTTGACTGCAGCCATGCTGGAGCACCGCCTTTAGTCAGACAAATCGATATCAGGACTTTGAAACCTTAGTACCTATTCTATTTGTCTCTTTTGCCAAACCACTAGGTTATGGGGATGTAAACACACCAGCATTGGTTGTCAAGCGATGTTGGTGGGGACAAACACAGGCACACAAACATATACAGACACATACATATATATATATACATACATACATATATATGCTATATTTCTAGTAAGACAGCTGCAGGAGAAATACCTAGCCAAAGATAAACATCTGTACCTGGCTTTCATTGACATGGAGAAAGCCTTTGACAGGATCCTCCAGTCCCTTATCTGGTAGTCAATGAGGAAACTAGGGATAGATGAATGGTTAGTGAGAGCTGTGCGAGCCATGTACTGGGACGCTGTCAGTAAGGTCAAGGTTGGCAGCGAGTACAGTGAAAAATTCCGGGTAGAGGTAGGGGTCCACCAAGGTTCAGTCCTCAACCCCCTCCTATTTATCATAGTCCTCCAGGCAATAACACAGGAATTCAAGACAGGTTGCCCCTGGGAGCTCCTCTATGCTGATGACCTTGCTCTAATTGCTGAATCACTATCAGAACTAGAGGAGAAATTTCAAGGAATAGAATCGAAGGGCTTTAGAGTCAACCTAGCTAAAACCAAAGTCCTAATAAGTAGAAAGGTAGACAAACCACAAACCCCTTCAGGTAGATGGCCCTGCTCGATCTGTAGAAAAGGCGTAGGTAGAAACTCTTGCAGATGTACCCAGTGTAAGCTATGGACACATAATAGGTGCAGCAATGTCAAAGGAAGACTAACTAGCAAGATAGATTTTGTATGTTGCAGATGCTCAGGAGCAATAAACACTGAAAGTGTGCAGAGAACAACTTCTGCCACATTCCAGAGAGAAAAACTAGAAGTAGTTGATAGCGTCCGTTACCTAGGTGACCAAGTTAGTAGCGGGGGAGGGTGCACTGAAAGTGTAGCTGCTAGAATAAGAATAGCCTGGGCAAAGTTCAGAAAGCTCTTACCTCTGCTGGTGACAAAGGGCCTCTCGCTTAGAGTAAAAGGCAGACTGTATGACGCATGTGTATGGACAGCCATGCTACATGGCAGTGAAATATGGGCCGTGACTGCTGAGGACATGCGTAAGCTCGCAAGCAATGAAGCCAGTATGCTCCGCTGGATGTGTAATGTCAGTGTGCATACTTGATAGTGTAAGTACCTTGACAGAAAAGTTGGATCTAAGAAGCATCAATTGTGGTGTGCAAGAGAGATGATTGCGCTAGTATGGTCACTTGGCGAGAATGGATGAGGATAGCTGTGTGAAAAAGTACCATAGCCTATCAGTTGAGGGTACCTGTGGAAGAGGTAAACCCAGGAAGACCTGGGCTGAGGTGGTGAAGCACGACCTGAGGAAATATGCTGTGCATTAGAAGACCCGGCAAGACAAGTGAGACCATAACCCGTGGCCTTAACAAGGGGGTGGCCAGCCCACTTATGCCTACCTTTCCTTCTTTGGACACAAAACACTGCTTGTGAAGACCTGTTGAGGCAAGTGAAATCGAAATCGAAATTGAACCAAATTTGATGACTGGCACCTCAACTTTCCTCATTGGACACTAAACTCTGCTTGGGAAGACCAGTTGGGGCAAGTGAGATTGAAACTGAACCAAATTTGATGACTGGCACCCATGCCAGTGGATCGCTAACAGCAACATCCGAACGGGATCACTGCCAGAGCAGTGGTCTCGCTCCTGTGCCGGTGGCACGTAAAAAGCACCATTTCAGAATGATCATTTTCAGCATCGCCTTACTGGCACTTGTACCGGTGGCATGTGAACAAAACATTGGCTGACTCCTGTGCAGGTGGCACATAAAAAACACCATTTTGAGTATAGCTGTTGCAAGTACTGCGGCACTGGCCCTCATGCCGGTTGCGCATAAAAAGCACCCATTACACTCTTGGAGTGGTTGGCATTAGGAAGGGCATCCAGCTGTAGAAACTCTGCCAGATCAGATTGGAGTCTGGTGTAGCCATCTGCTTCGCCAGTCCCCAGTCAAATCGTCCAACCCATGCTAGCATGGAAAGCGGACGTTAAGTGATGATGATGATGATGATGATGATTACAGTGAAGAATTCCAGGTAGAGGTAGGGGTCCACCAAGGTTCAGTCCTCAGCCCCCTCCTATTTATCATAGTCCTCCAGGCAATAACACAGGAATTCAAGACAGGTTGCCCCCGGGAGCTCCTCTATGCTGATGACCTTGCTCTAATTGCTGAATCACTATCAGAACCAGAGGAAAAATTTCAGGTGTGGAAGCAAGGACTAGAATTGAAGGGCCTTAGAGTCAACCTAGCTAAAACCAAAGTCCTAATAAGTAGGAAGGTAGAAAAAACATAAACTCCCTGCTCGATCTGTAGAAAAGGCATAGGTAGAAACTCTATAAGATGCACCCAGTGCAAGCTATGGACACATAAGAGGTGCAGCAATATAAAAGGAAGGTTAACTAGGAAGTTAGTTTTTGTATGTGGCAGATGCTCGGGAGCAATAAACACTGTAAATGTGCAGAAAACAACTTCTGTCACATTCCAGGGAGAAAAACTAGATGTAGTTGATAGCTTCCGCTATCTGGGTGACCAAATTAGTAGTGAGGGAGGGTGCACTGAAAGTGTAGCTGCTAGAATAAGAATAGCCTGGGCAAAGTTT
>NC_068985.1:64948047-64950498 GCF_001194135.2 Octopus bimaculoides
AAAATCCAAGGCCTCTGCCAGGGATGTAGCCAGCCCACGCATACCTTTCCTCCATTGGACACTAAACTCTGCTTGTGAAGACCTGTTGAGACAAGTGAAATCGAAATCGAACTAAATTTGACGACTGGCCCTCATGCCAATGTTTCCTTCATTGGACACTAAACTCTGCTTGCAAAGACCTGTTGGGGCAAGCGAAAGCGAAAGTGAAATCGTGATGGCACCACTGTTTGAGCGTGATCATTACCAGCATCGCCGTCCTGGCACTTGTGCAGCAGCCTCACATTCCTGGCACTTGTGCCGGTGGCACATGAAAAGTCATTTGAGTGAGATCGTTGCCAGTTCCGCTGGATTGGATCCTGTGCAGGTGGCACGTAAAATATAGCATTTTGAGCGTGGCCATTGCCAGTACCGCCTGACTGGCCTTCGTGCCGGTGACACGTAAAAGCACCCACTACACTCTCGGAGTGGTTGGCGTTAGGAAGGGCATCCAGCTGTAGAAACTCTGCCAAATCAGATTGGAGCCTGGTGTAGCCATCTGGTTCACCAGTCCTCAGTCAAATCATCCAACCCATGCTAGCATGGAAAGCGGACGTTAAACGATGATGATGATGATATACAACAGGCTTCTTTCAGTTTCTATCTACCAAATCCACTGACAAGAAGCTTGTCATATATATTTATGTACAACAGGCTTCTTTCAGTTTCCATCTACCAAATCTACTCATAAGGCTTTGGTTGGCCTGAGGCTATAATAGAAGACACTTGCCCAAGGTTCTGAGGTTGATTTGCTCAACTAAAGTTAAATGTCTGAAACAAGTAAAGGAATAAAAGAATAAAAACACGCTTCCCCTAAACAAATAAGTGCAGCAAAATATTCAACAGGTATACCTTGAGAATTTCCTTTGGTTGTGCACCCAATGTAAAATAATTTTAGTAGGTAGGCCCACACCTGAGACAGAGACAGAATGTTCCTGTTGGGGTAACACAACTTGTCCACTGAATGACCACTGTAACATGGAGACCATTGTATATGAGGTAGTGGTAACAGCCACAGGGCAAATGGGCAACCAAACATGTGACAGTATGTGGGAACAACTGAAGGTTCCTTCAGAATCTGCTATAATAGCTACAAGTCCTCCTTCAACATCCTGGAGAGACGTAACACAACCCTGGCCAAGCACATACGGTCTTTGAAAGAAAGCACTACTGAGTACAGCATAAATTGAAAGATTGTGGAGAAATGTAAAGTGCACTTCAGTAGCAGCAGGAGGTGCAGGTTATGCCTGACAGAGAAAAGAACAATTTTAAAGAGCACCCAACACCCAAACATTTATCTGAATAGCAGAAGTGAAATTTTTAATCTTTGCCTAAATGAAAGGAAATACATTCTATCATACCTGCATACCCCGTCATGACTATGATCATCAGTCCCCCATCTTCGGCACTTCACCAATACCTGGGAGTTTGGCAAAGAGTTTGACCAGAACATTCACTAACACACCTGCAAACAAACACACATGCCCCAACATGGCAGACACCTACCTAATTCACTCCCCCTCCCACCAATATAAGCTCCCACACATATTGTACCCCTACACACACGACATGCACACATAGAGGGTCTCATGAATTTAGTCAATACATAAAAGAAAGGAAACACTAATGCCCATACCCCCTACAAAGGTTATACATATCGTATGACTACACAAATTCCATTTCCACAAAGACACCATCCTTAAAGACACATGCATTTCTCTCCAACTTTTCCAGAGAACTCTTGCTAACTTGCAACAAAACCACCCCGTGTTGATGTTTTGGTACCAAGGGACATAAATCTTAACTCAATCTCCTGCTTGATTCGTTTCATCACCTCTTTCACAGCAACCACAAACCAGATGTGTCTATTCGCTTCCAACAATAGAGAGCAGTCACCATATTACATTCTATAATGGCTACCTCTGATGAGCGCAGGGTTACATAATTGGACTATTACATAACACTCTGTTGAACCCCTAGTGTAAAATCGATTGGAAAGATTGGCTGTAATGGATATATAACACTGTGAATATATGTATATGTGTGTGTGTATATAGGAGGCGCAATGGCCCAGTGGTTAGGGTAGCAGACTCGCAGTCATAGGATCGCGGTTTCAATTCCCAGACCGGATGTTGTGAGTGTTTATTGAGCAAAAACATGAGGCTCCGGCAGGGGATGGTGGCGAACCCTGGTGTACTCTTTCGCCACAACTTTCTCTCACTCTTACTTCCTGTTTCTGTTGTGCCTGTAATTCAAAGGGTCAGCCTTGTCACACTGTGTCACGCTGAATATCCCCAAGAACTACATTAAGGGTACATGTGTCTGTGGAGTGCTCAGCCACTTGCACATTAATTTCACGAGCAGGCTGTTCCGTTGATCGGATCAACTGGAACCATCGACGTCGTAAGCGATGGA
>NC_068985.1:64951724-64954002 GCF_001194135.2 Octopus bimaculoides
ATATATATATATATAACCAGTTATGTATTATTCATAAAGAATCAAGTCACTTGAACGTATAACACACCACTAACTGGCTAGATAGAATCTTACAGAGCAGAGAGTGAAGTAATCTATTATCAGAACAGAAGGCATCAATGAATAGTAAAACACTGAGCGTGGTGTAAAACAACAATAAACAAACATACAAATGGATATTAAATATTGCAACAATTGTTTTGCTAAGAATTTTATTTTGATGCAAGCACAATACAGTTCTTTGGATTATGTAATTCTCACACTCATGAGGCAATATTCTAAATACCGTGATATCAGGGCTGGATTAGGAACGGTAGAGACCCTAAGCACTTAAAAAGATTTTGATGCCCATATATATATATATATATATATATATATATATATGTAATTCAATATATAAACAATAACAAAACCATAAAACAAAAATTTATTTTTCAAAATGAAACAAAACTTGCAGTAAGATGGAAAATAATGTTTAATTTTGTATACTTTCACTTTATATTTGAAAAGTTTTCTCCTTTTTTTTTTAATTGCAAAGTCTTTGATCAGATCTTCCAAATCAATCTTATGTAACACTTCAGCTTCTTTACTTAGTAGAGATAAAGCATCCAGCCTGCCTTGTTGCATAGTTGTTCTGATAGGATTTTTACATAATTCAACTGAGAAAAATGAACCTTCAGCTGAGCAATTTGTGACCATTAATGTTAAAAATATAGGAAAGGCAGTGTCTACATTTAGAAAGGCACTCTCAATATTGTCTTCTACAATTGTTTTATAAAGTTCAACATGACTGAATCTTGTTTTACACAACAAGAAACTGTATGTATATTGTATCGTACATATAGAAACTAAAACACAAAGTAGTCTTAATTAAAATAATAAATTTTTCAATATATTAACATAATATACACTCTATAAATGTGTAGATTCTAACAACAATCAGTTTTTCTGATTGTATACACCATGTATACCATGGGAAAATTGGTGGTGATGACAGTATCATCACCACACCTCAGCACATGGAGACATCACCAGTACCATGTAAATTGATGGAATGTTATACAAACTCAGCTTTCATCACCAGTCCAACACCATGTGAAAAATAAAAATCAGAAAATACATGCATTGCCAAAATCAACACCATGCACCATTTGGCCATTTTCATGAGTTTCATGACATTTCATTAGCACTACCAGTCTACAAAATTATGATACATTAATTATGTTATTTGTTGTCAGTGTTATGAAAATGGAAAGGAAAGACTGAGAAAAAAAGGAAACAACTTACAAAGTTACAATATTACCATATGTGTTGTTAGCATGCTGAATGCTGTGTGAGCCACTGAGCATTGCTGCACTCACTTCTCAGTGAATGACTGAATGAGATAGCTGACAAGAGTAAGACAAGAAGAATCACGTGTACCTCCATGAATCGTGACACAGTTACCAGATTTTGATTTTGTTGTATTTTCAAGATGAATGATTATAATTAACTTCTATTATTGCTATTTTATTCTATATTTTGTGTCAAGAAAAAAATGCTTTTAAAAGGAAAAATATTAATAAATTGTGGGGCAATATAATTAATAATTATGATATATAACATAATTTAAACTTACAATACATTTACACACACACACACACACACACACATGGCTAAAATGACTAAAGTTTTTGTTTTGGACTCTGCCTTTAAAATTAGGTTAGGTTATAAAAGGCAGCTACCAAAATGAGCACTTTTGGTAAGGGTACAGATGAACACTTTTACCATATATATTTATGTAGAGAAAGAGTTATCTGAATCAGAATTTAGCATTTTCACTCTATAAATTATTGTGTGTTGTCATTGTAAATTTGAGAAGAAATAAACTCCACACATAAATGCATTCACCAATGCATGAAACTGACTGGTAAATAATACCAACCAACATGTGAATAAATCATAAACTCCACCCATCTTGGTTATGATTGGTTAATTTTATATGATGTCACTATGACATTATGAAGACTTCGAAATTATATTTCCAATCTTATAAGCCACTTCAAATATTATTTTAGCAAGTTTAAAGTGATTTTTTTGGTACCCGCTTCTCTTAATATGCTTATTTTGCTTAATGGTTAATCCAGCCCTGAGTGATATAATGACTAATTAAGTAATCAATTGATTCTCAGTAAGTGGAGTTGCAAACAAAGGTGCTGATTTATAAAAAGTACAAATTGGGTGTCATGAAACTGACATTTAAGAATACTATAGAACAGGA
>NC_068985.1:64954988-64957318 GCF_001194135.2 Octopus bimaculoides
TATATTCACATGTATCTTTATCTACATTCATAATTTTTATATATATATATTTATATTTATATTTCGTATATCTTAAATTTTAAATTTATTATATTACCATGTCCTATTGGATATGTATCTTTTGAAATTTAAATATTAAATATTGATTTCCTGCGAATATTATTGATAATTTTATGAATTTATTAATAATATAAAAACACACACACATATATATATATATATATATATATATATTTATTTGCTCAAAATAATAGAGCACTTAATATAAGTTCAGTTACATATTCTTTTAGAATATTCCTTATAAAAGTTATATATATATGAAGGGGTACCCAAAACAAGTGGGAACGTTTTTTTCTGTGGGGCAAACCCGTTGTAGTTCAGGCTTGCACTGCTAGAATGCACTTGATGCAACCCTCTGGTATCAGTCTTATTTCTTTATTACCCACGAGGGGCTAAACACAGAGGGAACAAACAAGGACAGGCATAGGGATTAAGTCGATTACATCGACCCCAGTGTGTAACTGGTACTTAATTTATCGACCTCGAAAGGATGAAAGGCAAAGTCAACCTCGGCGGAATTTGAACTCAGAACGTAATAGCAGACGAAATACTGCTCAGCATTTCGCCCGGCGTGCTACCGATTCTGCCAGTTCGCCACCTTCAAGACGGCATGCCAGTCCATCGCAGCGTTACTCATTTTTGCCAGCTGAGTGGACTGGAGCAACGTGAAATGAATTGTTTTGCTCAAGAACACAACGCGTCGCCTGGTCCAGGAATCAAAATCACAATCTTACGATCATGATGCTGACACCCTAACCACTAAGCCACGCACTTCCACTGGTATCAGTCTGCCAACCGGCAGCAGCAGCAGCTGAAGTCATACTGCCATGTGGTGCATCTTTGTTTTGCAGTGCTTCTCTCCTGTTGGGGATGCTGCCATGAGCAAAACACAAGTTTATGATTGGTTTCCAACCTTCTTCAGGATGATCGTCAACCACCTGGACGAATGAAAACATCATAAAAATTCATGAACTGATCTTGGAGGACCATCACCAAACAATTTTACTTGTTTCAGTCGAGCAAATCGACCCCAGAACTTATTTTTTGTAAGCCTAGTACTTATTCTATCGGTCTCTTTTGCCGAACCACTTAGTTATTGGGACGTAAACACACCAGCTTCAGTTGTCAAGCGACGTTGTGGAGACAAACACAGACACACAAACACACACACAGACATATATATATACATATATATGACAGGCTTCTTTCAGTTTCTGTCTACCAAATCCACTCACAAGGCTTTGGTCGGCCCAAGGCTATAGTAGAAGATACTTGCCCAAGGTGTCACGCGGTGGGACTGAACCCTGAACCATGTGGTTGGTAAACGATCTACTTACCACACAGCCTGACAAACTTGACAAACTTGTTGATATAACTGGTGTGTCTTGGAACTCTTGTCAACAAATTTCGAGCAAGGAATTGTGAATGAAGAGTTGCAGTAAGATTTGTGCCTTGCTTGTTCACGAAAAATCAAAAGCAGTCACAATTGAATGTGTGTCATGGACTGAAAGAACAATTGGAAGTTGATCCGAACCTTTTTTTTTAAAGTCATCACTGGTGATGAAAGCTGGTGGTATGGAATTTGCAGATATGGGAGAGGTGAATAAAAAAATGATGGAGACATTAAAAGGTATCACTTTGCGAGAGTGCCAGCACTGCTTTAAATAGTGGAAAACACATCTGGACCGATGCATTACTTCAAATTGAGAATACTTTGAAGGCAATAAAAGTGTAAACTTGTAAAACTAAATGAATAAAATAACATTACAAAATTCTGATTTCTTTTGGGTACCCCTTTGTATGTATATATATCCATAATACATTAAAAGTCAGTTTGAATCTTGCTTGCCTGCAATATTACCCAGCCAAACTGGAGCATAATGGGAAAATACTATGAATTAACTTTACTCTGAATGTTAATATGAACAGAATGAAACAAGTATCGCATAAATCGGAGCTGCAGTCATTGAGATATTCAGGGTTTTGGGGTATAAATACCCAAAATGGTGCATAATGGGAAAATATTCCGAATTTGATTTTATCCTGAAAAGGAAGAAACTCTAACCTTTCGATGTCACATTCATTGAAAGCATGTGAAATAACCTGGAAAAGATAAAACCCACAAAACATAACTCCATTGCTGGGAAACTCAGAGTTTCCCGGTGATCTAATGGGTCATGGGTAGTCTAGTGTATATATATATATATATATATATATATACATATATATATTAGTTTATGTATATATTAATATTATCTCAGTTTAAAAAA
>NC_068985.1:64957724-64960798 GCF_001194135.2 Octopus bimaculoides
TGAGGTAACTTACGAGCTATAATGTTACATGTTATTTGTCCCTCTAGGTCTGACATAGGCATTCTTAGTAAAAACATTCTGGACAAATATATACCCACTATAATTAATAAGTTAAAACTGAATCTTTGGTCTAATTCTTCTCAAGTAATAGATTGGTTTAATTCAATTAAAGATAAGAATAATACCAAATTTATACAGTTTGACATTTCTAGTTTCTACTCTTCTATTAACCCTATTATCCTTAACAAAGAGCTTTGGTTCGCACACAATAAAGCAGGTCTTTCTAGGGATGAAATTAATGTAATTTTAGTGGCTCATAAATCTATCATTAAATTTAACAATAAACTTTGAATCCGTAAAGATACTTCGGAGGCTTTTGATGTTCCTATCGGAAGTTCGGACTCAGCTCAAATAGCTGATGTGGTCTGTTCGTATTTATTGTATGAAATGGCAGACCAGTTCCCTAACATAAATGGAGGTCTTTACAGGGACGATTGTCTGCTATACCTCCATAAGGCGTCTGCCTAGAGCATACAAAAAGTTAAAAATAGGTTAGCTAGATTTTTCAAAAGAATGGGCTTTGGCATCGTTTTTGAGGATGAGGTCTCTGTAGCAAACTTTCTAGACGTTACTTTAGACTTACATAGTAATACTCACTTTCCCTTCCATAAACCATCAACTAATCTCAAGTACATAAGCCCCTTTAGTAACCATCCAAGACATATAACTAGTAATTTGGTTAGGAATATCTCAATTAGGCTTTCCAAACTTTCCTCTAACTCCCAAATTTTCAATAAGGAGGCTGACTTTTATAATTCAGCCTTATTGAAGGCAGGTTAAAAGGACAGGGTAAGGTACATCAACTCTTCTAGTGATCTTTCTCCTTCTACACAACATGATACCCCCTTTACTAGCGTGGATGAACCCACTTCTATTTCTTCCCATTCTTCTCACTTTACTGAGAAAGTGGGACATCCTTATCATTCACATAAGAGAGGTGTCCCAACTGGCTCTAAACACTTTAACAAATTCAAAATTTTTTGTTTATTTAACCACACTAATATTGTATCTATATCTGTTGATGATAATAATATCTGGCTCATCCTCCCGTTTGAGAAGCAAGTTAAATCAAATTTGGTCCAGCAGTTCTGAGACGCGGTGAGTAGGAACTTTCCTAAGGGTTCCCACTATTACCCAATAATTAACTCGCATAAGGTTAGATTTGGGTTTTCGAATACTAAAAATTTGTTACAGATTATATTTTCCCATAATCTCAGGTTTTTAGATTCTTCTCTAGACAGCCATCCTAGATATGATTATAATATTAGTAATGTTCATACCAATAACAACGATAATAATTACTCCGATAATTTAACACACACAAATGAAGGCAATAGTCATTTAGGTATTAATGTAGGTAGTATGTACAATATTAGGAATCATAAAAATATCTGTAACAATAATAAGATTAGCATCTCGGAATTAAATCCTAATAGAATTAAGTTTTTAAGTGCGAATGCAAGGACCAAGAATGTAGTTTACCAATGCAAGGTAATGTCTCACGCTGATGTCTCGTTTTACATAGGTAGCTCATCGACGCAGGTCTCCAAGAGAATATCGAATCATTATTCGTCATTTAGGGATAGGAATAAAGCTAGCACCACTGGCCTAGGTAAATTTATTTGGGAACTGAAAGATTGCAATAAGCAATTCTCTTTGGAATGGTCGATACTGGCTACTTCAGTTCCCTACGACAAAGGTAAGGATTTTTGTCCTCTTTGTAACTTGGAGCTTTTCCATATTCTGTTCTCTAAGAATCGCCTAGTTAACCAAATAACACAGAGGGAGTATCGTTGTCAGCACTACAAGAGACATACCTTTATTTATTATTGTTGACTCCATCGTTCCAACTAGGTTAGGTTTTAAGCATTATTATTTTTTTTTTTTTTTTTCCACTAAATGTCCTCTGAATGATATCTACTTCTACATCCACCGACACTTGTCTTTTATTTTCCCCTTCTATAGTTGATTAAGTAATTTCCTTCCCAGTAATGCTACTTGAGTTGCTTTGTACCACTAATTACTTTGCTTTATATATCTGATCTTCTCCTTATAAGCATG
Organism: Octopus bimaculoides; assembly: GCF_001194135.2. NCBI lineage: Eukaryota > Metazoa > Mollusca > Cephalopoda > Octopoda > Octopodidae > Octopus > Octopus bimaculoides. Next base: position 64,959,846 of record NC_068985.1, read on the forward strand.
TATTTTGTTGTTATTATTTCTCAACAAAATATCTTGTACCTTGTTCTTCCATTGATTTGCGTTAACATCAGTATATTAATATATCACAAGGTAATGATGTTTCATTTATCATGTTTACATTCTTCGCTTCAAATCAGTATGTTATTAATCTTAATTTTTTAAATATAATCTTAATATAATCTTAAACCAAATATATATATATATATATATATATATATTTCGGCCTCAATCACCACTAGTTCTTTATTTTCCCCTTCTACAGTTAGCTAAGTAAATTCTTCCTAGTAATGTCACATTGGTTGTTGTTCGTACCATCGGTAACTTCAACTAAGTATTTCCAATCTTCTCCTTGTAAGCGTGCACATTATTATCATTATTATTTCTCCACTAAATATCCTGTACCTTGTTTTACCATTAACTAGCATTAATATCTGTTTAATAATACAATATATTACTAGGCTATGATGCTTTATTTATTTTTATATTCACTTTCTTCACTTCATATTAAGCATCTCATTAGGTTTTTCTTTAAGGAGAAAATGTTTTATATTTGATGAACTCCCTTGGTTCTCTCCCTTCCACCACTTTTGACTTAGCAATTAGCTTACGATTTTTAGTTTACTTTACTGTGATCTATTTTGCCTTCCTCCCCCCATTTTAATCATTTAATTTAAATCTTTAACATTATGTTTACAGCCCCTTCCCTTTATAACTCTATGTAAACAAGCGTTCTTACTTCTAACGGTCACTTACTTGGCCATGTAACATTATAGCTCGTAAGTTACCTCATTATTTCGCATTTGTCTTGCTTTTATATGTTGATTCCCTGAAGATGAATATATGTGGAATTCCAGCAGCTCTTACTTCTTTGGAGGAGAGCACACATATATTTTGAAACATGTGTAGGAATTAAAGGAGCTTTTATTTATATGCGTTTTGCTCCATTTATTATT
>NC_068985.1:64960857-64962645 GCF_001194135.2 Octopus bimaculoides
ATTGCTATTATCTTAAACTCTTGTTGTCCAAATTTGGCCAAATGCCTTTTTTTTTTTCAATGTTTAATTTTGCTTGCAATAGCTGGTTCTTTTGGTCAAACTGTCTTATCTCCAGCTACTTCAGATGAAAATTGTCAAAGTGTAATACATTGGTTTAGCATCTTTCAAAAGTGTAATGAGTCCCACATACAACAGTTTTGCAAAAATATTTCTGGCTTATTATACATTCATGGGGTTACGATTTTATGCACCCAACAAAGTATTATTGTTAAGCTGAAACTGTTGCTTTTCTGAAAAAGCGTTTTGGACTTATGACACTGTTGCATAATAGCAACGATACGCACACACACACAGAGGGTGCAATGGATAAATTGTCACCATTTTATACTTTTAATTTCGCATATGCGCACTGTTTGCTTTTGATTTTGTCGACTACACATTATGATAGGGTCAGTTGGGCACTGTCTGTGAGAAAAGCACCACCATGATACAATTCTCTCTGCTAGGAATTTGGAAACAACAAGCTCCAATAGGAACATTTCAGAGTGTTTGGATGTCAATCTGAGGATAGTGCAGAGGATTCAGAAAGAGTTAGATGAGTCTCAGGGTGATTATGAAGGTACAGCAGCTCAGAAAACTCACTCTCATCATTCTGATATGAAAAAACTCCTGAATTTGTTGGTGAGATCCAGGCCATTATTGACAATGATTCCTCCAAGTCAGTCAGGTCCATCACCAGCAACATGAGAGCGTCTGAGTTTCTTATCAGGCAGCTAGTGCATGAAGACATTCAGCATTTCTTATACAAGATGAGAAAGGGCTAATTTTTATCCCAAGCCATCAAGGACAAGAGGAAAGACTGTGCTATGAAACTTTTGAACAAACTCAAACATCCCCTCCAACCAAAGATGCTTTGGTTTTTCTCAGACGAGAAAAATTTCTGCCAGGATCAAATGGTGAGCACACAGAACAACTGTTGGCTTGCCATGTTCCCCCAAAACATGTACTAAGAGTGGTAAAAATCAAATGTCCAGTCAGCATCATGTTGATTGGAGTGATCACTAGGGATGACAGCATTATGCCTTCATTCGTCTTCTCACACTTATCATGGAGGCCTACATCAAGTGCCTGGAGGAGGTAGTGTTGCCCTGGGTCAAGCGGGTTGTTGCTGGAAGACCCTATGTCTGACAACAGGACTCTACACCATGCCATACAAGCAGGAGAACTTAGTCATGGCTGTCAGACAGTTTCTGAAACCACACCACCCCTAACATCTGGCCATCTAACTCTCCAGACTGCAACCTCCTTGATTATTATGTGTAGGGTGTAGTTGAGCAAGAGAACAACAAAACTTCTCATGAACTGAAGGCAAGGATTATGGCAGCATTCACCAACTTAAACAAGGATACTGTCCGGGAGAGTTGCAGAAGATTCTGAATTCATCTGGAGGTCATGGTTGAAACCAATGGTAATTTTATTGAATGCATTTACTCTTTAGTATTTCAAGATATTTTCATGTAATTTCGGTAAATGTATCTGTTAAAAAAAGATGTCAGCATTATTTTCATTTTTGTGTAATTTAGATGACAATTTATTCAATGTACCCTGTGTATATATATATATATATATATATATATATATATGGGGCGTAGGAATACTTCTAGCGGAGAAATGGGTGGATAAGGTAATCGAGGTCGTTAGAGTAAGTGACAGAGTACTTAAGATCAGACTAGTGCTTCATCATAGATTAGCTACTGTCATCTCAGCCTATGCACCTCAACCTGGGCT
>NC_068985.1:64965788-64967190 GCF_001194135.2 Octopus bimaculoides
ACTCTCTGAGTGGTTGGCGTTAGGAAGGGCATCCAGCTGTAGAAACTCTGCCAAATCAGACTGGAGCCTGGTGTTGCCATCCGGTTTCACCAGTCCTCAGTCAAATCGTCCAACCCATGCTAGCATGGAAAGCGGACGTTAAACGATGATGATGATGATGATGATGATATTTGTATATATATACTTGTATATAATGTATGATGATTTTATGGAATGAAGTTCCATAAATCCCATCAATTTTGTTAAGAATGAGAAAACAAGTTCTTAAAATTTATAAGAAGTTTAATTCTTGCAGACAATTATTTCGTACAGAGATATAATGATAATATAAATTCATGATTAAATTAAATTAATTAGATATATACATACTCTTCAGTGCAGGAAGGAAAGAAACCATAATACAAGGAACTAAAAAAAGGAATAGAGCAGAAAAAACTGGATCAAGGAGAGTCATATTAATATCCGTATGAGAAAGAGATGGGAGTCATGCTGGATATTTAACCATAACTAACGGCTTCAGCGGTTATTTGAAGATATAAGTAAAAAAGTATTGGAGACATTCCCTCTATAGATAAGTATGGAAATTATAATTATAGCTCTATATATGTAGCGTAGGGCAAGTAAGTAGTAGAAATGCCCAATGGGAAGACAATACCAAATTGAAATTTAAATTAAGACTGTTGAAATCATGCGTAGTATAATATATTTTTTTTTAAATCTATACAGAAGAATGAAGTTTAGTGTGAAGAAGTGGTATATGAGAAGTTAATACTAGATAGTTAGTGTAAACAAATGGCAAAGAATAGAGGAATGAGAATGAGTTAAAGAGAGAAGATAATGTATATAAAGGACTCATGTTTACATAAAAAAATCATATTAGGTAATACGTATTCTTCTTCTTCTTCTTCTTCTTCTTCTTCTTCTTCTTCTTCTTCTTCTTCTTAATATTATTATTATCATTATTATTATTATTATTATTATTATCATTTATTAGGTATGATTTCTTGTTTGTATTTGTCAGCTTCCTTAAATACTGAAAACAGTTTTTTGTTTTGCTCGTGTTTTGTGGTTATTTGTATTAGTTTTCCTTGCTTCTGAAGTAGGTATTTTTGCAGTCCTATGATGGTTATTTTATGATAGTTTTTCAGCTGTATAAGACCCCTACCACCTTCTGTACATTGTATATATAGCCTTTCTATGTCAGATTTTGGGTGGTGCATCCTAGATCCTGTCATTATTTTTCTTGTTTTCCTGTCTATCTTAGATAGTTCGTTTAGTGTCCAGTTAAGGATATTGTAGCTGTAACTTATAACTGGGACAGCTAAAGTGTTAATACCTATTATCTTATTTTTAGCATTGAGCTCTGTTTTTAGTATTGATCTAACTCATCTATAGTATTCTT
>NC_068985.1:64967200-64983981 GCF_001194135.2 Octopus bimaculoides
TTAACTAGTTTTCCTCTTTTCAGGGTTGCTTTGGCACATTTTTCTAATCCAAATTTCATATGTATTTCCTTGGTAAATCCATGTACTGTCTGTAGTAGTGTTTCCAGCTCTTTATCATTTCTAGCGTATAATTTTAGGTCATCCATATATAAAAGGTGGCTGATTGTTTTGCCATAACATTTGTATCCTCATCCAGTTCTATTTAACAAGTCAGTTAAAGGTGTGAGTGCCAGGCAGAACAGGAGTGGAGAGAGTGTCTCCCTGGAATATTCCTCTTCTAATGGGGATAGCTTTTATTTTCACGAGTCCCTCTTTTGTTTGGAGCTGTAGCACTGTCTGCCATTTATTCATAGAGTGCCTTATGTATTTTATAATAATTGGTGCCACCTTGTTTATGGCTAGTGTTTCGAGGGATCCACGTGTGGGAAACATTGTCAAAAGCCTTTCGGTAGTTGATCAAGGCCATACTGAGGCCTTTCTTCTTTCTGCGGCTGTCTTCAGTTATGGTTTTATTGATCATTAATTGATCTTTATTATTATTATTATTATTATTATTATTATTATTACTATTATTATTATAACAAGACAGCAAGCTAGCAGAATTGTTAGCATACTGGATGAAATGCTTTGCAGTATTTCACCTGGTGCTACATTCTGAGTTCAAATTCTGTTGAGGTCGACTTTACCTTTCATTCTTTCAGGGTTTATAAATTGAGTACCAGTGAAACACTGGGGTTAATATAAGCAACTAGTACCCCCCCCACAAAATTTCAGTCCTTGTGCCTTTAGTAGAAAGGATTATTATTATTATAGTTTCTACTACTACTACTACTATTATTACTTCCACCACCACTACTACTACTACCTTTTTTTACATCTAATCTATGTTATGCTCACTTTTATCGTTGTACTACCAATAAGGTTATTACAGTAACAACCTTCACCTGCTACAGTGGTTCTGTTACAATTATGCCCTCAAGTACTCTATCCATTCCTGCTGTGGGCATTTCCATCCATTGTGCAACTTTTCACTTTGACATGTCATATGAACAACATAACAATCAGCATTATAGTTACAAGTGTTAATACTACTTCTAGTGATATTGTACTCATTATGCTGGGCAAACTGCTTAGTGGCATTTCATCCATTTTTACACTGAGTTCAAATTCCACCAAGATCATCTTTTTGGTGGTGGTGGTGGTGGTGGGGGGCATCAATGAAATACAAGTTGTGCACTGGGGCTGATTTAGTTAACTTGCCCCTTCCTCCAGAATTTCATGCCTTGTGCTTAAAATAGAAAGGATTATTGTTATTATTACTAGCAGTTCCCATGGAAATTCCACAGTTATTTTGAAAATTGTATGATGAAATTGTATATTTTTCTGAAGCATTTGATTCTTGAGAAGATACAAAAATCCACATCAGCAGTATTGAAGGTGCAAACTATTCAATCAATCATATTCTTCTTATATTTCTTTTGGAGTATGTATTTGTCTACCCTAACATGAATAAACATTTAAACCAAATAACTAAAAATCCTAGATAATTGTGGTGCCCCAGCATGGCCTCAACATTTAAAATGGTTAAAGTAATATCGACAGGTATTTGCTAAGAGTAATTAACTTTGATTTAATTATGTGTCGACATATCCAGCCACCCATCTTTCTATCTTCTACCCATCAATAAATCTATCTATTCACATAGATACATCAACAGATGGAAGGTATAGAAATGGATGAACATTAACATCTGTTACAACAACCAAACTTTTATTTTTTTTGCCTGTCACAATATTCTATTATCATTCATCATCAGTGTCCCTTAACTAATGCAGTCAGTCATTGGGATGCCACTCTAGATGCTTTTGTAGTCTGCTGTCTTCAATGGTCTCTGTTCTCTGTCATGCATAACAAGTTTGTAATGTTGACACCTGTCTGGTCCTTGACATTGTCAAACCAGAATGTTCTCTGTCTGCCTGTTTTTTGCTCTCACTCAGTTGTGCCCTGAAGAATGGTTTTGGACAGGGAGTTGTGGTGGGATACATGATTGTACCAGGCAAGCTTTCATCTTTTTACCTGTGCAAGGAGTAGTTCCTGTCTGCCAGCATATTTGTGTGTTTAGTGCATGAGATGTGTAGCAGCCTTCTGAAGCACTTGTGTAAAAATACCTGGATTCTTCATTCCATGTTAGCTGTAAGAGTCCAGCTCTCACAGAAGGAGTGAAGTCACCAGGGACTTGTACACTCAGAGACTTGTTGAAAAACTAATAAAATTGCTTTTCCATATGATGTTCAGCTTTGTTATAACAGCAGAAGCTAAACTGAATCTTGTTATTTCTTTTTGAGATCTGCCATTCTTGATCAAAGTAGATTCTGTTATACAACATTTAAAATCATGTAAGTTTTCCACACCCACATTTCTTTCAGTTAACACTTACTTACTCATTCACTCTCTCTTTTCTCTTTCTCCAGCTATGCCACTGCACTTAATGTGTCTTTTTCTATCTCTCCCTTCAACTAGCTAACAAAACAATATAATAGTAATACTTTTCTCTTGGCTATAAGCGCTAACACTCTTCTCTCTCTCCCTTTCTTTATCTCTCCCCTTTTCTTCTCCCCCTCTCTCTCTTTGCCTCTTCTTTGAACTGTGTGACAGCATCACACATTTGCCCTTAGTGTATTAATATGTATTAATATAATACACCTTTCCTTGATCTGAATGGCATAAAATGTGTCATAATGCATCTAAACAATTTGAGTTGAAGAAACAGAAATATAAAGGACTTATACCTTGCAATCAACAGGTACTTTTGTTCAGTCTCAGATAAAATCATTTTCCCTATTGTGACTTCATAGCAAAATCTACATCTGATTTCAAATTACACTCACACATCCATCACAAACAAATGTAGCTTCTTTCATTTTTAATCCTTTCTTTTTAGTTTTTTAAGCCCTTTTCTTCAAACATTCATATGTTGAAGTCATTGAGAGTGATCATCATCACCGTCATTGTCATCATTGTCATCATCACTATCATCATTATTGTTATTTTCTTACTACCTATATTAAAACAGTTACTATCATTATCATTATCCTCTTTCAATTTTGTCTCCATTTCTTGCTGAGTGTCTTCCCAACACTTAGGGCAAAGAAACTCACTGTTTACATTGGTAGGCCATTAAAATAAATACACCAGATTGTTCATTTACAAAGCCATCTTGTAGAAAAAAGGGGAAGAAAGGAAGACTAAAAAGGGTAAGAAGAAAAAATTTTTTTGAATAGGAATAAATGAAAAAATAAGATAATAAAGAAAATAAAGGGAGAAAAAAGAAAGAAAATTCACAGCGACAATGTTCTTCTCTATACATCTGATGTACCAATTAAAACAATCTTTTGTACTTCTTGCATGAATGGTAACCTAGGGATCATCCTCAGATAATTTTCAGTTCCGTTTTTGATCATTCCAAGTGCTCCTACAGTCACTGGTATTGTAACCATCTTGAAATGCCACATCTTTTTGATTTCAATGAGCAAATCTTTATATTTTCTGTGCTTGTCAAATTCTTTTGTCTAGGTATTATGATCACAAGGTATGGAAAAGGGACATGAAAAGATGGTGATGATAATAATAATAATGATGATGATGTTTTGGTCTTTCACAATATCTAGTTTATTAGCTTTGATGGTCCAGTCTGTGTGTACTGGAAATTATTACCATTATTATTATTATCATTGAGTGAGAGAGTCGTGCATACCATCAAAATATACGAAACCCAGTATACCTATCATGACTACCCGTCTGATAAGAGTACACCAGGCACATACATCACAATCATATATGCACGACAAGGTGATCTCATATCATGATAAATAGTGCATGACCTTGCAGGTGGAGCCCAGTTAGAATTTTCTTCCGGTTGAGTAGCTCATCCTGCTCAAAGGTCCCTGAATAAGGGTTGGTTAAGGATGTTGGATGAAACACCCATGTTTCCAGAGGTGAATTATCAAAACTCTAAAGAATTCCTCTCAACACATGGCTACGATGATCCTCCGTTACCTCTGCTTGTGATCAGAGATGCACATATCATCAGCCACTAAGGGACATGCTCAACTGGTTACGGTCAAACAACTGGCAAGCAAATTTGTGTTATTGAGCAGATTATTTGCTGTAGCCCATCTTTTTTACCAAGACAAAACAAAGTACATGATAACACTTCCAATCAGTTGTTGGGTATGATGGAAAGTGTCAGCTGTCAACAGCCAGCAGACTAAAGTGACACTTTTTTACTAGTCATGTTTCAAGAACCCTATGAAGAATTCTTGCAATCCCAAGCAATGCTGATTTTTGTTGTTCTACCTCAACACTTGCACCAATCTTTTTGAGCCATGTCGATAGTTGAGTGCTGATACTTCCAAGTGCACCAATTACTATTGGTATCACATCTACTCTCTTCAATGATCACAACCTTCATATTTCCCAACAGTTGTTTATTTTTACTTCTTCTTTCACATTGATCCCATTGTCACCAGGGCATGTTATGTCAATTATCATACATGTTCTTTCTTTTTTATTCACCACAATAATGCCTGGTTTCCAATGTCTGGTTGGGTGATCGTACTGAATCATTGCTTCCCACAGGATTTTGTAATTCTCATTTTCAGTGACTCCTTCTGGAGTTTGCTCATACCACATCTTTGCTCTTTGTGGGCTATGATTTCCACAGAGCTCCCAGTAGATCATTCTTACCACATTGTCATGGTGTCTTTTGTATTTGCCTTGTGCTAATTTCGGCATTTGCTGACAATGTGCCATACTGTTTCACCCCTCTCATCACACATTCTGCATTTGATAGTGTTGTCTATTCTGCACTTCATATAGTTGGTCCTTAATGCTTGTTCCTGATCTGCGCATATGAGTACTTCTGTCTCTATCTTCAGGTCACTCCTCCTCATCCATAGCTACCGGTCCTCTGTATCTATCTGTCTGGTGTTCACATCTCTTGCAAACTGACCATACATTTTCTTTTTCCTTCCATGCTTTTTCTTTTTCTTTTGTTCATTTCTTGTTTCAATTTTTTTCCATTACACAATTTTTGGTTTTGATGATGCCGGCCTTCTTTGTTTCAACAGTGGCTCCATGGCATTTTTTATATAACACCCTAAGCTGTTTTCCTCTGCTTCAATACAGTCCTAGCAACTGATCAAACCTTTCCCACCCTTTCATCAAGTACAGCCTATTGATGTCACTCTTAGGATGGAAGGCTCTGTGTATTGTCAACATTTTTCTGGTCTTGGTATCCATTTTCTTCACTTCTCTTTTGCCATTTTATAATTCCTGCTCCATGCCGAAGTGATGCTATCACTCACATATTAACTTCTTGTATTTTATTCCATCCAGTCAATTTTTGAACACAACACCAACCTCAGTCTTTGGAAATACTCCATCCTCAGTTGCTCTTTCATTTCCTTTTCCATTATCTTGTTGGACCCTAGTACACCAAGATATTTGTATCCTTCCATTTCACTTTGTTTAATCTAGTCTCTATTTGGTAATTCTATCCCTGCTAGGGACTGTTACTTGCCTCTTTTAGGTAGATTATTACGCACTTCTTGAGTCCAAATTTCATTCTATGATCGGTACTCAAACAGTGGACCATGTTCACGAAGGAACTTACTTGTGTCTCATCTTTGCCATACAGTTTGAAATCATTCATGAAGAGGAGGTGGTTGATTGTTTGGGGATTTTCCCTTTAGATGGCACCCTAGGTTCATTTTCTGAAGTACCAAGGTCAGAGGTATCGTGCAGAGAACAAAAAGCAACGGAGATAGGCTATCACCCTGGAAAATCCCACTTCTGATACCCAGGATGCCCAAGCTTTTTCCGTAAGATGTCAGTTCAGTTTTCCATCCCGCCATACTTCTCTTCAGGAAGCACATTACATTCCTCGCAATTCTAAACAGATCTAAGCATTCAATGATCCATGAATATGGAATCATATCATAAGTTTACAATAGTCAATCCAGGCCATAACCAGATTTGTTATTCTTCGTTTACAATCTTGCAAGGCAGAAAATTAGTCTGTAATTGTCAGCAGTATTTCCCTTTGATGCATCCTTCAGGCACAACACTGTCTTTTTATCAACCAGCCTGGAATTTCTTCTCCATTGATCAATGTATTAAATTGTTCTGCGATCAATTTATGTCAACTACTGAACTTTTTTCATCCAAAATCCCTGTACACCATCAGGTCCTTCTGCTTTCCAATTGCTTATTTTTTTTACTCATATTTCTGATACTGTCTTCTGTGAAGAGGATAGCCTCTTGCTGGGGATAAGAAGCTGTTTGCTTCAGGCTGCAGTCATTCAGCTGCTGTATTATGTTGTTCTTGCTTACTCCATATCTTACCCCAGAAAAGTCAACTTTCATCAGCATCAGGGACTAATCTTTCACATTTTATATCATCATTAATCTCTTGGTAAAATCATTTTTGGTCGGTTCTAAACAATTTGTTTTGCTGGTATTGCTTAATCTTTTGTTCAAACCTAGTTAGCTTTGCTTTTTTGTATGTATGCACTACTTCAGTTCTTCAATTACAACATTCAGGCCTTTTGTATCTACATCATACTTCTTCCTAACTTTTTTGAATTTCCATTCATTCTCTATTTCTTTTCCTGACAAGTATTGACACCACACTGTTCAAGGAGTTTATATCTTCAGAAATTCTCCTTTTCCAAGAAAGTTGTTTATTTCCTCTTCTATCCATCACTCTTCTGTTCTCAGTAGTGCTCAATCCCATCCTTCCCGCCACAATCCTACTAGCAGCCTTGAGAAGATTATTTGTTTGAGTGATGTTCTTTGTTTCAACGTGTCTCAATATGTCATTGACTTTACTCATCTCTTGATTTAGTCTCCATTGGTTAGCCTTCTTAAAGTTGCACATAAATTTTGCCCCTTCTGTACTTAATAGATCCAAAATTCTGTCTATTATTAATATTGTTATCATTGCTTTCTAATGCTGGAGATGTACTACAGTGTCAACTGTTCACTACCAGAGAACTAAGGTAACATCCCTTATTTTTTGAGCACCTTCCAGAGTATTTGAGCGGTTCCAAGTAGTGCTGTTTTCTGCAAGTACTCCACCCTTATTGCAGCCCCTATTTGTTCCACGTACTTCTCGAGATTTTTTCTCACCACACACGGCATAGATGGAGCAAGCAAATTAATGCTGTGGTCATGGACTGTTATGATTATTATTATTATTTTATGTTTGACTTTTGTTTTGCATTTGTACAAGTTGGATCCAAGTCTCACCCAGAGACCTCAAGAGACAACAAGTTAGAAGTTCATGTAGGTGTTATGCTTAGGGTACCATATATTTGGATTTGTACAGTTTTGTTCAAGTGAATGTTTAAGAAGCCATAAGAAAATTATGTGTTTGCTTTAAAATTTGATATCACATAGACAGTATTTTACGTAGGATATGGGCAGTTCCCATGAGCACTATCTTTTGAACTTCAGCCATTTTGGGGTTTCCTTATTATTATTATTATTATTATTATTATTATTATTATTATTATTATTATTATTATTATCATCATCATCATCATCATCATCATCATCATCATCACCATCACCATCATCATCATCATCATCATCATCATCATCAGTAGTAGTAGTAGTAGTAGTAGTAGTAGTAGTAGTAGTAGTAGTTTTAATTTTGCTTTGTATTTGTACAAATTGACTCCAAGTCTCATCCAGAGACCTCAAGAGACAAGTCAGAAGTTCAAGTTGGTGTTATGACTAGGGTGTCATATTTTTTGGTTTTGTACAGAGTATTTTGGTTTTTATTATTTTGGTATTTATTATTATTATTACAATCACTAATACCATAATTATTTCTATCATTACTATTACTCATATTTTTATTATTACTACTAGTAATCTGGCCATAGCTCCCTCTTCACAATGACTGTAGCATAACCACATAACTTAGGGATAGTAATATGCGACTAGAGGTGCTACAGTCATCCTGTACAGCAGACAAATACATTATTGATGTAGCCAACCTCACTTTGATACACTAGCCCTGTTCTGAGCTACACATTAGTAATGATCTCATTTAGTGACAGTCCCTGGTCAAAGACATGTCTTTACTGCAGCTCCACACGCCATCTCCCACATGTGTTACTCACATGTCTGTTTACTTCAACACAAGATATATGGTTTGTAAATGAAGATATTTTGTTATCGTATACACATTCTCAAAATGACTGTTCTTATCACACCCATGCATACATACTGTAATACAAATATTATACATTACTTCTCTCAGTGTAAAAGCGAAAATGAAAATTTTCTTTGTATGTAACATACATATTTTGTATCATACCACATGCTTTCACCACAAAAGGTAAACACAGAATAACCAATATATTTGTACATAAAAATGTGTTATAGTAATTCATACTAACTGTTTTTCCATCTAACAACACACACTTGAACAGCCAACAACAACTGCTATAAATACTTGCTGCTATTTCTATTTCCTGTGGCAAAATGGCCATCGTATTTGACCACTTCTGGCTGCGGTTCTTATAAAGGATCTTTAGCACATGTTTTCTTAGACTTCCACACCTCTTGATTCACTATTGTTTCGCAATATGCATAGCTAAGCTAAGAATTTTTCTCTTGTTTGTTTTAATTGCTTCATTCATTCATTCATTCATTCACTTATCTAACCTGTAATATTAACATGTACTATCATAACCTGTTACTATTTAATTCTTCAAATAATCTTCAAAGCATAATTCCCTAAAATCTTAATTCTCCATTCCTGTTTCATAATGTTTTCACCAGTGTTCTTTAAAATTTGTATGCATTCTTGTTTTCTTATGTCTCTCACTGTTGCCATGTTTCTATCCCCAACGGTAGTAATCTGACCATTGTTTGACCTTCCCAACAATAGTAAACTGGCTATGATTGTCCTCCCTAACAATAGTAAACTGGTCATTGCTTGTCTGCGATGCACTCACCCATTCCCACTCCTACCACTCATACCGGAAATCTATTCTCAATACCAGAAACCCCTACAGGGCTCTGCTTTGCTTCTGTACTAGAAGGCTTGCATACTTTCGTCCCTCCTTCCCCACCACCAACAATTGCCCACACTACTGCATGCACCAAAAGATGATATGTTACTTAGGAAATTATTAGTAAATTAACAAACTGCCTACATCTTTCTCCCTACATATAATGGACCAACCCATAGCAGATCGTTTATATAATTAATTTATACATTGACCTATTTATATTTGCAGCAGTAATGCTTATATTTAACATGTTTGAATGATGATAGGTTGAAGCAAGACCAACTGATATGACATATCTCTTACCAAATGATCACTGAAACCTACTTTTCAAGTGCCCAATACCATCTCTCCTGCCTATGTTCCCTCCCACACCCCTTACCCAGTTCTCAGGATTGGCACTGTTAATGTAAGCCCATTTAAAAGTAAGTCTAGTGAGGTTGTTGAGCTGCTTCAATGGAGGCATGTTGATGTATGCTGCATCCAAGAGGTAAGTTGGAGAGGAGCTTCAGCCAGCTTTCTCACAAGCAAAACACAGGTATAAAATCTTCTGGAAGGGTAACAGTGACAGGATAGGCAGTGTGGGCATACTTCTTGCAGAGAAATGGGTGGATAAGGTCTTAGAGGCAGTCAGAGTGAGCAATAGTGCTTAAGCTCAGGCTAGTCTTGCAGTATAGCATAGCATCAATTATCTCTGCCTATGCCCCACAGGTGGGGCTACCAAATGAACAGAAGGATCACTTTTATAATATTCTTCTGCAGGCTACCTCTAAGATGAATGACAAGGATCTCATCTTCATGGTTGGGGACTTCAATGGGCATGTTGGACAGCAACCTGGTGTTTTCCATGGTGAACCTAGGGGCTATGGAATTGGTCCCCGAAACAAAGAGGGAACAAGGCTACTGGAGTGAGATGCAAATAACCTATCAAAACTTTCGAAGCTGCGGTCCCCTATTACAACAAGGCCCTGGTGTCCAATGGGCTTAAGGACCACAATTCCTATATGACAGGCCCTAACGCCTGCATAAGGAAGCTAGAATGCCGTTAGGTTTGCCCCATCCATTTCACTCAATGTTAAGATTTGTGTGGGAAGAGTTTTCCTTAGGTTAATAGACTTCATGCAGACACAGAGGTACAGATATTTGTTCAATATGCACAATCTAATCCCTTGTATATCTAGGCTGGGAGACTAGAGGGCAGTATTTGTTAGGGATAGGGCTGAGGGAGCAGACTGACATCATAGCTGGTATAGTCATAAAAATCAAGATTTATTAGAAGCAATATCATGAGGTTTGGTAAAGGAAAACTTAAAACAAGATGTTGGCTGAAAATTAAGGGGCTCGCCCACTAGCAGACCACTGATAATGAAACAGGGGAAGTCTTATCATGTAGTACTATAGTTAAATATTTTAAACAATGTTGCTGTATTGTATACAGTTAAAGTTTAGGGTTATTCAAAGGATTGTTAAGAAGAATATTGTAACAAAAGGATAGAAATTTATGAATACTTTTGGGTATATACCAAACTTTTACCACAATAGAGGGAGGAAAAGAAATTATCCAGAAATAGTTTAATATTTATACATATTGTACACTTAAATATTAACTCATCAGATGGTATCTGTGAATATTGATTAATTGGTATATACTGGTATTATTTAAGGAGTATTGAGGTAAAGAAACATTCTAATTATATATTAATAAAATTATAATTTAAGCAGCATTTTTTTTTATAAGTAGTGAATATACCAGTATAGTTTTATATAAGCTAAGTATGAATTTATAGAGATACAAAAATTAGATTAATTTTATAAATAAATAAAGGCTAATTATAAAATAATAAAGAAATAAAATAAAATAATCAAGTAGAGTAGAACACCATAGAAAAGGAAATAAAATAGCTTAATTACTAATACTATGGTCAAGTATGTTGTTGGCACTCCGTCGCTTATGACGTCGAGGGTTCCAGTTGATCTGATCAACGGAACAGCCTGCTCGTGAAATTAACGTGCAAGTGGCTGAGCACTCCACAGACATGTGTACCCTTAACGTAGTTCTTGGAGATATTCAGCATGACACAGTGTGACAAGGCTGACCCTTTGAATTACAGGTACAACAGAAACAGGAAGTAAGAGTGAGAGAAAGTTGTGGTGAAAGAGTACAGCAGGGTTCGTCACCATCCCCTGCCGGAGCCTCGTGGAGCTTTAGGTGTTTCCGCTCAATAAATATTCACAATGCTCGGTCTGGGAATCGAAGCCGCGATCCTATGACCGTGAGTCCACTGCCCTAACCACTGGGCCATTGCACCTCCACATGGTCAAGTATATGTAGCTTATTAACACCAATAAAGAAGATTTTTAGAAAAAGTATAATAATTCAAAATATATTAGACTAAAAGTTATATATTTACTTATTTAGCTGATATCAATAAAAGACTGATGTCTGGTATCAGCTAAAGGAATATTTAAGTTATGGAACAATCATATTTTACACTATTCTTTTTTTAAAACTAAGGGTTTAAGAAGTTATTATTGTTACTCCCTACATGATATTTATAGTTTCTTAGTGGTACTTGTTTAGAAGGGTTATTCATATAAAGGCCCTTATAAATACTAAGATCAGGAAGGTAGAGCCATTTAAGAAAGAGATAAATCAAGTAATTTCTAATGATCATTTCAAACAATATTGTCTTATTGTATAAAGTTCAAATTTAGGGTAATCAAGAAGATTATTAAGAATGAAATTTTAACAAAAGGATAAAACTTTGAATATTTTGAGTATATACCAAATTTTTACCACAATAGAGGGAGGAAAAGAAAATTGCAAAGGAATAGTTTAATATTTATTTACTTATTACTTATCTAAACATTAACTTATATGGTGTTTATATAGATTAATCAACTGGATTTACCTGGTATTTAATAAGGGAGCAAACTGAGGTTAAAGAACATGTCAACTATATACTGATTTAATTAAATTGAACTATTTTAAGTTGTTGAGATACCAGTATTACCTTATATAAGCTGAGTATGAATTAATAGGGGTACAAAGATTAGATTTATTTTAGGCTACTATAGAATAATAATAATAATAACAATAATAATAAAATGATCAGTTAGGGTAGAGCATCATAGAAAAGGAATAAAAACAGCCTAATCACTAAAACCATAATAAAATATTCATACCTTATTAACTTCAATAGCAAGTATTTATAGAAAATGTATAATAATTTAAATATTATGAGTTAAAAATTGTTAATTAACTCATTTAGCTTATAATCAGGACTGAAACCCGGTATTGGTTAAAAGAATAATTGTTGTTAAAAGGACATGTTAATCATATACTAATATTAAATTAAGAGGTATAATATAGATTTCAAAAGTTATTTGTGTTAATCTATAAATGATATTACAGTTTCTTAGGGGTACTTAATTAGAAGGGCTGTTTGTATAAAGCCAATATAAATACCAAAATTAAGAGGACAGAACACCTTAAGAAAGGGATAAATAACTTAGTTACTAAAACTATTTTAAACAATATATCATTATTGTATAAAGTTGAAATTTAGGGTTATCAGGAAGATTTATCTTGAGGTGAGAGAACAAATTTACTATAAATTATAATTTAGGCAGTTTAATTCTAAGTTGTGAAAATACCCATATTGTTTTTTATAAGCTAAGTATGGATTTATAGGGGTGCAAAAATTTAGGTTTGTTTAAAGGCAATTATAAAGTATTAAAATTATTGAGTAGGGTAGAAACACCATAGAAAAGGAATATAAAATAGCTTAATCACTTAGTCTTTGTGCAGCTGAAGATTGCTCTGAAATCTTATATTTCTATTTCTTTTTTTCCCCCTTATTTCAGATATACTGTTATATCGATTATGTCCACCCGATTAACAAAAGAGCAAAAGATTGCGGTTTTGAAATGGTTCTGCACAAAGTTATCTGGCTGCTCAAATTTGTTCCTTAAGTTCAGCAATGTTGCGGGGCTTTGTTGAGTAGACTTTCTCTTTGAGAACGCCCCACAGGAAAAAGTCGGGTGGGGTCAAATCCAGCAAACGAGATGGCCACTCAAGCCATCCTAGCCTGCCAATCCATCAACAGGGAAGGTTGGCATCCAGCCAGTCTCGCACAAGCGTAGCATAATGGGCCAGTGCCCTCTCCTGCTGTTGTAATAACGGCAAAAGCAGCTTCTGTAGCATAGCCAGATAACTTTGTGCAGAACCATTTCAAAACCACAATCTTTTACTCTTTTGTTAATCGGGTGGACATAATCGATATAACAGTACATCTGAAATAGGGGAAATAAAAATATAAGATTGCAGCTTTCAAATGACATATGAAATAGAAAAATTGAATAAATATCAACAAAATTACAAGCAAAAGAAAAGATATAGTTACTTATGGCGGACCCTGTATATATATGATAAGAGAAGTTTTTGTCAGGGTGACTGAAAGTAATAGGTATGTGTTCTGAGTACTCAAAATTCCAGTTTGAACAGCAGATGTAGTTGTGGTATGTGATTGTCTTGTTCAAAATAGCTTGAAGTGGCTTCCGCTTAAGTCAGTAGGTATAGGTTAAAGAAGTGAGGAAAGGCAAACAATTAGGCAAGGCTTGACAAGGACATTAATTTAATTTAATTTAGCTACATAATAAATGGCTCTTGGAACATTGCTCTTGGAAGCTCTTGAAACATTGTGTCAAACAAAGACTCCATAAGTTGGGTATTTTGTCATTGGACAGATATAGGCTAGACAGTAGAAGAAAGTTCCTCATCAATGATGATTGTTGTGGTTCATTATGTCCAAGAGGGAAGAGAGATCAATTAAATTCAGTTTGATTGGGTATTTAGGTAAATCTATGATCAGAAAGAATGGTTAAATAGTACTCCATGGTGAGAGAAAAGAATGGTTAGATGGTACTCTGTTGTGAGGGAGAATGAATGCTGGCAGTTCTAAGGTTGGACAAATACTTTAGTGCGAGAAAGATAGGTGGATAAGAGCTTTGTGCTAGATATATACTATTCAATATAGTGAGGGGTATTCAGTCCAGAAAAATTAGCAGAAGGAATAAATAATACACTCTGGTGTGAGAAAGGTAGGTAAGAGCTTTGTACTAGATGCAAAGGGGTATTTAGTGTAGTGAGGGGTATTCCTCTCCAGGGAAATTAGAGGGGTTGAATACAAAGACAAGTGAGGGGTATTTCTATCCAAAGAAATTAGTGGGAACAAATGTAAAGCCGGACAGATAAAGGAAAAAAATAAATCAGCTGCCAGACCTACAAGACTGGATACCAATGAGAGGCAGGGATGTGTAGGTAATAAAGCAATCATAAAAAAGATAATAGATGTCATCTGTGGTGGGTGGTCAAATTTTACTAGAGGGGAGACCTAAGACTATCTAGTTGTGTTAATGCTAGAAATAGATGTCTCACTAGCAAACAAGATTTAAGATTTGTGGTTTAAAAACTAAGGTTGAAGCTTAATATTATAAAAATAAATAAACTAATTAAAAAATAATTAAAAATAAAGTTAACACTTAAAATTAAAATCAAAATTAAAATTAAGAAATGAGTTTCCATAGTGTTAATGAAGGCTAATGACACCTGTAGTAAATCTATGGGCCTAAAGTATGCAGAGAAGGATTCATGTTGGTTATTTATTTAGTAACTGCGAATGGGTCTGCATGTGGAAGTGTCAGATAGGTAATATGTCTAAGTTAGATGTTAGTTATAATCCAAAGTGTTTGCTTTTCTGCACTTAGACCTGTGGAAAAATTTTAAGGACTTAAAAAATTTGTATATACAGGTGGAGAATGCTCCGTGCTGCTTATTAAATAACTATATAGGGCTGCGTAACAATATGTGCAAGGATTCTTTTAGGCATAGCCAACAAATAATATGTTGGCCCTGGTATAGGAGGCCAAAGTTTATGATAAACTAGGATATACTGTAAGGTATCTTCATTCTCTTAAGGTAGTGCACATGGTCAGCTAGAGAAGTAGATTTACTATGATCATTATACTTAAACGAATTTAGATATGTCGAATGTCGATGCTTGAAATTAATTGTGGATGCAAAATAGTACCTAGTAGAATTGTGAAGTGTGTTATGAACTATACATGTGTAAATCACGTTAAACCTTCTGTAATGAGTTTGCAAAGGGCATTCATTCGTAGATTTGAAACTGCAACTAGGACCTATCCCATGAAGGAATTTCCTGTACATGGATTGGATGTTGTACTATTAGAGGATGTGCTAGAGTTTAGGGTAGTACCTTCCAGTCCACTCCCAGTCTATTCATTATTATTGATATTGTTTGTACCTATAATACATGGATTAATAAATGAGATCATAGATATTCTAGATTCCTGGAAAAGACTAAGCATGGTAGTATCTTGTCGGTTTGCATCAGAAAGTCTATTACTTCTTGTGGAAGGGACGTGTTCCAATGGTCAGGCGGTCAGTCTGTTGCCAGCATCCTTTGAGTGGCAGATTAGGTATGCTGTGGCTCCTAATGTGCAGGCACTTGCTTAAGTTACACCACCTGCAATGATTTCTAGATGGTGAGAGTATGTGGGCTCTCATTTGTGAGGCTCATCTTTCTGCAGCTTGTCTTCTTGACAGTGCTGCAATCCTGGGTGAAGAAAAGACTGAGACTGGGCACCTGGCTCCTAGAATGTCATCAGGCACTCACAACCCTCTACCAGTCAATGAGGAAACTAGGGATAGAAGAATGGTTAGTGAGAGCTGTGCGAGCCATGTACAGAAACTCTGTCAGTAAGGTGAGGATTGGCAGAGAGTACAGTGAAGAATTCTGGGTGGAGGTAGGGGTCCACCAAGGTTCTGTCCTCAGCCCCCTTCTATTTATCATAGTTCTCCAGGCTATAACAGAGGAATTCAAGACAGGATGCCCCTGGGAGCTCCTCTATGCTAATGACCTTGCACTAATTGCTGAGTCACTATCACAATTAGAGGAGAAGTTTAATGTATAGAAGCAAGGACTAGAATCAAAGGGCCTTAGAGTCAACCTAGCTAAAACCAAAGTCCTCAAAAGTAGGAAGGCAGACAAAACACAAACCCCTTCAGGTAGATGGCCCTGCTCGATCTGTAGAAAAGGAGTGGGAAGTAACTCTATAAGATGTACCCAGTGCAAGCTATGGACACATAAGAGGTGCAGCAATATCAAAGGAAGGTTAACTAGGAAGTTAGTTTTTGTTTGCAGCAGATGTTCTGGAGCTATAAATACTGGAAATGTGCAGAAAACAACTTCTGTCACACTCCAGGGAGAAAACCTGGACGTAGTTGATAGCTTCCGCTATCTGGGTGACCAAGTTAGTAGTGGGGGAGAGTGCACTGAAACTGTATCTGCTAGAATTAGAATAGCCTGGGCAAAGTTCAGAGAGCTCTTACCTCTGCTGGCGACAAAGGGTCTCTCTCTCAGAGTAAAAGGCAGATTGTATGACGCATGTGTACGAACAGCCATGCTTCATGGCAGTGAAACATGGGCCGTGACTGCTGAGGACATGCGTAGGCTCGCAAGGAATGAAGCCAGTATGCTCTGATGGATGTGTAATGTCAGTGTGCATACTAGACAGAGTGTCAGTACCTTGAGAGAAAAGTTGAACTTACGAAGCATCAGTTGTAGTGTGCAAGAGAGACGACTGCGCTGGTATGGTCATGTAGTGAGA
>NC_068985.1:64986213-64987722 GCF_001194135.2 Octopus bimaculoides
CGCTTGACAACCGATGCTGGTGTGTTTACGTCCCCATAACTTAGCGGTTCGGCAAAAAGAGACCGATAGAATAAGTACTAGGCTTACAAAGAATAAGTCCTGGGATCGATTTCCTCGACTAAAGGCGGTGCTCCAGCATGGCCACAGTCAAATGACTGAAACAAGTAAAAGAGTAAAAGAGTAAAAGAGAGGAAATCAATATCCAAATTTCCGAAAGATATATGTTTAATGTGACACAGTAATATTTTGAATTATAATTAAATTAAAATTTAAGATGTACAAAATATAAATATATATAAAAAATATAAATGTATATAAAAATACATGCGTATATATAAATGTATATAATGTATGCGTAATTGAGCATAAATATTATGAAAGTCTAAAAATTGAAAAGCATCTGACGATCGTTTCATGGAAATTATTGCCTCCCCAATGTAATCAATATAGATAAGCATACTGACATTAATTCCGCACTTCAGAGATGAATGGGTTTTTTATATACGTGTTAAAAACGAATGGTATATATAAGATGATATTAATTAAAATATTAAAAAATATTAAGAATATTAAAAATATTAAAATGTATAATGTCCTTTAAGAGTTTGTAAAAGTAATCCCTCCTATAATTTGGAAAGTTCATATTTTTCATTTGTAGAAATTTTAAATGATATATATGTTTTAAAAAAATTGATGTTTTTCAGAATATTTAAGAATGCGGTATATAATTATAGTAAAGTTCATCTTGTTGTTGGATATATTGGTAATTGATGTGACTCATAGGATTACCAATATATCCATGTTTTTCAGAATATTTAAGAATGCGGTATGAACTTTACTATAATTATATACCGAATTCTTAAATATTCTGAAAAACATATCAATTTTTTAAAAAATACATATCATTTAAAATTTCTACAAATGAAAAATATGAATTTTCCAAATTATAGGAGGGATT
Source organism: Octopus bimaculoides (assembly GCF_001194135.2). Lineage (NCBI taxonomy): Eukaryota > Metazoa > Mollusca > Cephalopoda > Octopoda > Octopodidae > Octopus > Octopus bimaculoides. The sequence continues at coordinate 64,987,172 of NC_068985.1, forward strand.
ACTTTTACAAACTCTTAAAGGACAATATACATTTTAATATTCTTAATATTCTTAATATTTTAATTAATATCATCTTATTATATATACCATTCATTTTTAACACGTATATAAAAACTCCATTCATCTCCGAAGAGCGGAATTATTGCCAGTATACTTATCTATATTGATTACATTGTAGAGGCAATAATGTCCGTGAAACATATATCTTTCGGAAATTTGGATATTGATTTCCTGTGAATATTATTAATAATTTCATAAATTTATTAATGATATAAAAACACCTGTTACAGTCTGTCATACCGGCCATGATGAAATACCACAAGGTATAGAAAATATGTATTCGCCTTTATATATTTAATCCTTTATATTGAACACTCAATATTTCATATATTCAATAAGACATATTCCATATATTCAATAAGACATTCAATACTTCATTTCATTGTACCATCCATCTTTTTTTATATTATATATTCCATATTCTATATCCCACATTAATTTTACAAGAAAAAACAGACAGAGTTGGAACTCTTTTAAATAAAATAATATAT
>NC_068985.1:64987732-64992518 GCF_001194135.2 Octopus bimaculoides
TATATATATATGAATATATATATATATATACATATATAAGTCAGTAAATAGTGGGGTTGTGTTATATATATACATATATATATATATTCATATATATATATATATATACATATATATTTGGAAGGAATGGCAACAAAAGAAAGAAAGAGACCTCGATATTATGCAAATAGAGGAATGTATCTGTAAAGATATGTGACACTTATTCAGTAGCCATGATAAAACTCAGAGTTTCCGATGCCCGGGTGGGGTTCCGTTCCAACCATCTCTTCAGTTATCCAGCCACCGGAGATTCTTTTGAAAAATAACCGTTAGGGAAATAAGCAGGGAAAAATAAACAAACATAAACAAAGGGAAATTACTGTGTGGTGTCAGAACCCGTCTAAATTTGCGTATATCATACACGCACGCACATATCTCAATGTGTGTATGTTTATATCTACATGCGCACGTATCCTCGCACATATAATGTTCCTTGTGCATGCCTATAAGCGCACTGAAAAAGTTTGGAGGGGAGAAAAACAGAAAAACTATATGTGGAAAAATACAAAAACCATTAACTCTATACCTATGTAAAAACCTAAAAATAATTAAAAATATATTATAATATCGAAATATAAAAACCAAAAATAAAAATATAAGATTCAGGTAAAAAGTGAAAAAGGTGAAAAAACTTAATATGGAAGCCTATCAGTGCTGCCCATCAGCACAAATATTAAAAAATATATAAAAAAAATATGTATATATAGTATAAGAAATAATTATAGAGACACAAAAAAAATATATATATGTAATAGAAAGCAAGTCCAATCTGTAGCCTCAGGGGGACCAAAAACGTAGCAAATATTTGGTCACATGTGGACATGATCCGAAGAGTTCAGTCTTTGAATTTAGACATGTGGTGGGGTCCAAGCTGCCTTTCCAAATAAGCCATCTTTCCATATCACACAGACTGCACCTTCCACTACCGCTGGTGTAGGGTTTACACTTAGCTAAGATCTTCCAATGGATGTTGTAACCGGCATCTTTATCTCTTAAAGACCATATATGACTGGATAATTTTGTCGTTTTTCTTTTATCCCAATGCTTAAAACTCAAAGTGTGATTATTGTATCTGGCCTTGAAATTACTCTCTGTGAAGCCCATGTATTTCTTCGTGGAAACTGCATTCTTAGTGGATACGGAGTCTATGGTGGCTTAATAAATGATGGTTTTGGACATGCAAGCTCCATTTAGCGGTGCCCAGTACTCGATTTGATCCCATAAAAACAAATAAAATCAGTGACAGGCAGAGTCTTCTTGATAATCTAGTAACATCTATACTGTAGTAGAAGCAATATGTTCTTTGTCTATCGCCTTAACTTCTTGGAGATTTTAGGTATAATTATACTAATGTGTCCATCTGTTCTAATTTAATTAAATTCTGTCTTTGTGCAGCTGAGGATTGCTCTGCATTTTAAATTGATGTAATGATTGCATTGTTCAATTAAATGGAGTTGCATGAAACAATCGTACTGCATTACCTCTGGATATCCTTGTTGCTTATTTTGATTTATATATATATATATATATATATATATAGTTTTTATTGAATGGGGTCCATAAAGAATCAAGGCATATCAAAGTGAAGAATGCCACAAATTGGTTAGACAAAACAGACTGTCAAGTTATTGATTGTCTTTGCAGAGAATACATTGATGAGAGAAGATCACTGTCATTTGGTAATCCACAATTCCAATATGATTCAAAAGTAATGAAAGATGAAGGGAAACTTAAGCATGGTGTTAAAACATAATAAAAACAGATAAATTGGTTATATGATGTTGCTAACAAGAAAACATGTACATAACTTCATGCACCGCATGCAATTTTCTGGTATGACCAGAAAGATAGGATTTGTGTATACAGGGGAGCTAGAAAGAAGTTAGATAGCATCATATGTAATGAAGCCAGTGGTATCTGCCCTAGATACAGAGGTAAAGACTGGAATAATATACAGACGGTTTGTGACAAAGCAAAAATAAGAACACATGGTACAAGGCTGACAAATATCAAGGAGTGATATTTGTAGTGGCCACACCCCATGGGGAATTAGCCTGTAGATTTAGGAAGTCTCTGAGGGAGACCAAACTTAGCATTAAGATTGTTGAGAAGCCAGAGAACTCCATCAGATTACAATTATGGAGGACATACCCCTTCGAAAATACTACATGCACTAATGAGAACTGAGTGGTATGTAAGACTAACCCTGTATACACACATACATACATTTACTAGTAGGTTGTTATGTAGGCAAATATATATATATAGGTAAATAGATATGTAGGTAAACAGATAAATACATTGGTAAGTCAACAGATAGGTACACAGGTAATATAGCTAGAGAAACACACACACACACACACACAAGGAGACAGAAATACATGACCATATATACACATGAAGACATGTAGAGACACATATCCATGCATAACAGATGCATGTACATAGTCACAAAGACTCATATACATAGACACACTCATATACACACATGCAAGGAAATAGAGGTGCACACTCAAACACACGCACATACATACACAAACATACACACACAAAAACACATACATATGCAGAATACATATGTACACACACATTCATACATGCATACATATGTGCATAGATATGCACACTAGTGCAAATACATGTGCATAAACAGACAAAAGGAACACAACTCCAATAATGGACAGAGTCAACATCCATTGACAAGGTTGCAAAAGCAATGAAAATATTGGAAAAGAGAAAAATATAAATAATAAATAAGAGGGAAATTGAACCAGTGAGTGTCTTAGATATTAAGGCAGTATGACTGCCCCCAGACACAACAAAATAATACAATTAGATTGCTTAATATGTTAATAGATTAATGACTTCTTTAGGATGTTTATGCCTGTCCTTTACAGATGACATTGCTTGGCTTAATGACTTCCTTAAGATATTAATGCCTATAACTATCCTTATATTTTACAACCTTATTACATTACCCACTCTCCTAGATTGGAGACACACCCTCTAGAATTTTATTGAATATTAGTCATACTGATAGAAATTTTACTTGTCAATGATCTGTTGATTAATCAACAAGTTATCATTCACCTGCTTATTTGGTGGCCTGATGAGTTGGGAGTTATATAACATATTAATCAATCAATTATATTATGCTTATTGCACAAAAATTTCTAATGAAACAATTGTAGCAATATCAGATAACCCATTTGTCTATTTTGTGTGTGTGTGTATGTGTGTGTGTAATGAAATGTTAGCGCTAAACAGTGCTTAGGCATAAGCAGAATTTAGGTTAGTTGAAATATGTTTGTGACATATTTCAACTGCTAAAAGGCAAATACACTGTAGTTACCCTGGAGAATATATCTCCTTTATGGTAAAAAAGTGTGAAAACATCTGGTTCATTCAGGATCCCATACATCGATGTTTCAAGCTTCTTGGCTCTTGTCACATATATAAGTGAAAATGGATGTGCTAGCTGTGTGACAAAGGTTGTGGCTTTTGATAGTATCGATGTTACTTGACCCAGTGAAATTCAAATAATTTTATAGCAGGTTTATTGTTTTGTATAAAGAATACAGCTAATATGAGAGAAAATCATGAAATATGAAGTTGGTATTTCTTCATTTCATATCTATAATGCACATTTCTGTGTTCAAGTATGCTAATCACATCATCAGACAGGAATCAGAATACAATTAAATTCAGTCAAGCTACATATATATATGCTTTAAAATAGTTGATTCATAAAAAGGCACACACACACACACACACACACAGATATAGGTGCATACCTGTGTCCACTCACAGCTATATATATATACATATGTATACCCTCGTTTTGGTCTAACTTGTCATTTAATGCTCGAAATGAAGAGTAGATAGACAGCTGACAACTGATGAAGGGTCATTCTTTGTGTTACTTGTCCTGTTTTCCATTTGTTTCTCTTGTTGTTTGCATATTGAACTCATTTGTTTTCGTACTTCATGTTGTTTACTGTTGGTGACATCCTGTACCCATATATGTATCATCATCATCATCATCATCGTTTAACGTCCACTTTCCATGCTAGCATGGGTTGGACGATTTGACTGAGGACTGGTGAAACCGGATGGCAACACCAGGCTCCAGTCTGATTTGGCAGAGTTTCTACAGCTGGATGCCCTTCCTAACGCCAACCACTCAGAGAGTGTAGTGGGTGCTTTTACGTGTCACCCGCACGAAAACGGCCATGTATATATATGGGAAAAGTAAGAAGAAAGAAGCAAAAAAAAAAAAAGCACAGTGAATATAAAAAAAAATAAAGGCTTTTTTATGAAAAGTAGCGATAAATAAATACAATTAGATGAACTGAGGTAGAATTAAGAGGAATTAAATTCATTATTTTGAATTGTTAAAGAGGTTCAAAGTCAAACCAGTATCGTCTTTACTTTTCACTGGCTTTGAATGTGCACTGATTATTAAATGGTGTTCGGGTCTACTAGTCCCTGAGTAAAAAAAGATTGTGTAAGGGAGGTAAGTAGTTCTGGACAAGGTGCAATTAGGGTCGATATAATACTGTAATATGAATAGTGTAAGGGATGTATGGGTGCTAGTGGTATTATTGGTAAGGTTAGTCGTGTTCTTTATTATGTTGTGTTCATGTTAAGTTGTGGATGATATTTATTGATGAAAGTTGCTTCTTTATTCATTCTTTGCTGTACTGAGGTGTTCTGTGAACATTGACAGAAGGGGAAAATTAGGAAA
>NC_068985.1:64992528-65005111 GCF_001194135.2 Octopus bimaculoides
TGTTCTGTGAACATTGACAGAAGGGGAAAATTAGGAAATTAGGATTAAGGTTCCTAGCACACCTATCTATGTGTTCACTGACCTGTATCTGTCTGTATTGTGGGTGGCGGATTTGTTCTTCGACGGAGTGATATTCCTGTTTGGCCAATATATTGATTACCTCACCCTAAGCAGGTAATGGCATAGATTAGGTTTTCTGAGGCACAGGTGAAATTTGATTTAATCTTAAATATTAAACCTTGTTTAAAGTGGAACTCTGAACCCGCCAAAAGGTGGAGACATATGCCACAGTTAGACTGACCACATTTTTTCATTTTTAGTTCCCTTGTTAATGGATAAAGTCTTGCGCTGGTTAAAATTTTTTTCAATGATTTCGGTTGCATTTTGCTCTTGATAATTTTGTGTGAGCCTAAAATTTTGTTCATTGTTTTATCTCCTGTGAGAATGGGTAGATTTTGGATGATAGTGTTAAAAGCTTTGTTGTTTCTAGGGTTATGTGTGCAGATGTATGGGAGTATTTTTAAGTCTGGTTTAGTATTTCGGTTGACTTCCCTTAGTGTTCATACGTCTATTTCCTTTGCTCATTTAATCCCATCGTTTATTAATGACGTTGGGTAATGTCCCTTGATTAGTATTGATCTGAGTTCAAGGAATCTTTGTTCACAAGTATTGGTGTCCAAAACTATGGTACTGATTCTTTTTGCTAGATTGTAAGGTATATTCATTTTTATGTGTTTGGGGTGGCATGAGTTGAATAATAGATATTGTTTTGAATCTGTAGGTTTATAGAAGATGTCTGTTTTGGTGTGGTTATTGACTATTTTAATTCTGATGTCAAGAAAAGGGAGTTGTTTATTGCTGTGTTCCATGGTAAATTGTATGTTGCTATTGATATTGTTGAGCATTATTTTGAAATTGAGGAGTTTGTCCATGCTATCTTTCCAAAGTATAAAGCAATCATCTAAATACCTCTTCCAGTTCTCCTTTAAATAGCAATGAATTGAGGTGCCATATTTTTGTAGTGATTATTGGTATATTTTAAGTTCTAGGTAACCCATTACAAGGTTCGCAATCACTGGGGCAGCTTGGGCTCCCATTATAATTCCACATTTTTGTCAATAGTAGACTGTATCGAACATGAAATAGTTGTTCAGTAGGATGAATTTCAGTGCTGTCATTATGAATCTGTGGTTGATGCATCCTGGGATCTCTGGGTATTTTTCTAGCCAAAAGGTGATTGCTTCTATGCCATAATCATGTAGGATATTGGTGTGCAGGTTCACCACATCGAATGATACTAACAGGGTTCCTTCATTTATTCTCTTCGGGAGGTGGTTAAGCATGTCTAAGTCATCCCCGATGAAGCTTTTCACATATTTTAGAAACGGTTTGAGTAAGATGTCGAGGAAGTTGCTCAAACAGGGTCTTAGTTTGAGGTAAGTAGGAGGAGGAACATTAATGCTTAGGCTTGGAGAATCTTTGCAATATGTAGATATTTGTGTATTTTAGGTAATTTGTAGAGTAGACTTGGTTTGTATTTAAAATTAGATAAATAGTCAATTTCTTTTTTAGTGAGGCCCTTTCCATGTATTTGAAGTAAGGAGGATAAGTTTTTAAGTGTCTGTTTTCTGTGGGTTATATTGTACTATCTTCTCATAGTAAATATTATTTTCCAGCATGGAGAGTACTAAATTTTTATAGTACTCTGTGTCCATCACTACTACCGCACTTCCTTTATTGGCTTCTTTAATCGTCAGATTTGTATCATTTTTTAACTCGATTAGGTTTTTCCACTCATTTGTGTTAAGGCTGGATTTAATTCCTTGTTTTTGTAGGGTATTGAAAAGAAAGTTGGTAATGTGTTCACCAAAATCATCAAGTACTTTATTTCTCCATTTTGTAGGACAGTATTCGTTTTTGTTTTTTACTAACGAGTCATCTTCACTGGTGTAGTTGTGGAGTGCTTCTGAGAGGTGCAATTTGCAACAAAAATCCATAGTGTTATCCTTAATTTCATTTGGGTTTGATCTGCAAGGGGTTGGTGTAAACTTTAAACCCCATGCTAGAATTTTAGTTTGTGTAGTACTTAGGATTTTCTTTGATAAGTTGATTATTTTCGGTTGTACATTTTGTTCCATTTCACATCACTGTTTCTTTGATTTAGGTCTAAAAAAAGGGTTCTAGGAGGTGGATTGTTGTGGGAAGTCTGTATTGTTGTTTGGTTTGGTGAGGAAAAAATGGGATGTAGTGTGTCTGTGGTAGTATGTTTGTGGTGGGGTGACTGTAGCAGACTAGATTATGGGGATCTTGTTCAAAACGGGGGCACCAGTTTTCATTAATGTTTTATGTAGTGTTTTTGGTACCGAAAGACTTTCAAACTTTGTATACTTATCTATTTTGTGTTATAGAACAGAAAAAAATTTTTGTATTCGAATTTATTTCATGTAAAAAATTGTCTTATTTCGATAATTTCAACCAATCACTGACAAGTATTCAGCTGTTTACACTTACTCCTTTGGCAGTTTAAGCGGTGTAAAGCGTATTTAATCTCCATTTATAATTTCGTTAACATCTGCCTGAACTATATGTGTACATTTGCTTCTTTCATTTTCTTTCACGCGTGTTTATTTCGTTAACATCTGCCTGAACTGTATGAAAGGTTTATTAGCTACTGCCTAACCCTAACCCTAACCCTAACCCTACTGCCAATATGCTTCAGCCATTTTTTGACAAGGAAATAATAATTTTATCACCGCCAGAATTGTTTGAGAATCGTTTGTTTACGTAGTCAGCACTTAATGTATTCGGCTGAATGGACGTCAGTCATTGGTTGAAATTACAGAAATACGACAACTTTAACATGAAATAACTTGCGATGTACGTTTTTTTTGTTAAGAAGACTAAGAGAAAAAGATGTTTATATGACACATTCTACCAGTGTCCCAAGTTTCAAAGTGTTTCGTTAAGAAAATACTGGTGCCCCCGTTTTGAACAAGATCCGATTATGGTTGTACTGAAGGTTGTTATATTGTCTATGGTTGATGTGGTTTTGGTTAAATTTATTTTTCATTTTGTAATGTGGGTGGAGGGAGAAATTATGTTGTCTAGTTAGGTTGTGTCTAGTTGAATGCTTTAAGTATCCATATTGAGGGTTAAGTCTGGGAGGCAAATTTTTCCATTGACTGTAAGATGTTGGGAGTAGACTGGTAGGTAGTGGTTCCCGAAAGTTTAGGTTAGTTTGGAGACTTGGATGGATCTTTTGATTTGTATGCAGGAGTCCTTGAAAATTATGTCTGGATTTTCTATTACAAGCTGAATTCCTATTTGTTGTTTGAATGTTAGTTTTGGGTATAAGGGAGGTTAGGTCGGTGGAGTTGTGTCCCCTAGATTGTCTGTGGTTTGAGTTAGATAAATGTGGATTCATTTCTGCGTATAGTTTCTATTTTCAACCATATTTCTATTATATATATATATATATATATATATATATATATATGCATATATATGTATGTTATTTATATTATTATGGAGGCGCAATGGCCCAGTGGTTAGGGCAGTGGACTTGCAGTCATAGGATCACGGTTTCGATTCCCAGACCAGGCGTTGTGAGTCTTTATTGAGCGAAAACCCCTAAAGCTCTACGAGGCTCCGGCAGGGGATGGTGGCGAACCCTACTGTACTCTTTCACCACAACTTTCTCTCACTCTTACTTCCTGTTTCTGTTGTGCCTGTAATTCAAAGGGTCAGCCTTGTCACACTGTGTCACGCTGAATATCCCCGAGAACTACGTTAAAGGTACACATGTCTGTGGAGTGCTCAGCCACTTGCACGTTAATATCACGAGCAGGCTGTTCCGTTGATCGGATCAACTGGAACCCTCGACGTCAATATTATTATACATACATACATACACTTATGCATGCATATATTAAATACAAAATTATAAATTATGAACCACCTTGTGGCCGAGCATAATTAATGGACAGTACCAGACAGTCATCCAGTATGATTGACAAGAACAGTATTGCTAGATCCATTTCACACTATGTATGCAAAAAATTTACATCTAACTAGGCAGAATGACAAGGGTAAAAAGAAACCACTTGGCTTCAGGAAAACTGTAATAAAACCTGAGGAGAGCATGATTTTATCAAAACCTTTTGGTGGAAGACTTCTAGAGTTATATCTCTTATTGTGGATTAAAAAGAGGTAATAAAGTAATTAGGTAAAGTCATATAGTAAGGTAAGGTAGATTAGTAAAAGACACAAACTGTCTGTAACTGTGCTTTATATGCACACAAATAAATGAGAAGGAAGGAGGGAAAGACAGTGAGTGGGAGACAAGTAGAGAGATAGAGAGGTGTGGAGGATTACAAGGGTCAACTGAAAAGTTCATAGACTGACCAAGAGACTCTAATGGAATGTGACCAAATGAGGTTTATTTTTCAACATAGTCCCTTTGCAGTCCACACACTTGCAGTGCTTGGATCCCATTGGTGAAGAAGCTTTCATTCTGTTGCTCAAAAATAGTAATCAACAGTAGACATGATGACATCATCCCTGTGATACTGGCTCCCAGTCAAGTAATTTTTCATGTTGGTGAACAGATGAGAGTTGTTTCCACTGCATGGATTGTCTCTTTGTCTTTGGCTCAAAGTAATGGACCCAACACTCATCCTGAGTTAAGAAATGTTCAGAGAAACCAATTGAATCTACCTCAAACAATGTCAGATTTTCCTGGGATATGATCAGCTTGGCGCACTTTTGATCAGGTGTCAGATTTGACACCCACCAAGCAGAAACCTTCATTATGCCAAGTTCATTATGCAGAATATTCTCAGTTCTTTCATAGGATATGTTAATAGTATTGGCTATTTGATTTATTGTCGATCACCTGTCATCTATCATCATGTGGTAAACACAACCAATGTTTTCTTCAGTGGTGGCAGTTGCAGTATGTCCAGACCTTGGGTCACCTTCAAGACTCTTTCCCGCTTAAATTCAGTTGTCTACTTTCACACTGTTGATAAAGCTGTTGTACCATCCCCTAATGTAGCAACCATATCAGCATGAATGTCATTTAGGACTAAACCCTTTTTCTGCAGGTACTTGATAATTTCCTGATGCCAAATTTTGTTGATTTTCAAGAGAAGTTGCTACTAGTTACTTTTAAAGTGTTCTTTAAATAGTCAGATATCAGTTTACCTGAAAAGAAACAATTATTAATAAGAATAGTTGAAATTAATGCATGCAAGATTTCACAGCTGTAGCATCACTCCTTCATAGTCAGCCTATAAACTTTTCAGCCTGCTCTTGTACTTAGAATGTTCATTACATTAGAAGAGAGCAAATCTCATATTAAAGCAATTACTAGTCTGCTATTTGGAGAGACTTGACTAGTTTCTGAGAATATATTTATGCTCATAGATCATAAAAACATTTATTTTGGAGTTCAAAGAGACCTCCAGATGACGAGAACCCTTCAGAATCATCCTCATCTTAACAAAGCAGAGCCTTCATCTCTTGCTGCTGTTAAGATATGGCCTGCATCTTTCACTCAGCCTCCAGTTGAAATCAAACATCACATATGTCAAGATAGCATCATAAGATTTAACCTTTCCTGGATTTACAGAAGACCTATAGCTGTTCAGTCACATCTTGACAAGGTTTTCTTACATATCACTGTACTTGCATTATCCCTCAGGGGTCATTGGCTACAACCTCCACTCCCTATATAACTGTTTCTGCATTATTTTGGCTATTAAGTGAGCAAGTGTTATTATTTCTTCATAAGCATGTAAACATCTATTTAGGAGGATTAATGGTAGCAAAAAGAGAGCCTCTCATCTCTCTCTATGATGCAACAATCATGGTAGGGGCAGAGCTAGGTTTACTGCATTGTGGATTTTTATCCTTCTGTATTTAGGTAACTGTTGTGTAAGGTACTCATGTTAGCTAAAAATTATGGATATTAGTGAAAGGGATATAATGCTTGCCAGCAGATCAGCTTTTTTTGACACTGTGTTGGAAGTTTTTGACAGTACTGGTATCTGTGACCATTAAAGTTGTATTTTCTAAACACCCTATATAGAAAATTCTCTTCAACCACCTTTGGCCTATATAGAGATGACTCCTTGGTCATATCTAAAGGTGCAAATGGACACACCCTAGATTGAATCAGAAAAGGTCTATACTCTCACTACCTTTGATCTTAGGATTATCATAGATACAAATCTGTCAATAGTTACCATTTTAGCTGAGTTACAGTATTTTCCCGCTGCGACCCTTATTATTTAAAAACCTCATGCAAAATGTAACTAAGAGGATCTTCAAATCCTCCAGTAAGCATATTCTTTTATTCTTTTGCTTGTTTCAGTCATTTGACTGTAGCCATGCTGAAGCACTACCTTTTAGTCAAAGAAATTGACCCCCTGTGCTTATTCTTTGTAAGCCTGGTACTTATTCTATCAGTCTCTTCTGTTAAACTGCTAAGTATGGGGATGTAAACACACCTACATCGGTTGGTAAACAATGGTAGGGAAGCACAGACACATAAACATATCCGTATATTTGATGGACTTCTTTCAGTTCCCATTTACCAAAATCCACTCATAAGGCTTTGGTTGGCCTGAGGCTATAGTAGAAGACACTTGCCCAAAGTGTCATGCAGCAGGACTAAATCCAGAACCATGTGCATGGGAAACAAGCTTCTTACCACACAGCTATGCCTGTGCCTTAATATGATTCTTAAAACAGCTAGTAATCACAGCTTCATTATAGTAAGAGGCCACTACCCCTTACTATAATGTGGCTGTGGCTGCTAGCAGTTTCAAGAAATAAATTCATTATATGCTTGACCCATGCCGACACAAAAAGCACTACCATAAAGTCATTTGGTTCTCACACTTTTCTCTCTAAATGTTAAAATCTGTGTATGTAGGGCTATTCTTAGATTAACAGAAACATTTTATATTTGCACATAAATATAGAAAACTATTCATTAGTTTTCTATATTTCTTTTAGCTGCATAACAAATATGAAGCAGTCTTAGCTAATAGTTTCAGACATAACATAGAGGTAAACTATTCATGCAGAGGTAGTAACACATGCCTGCTTAACAGCCAATATGCCAAGAGACCATTATGTATGAAGTGGAAGCCATACCCAGGTATTCCAGTGGGTTGAAGCTAGTGCAATGGAACAATTTCTATATTTTAAACATTCTTCTTTAAAAGTTTATTTTTATCAGGTTTGGTGGTGTTATGTATTTAACATTTTATTATTACATTAACATTTAATTAATGATATATTGCAAGTAATATTTTATTTTTCCTTTTTTTTTTTGTAGAATTAAACTAAGAATTAAAACCAATAAAGAACAGTTTGAAGAAAAAGATAGCATGGAAGCTACTTTAAGAAAAAGCTACATTTCTACAAATTCAGAAAAGGTTAAATGTTTTAGATTAATGATATTGCATTACTGAAAAATTATAATCAAAATTTTTATTACTAAATTTTAAATTTGCAGTGGATTGTTATTTCTTTTATATGAATTGCATATCCTACTTTTATTTATTGAATCATTGAGATTTTCATTGATGATACTTAAACAGCAGGCCTGAAATTTTGAAACTATGATTTAAAAAAAAATTTAATGCAAAAGTTTTATTATTGAATTAAAATATATTAGTAAATGAAATTCTAGTAAATCTCTTCCATAGATGGAAGTAATATGTTAATGCCATTTTTAACAGTTTTTATAACTCTTTTCAAATTATTTAAATTAAATAGAAAGCAGTTATGAGCAGGTCAGAATGTTCTTAATTGTATATACTAATAGAAGTTGCTATGCTAATTTCCTTAGCATTCTGAGAATGCATAACTATAGTTGAGATTTCTTTACTATAGTAATATTGTTTCTAGACATTGTGATCTCTTGTAGACTTGGAACTGTACTAAGACTTGAAACTACATCCTTTTTAATTTATATTTGCTTAGAACATTTTGACTCTCTGCACTTCACATACTATATTACTACTCCTGCACCTTTTTCTTCATTCATTATTGTCACCGATCAAACTATTATGCTGGTGCTTGCATTTTTGATCAGGTGTGAAGAGTTTGGAATTGACAGTTATGAGTAAAAAGTGGAAAAGTAAACAGGTTCTGTACATACCTGTGGCAAAGTTGACCTTGGCAAGATTTGAATTTAGAGTATAGAGATGATCATCCTATGTAAGTAGGCAACAGTGTATCTCATTTCTAAAAAGTGAAACCTCTCTAACTCTGCTGACAGCCAACTTACTATTCACTCTTCAACATTTTAAAGGTAATGGAAACAATTGCTAGCAACAACCCTCAAAGACCACCACTATGTTTCCATAGATCAGAATCTAATTAGAAACTGTCACTTTTAAAAACTTTTGTCATGTCATGTTATTGCTTTTGACATCAACAACTCGCTTAACCTTGTGTAGCATGAAAACTTAGCAAAGTTATCCATCTATAGATGCCACCTATCTCTCTACTAGGGCCAGAAGCTTCCTCACTAACTCACATTATCATCTCTGGCATCCTCTGTATTGTTAGTATCCCCACACCCTTTCTTCTGCACATAGAAAATACTCCTATGGACTTCTGTCGATCCTTAACCTTCTATATCATCCATATAACCATACTATCTCATACCATACCTTCAATACTTTAAGGAATTTCACTGAGAACATGATGACTTAGTCTTTTTCAATGGTACAAAGATATGTTTGCTACATACATCAAAGTGACTATTTTGTTCCTCACTCCATTCAGTCATGATCAATCAAAACATAGCCAAAACTGCAACACAAAGACAAAAGTTTCAAGACATACATCAGCCCTGATCAGGTGCTAACATTCTGTGAAATTTAAAGTAGACCAACATTAGAGTGCTACTTATGTATATGAAATGTAACTGCTGCTACAAATGACCTTGGATACATCTAAAAGAAGGTTATTTCACTGGTTGGTAAAGATTCACTTATCAAGATGATGCTTAAACCACAAGCTCACATAAACCCTGTTTCCTCATCTTGCCTCTTCTACCACTATCACAACAGTTACTTCTCTGAACAAGTTAGCTGCTTTCTCTCTCCTCTCATCCATCTCTCCACATTATTGCTGATATACTTTGTGATTATTATTAAGGTGATATATTGATAGGGCCATTAGAATATTGAACAAAATACCTTGAAATATTTCTTCTGATTCTTTACTTTCTGAGTTCAAATTACTCTAAGATCAATTCTGCCTCTTATCCTTTTGAGGCCTTATGAGCTCATGGATGTTATCTAACCATCTTGTTTGCAGTCTATCCCTGGGTCTCCTGCCAGTTCATTTTGCCCATAAAACCTGTCCAATGATTCTTTCCTGGGACATTCTTACCACATGTGTTAGAGTCATTTTAATGAGTGACAGAGGGAGGAGGCTGAATTAAGTGCGAGAATTGCAGAAACTGGTTTAGTAATGCACCATTTTCAGCATTCAGTCATCAGAAGATGGGAGGTATGTGTAAAAGCTAAACTTGCTATTTTCAGTTCAGTGTTTATGCCTACCCTTATCTATGGTCATAAATTTTGGGTAATGATTGACATAATACGACTGTGAATACAAGTGGTAGAAATGGTGTTCCTCTGAAAGGTCTTTGAAGCAATGTTACTCATAGAGTTCATAAATCAAAGCAATAGAAACATAGAAGCATCAATAATATTAATATGCCAATTTGTTCTTTTTGTATGTTCCTGTCATGTGTATCACACTTACTTCAAAGAAGTGAGTGGCAAAGCGAGAGAGAGGAGGACAGAGAGGAAGTAAGCAAGAAAGAGAGAGAGAGAGAGTGAAAGAGACAGTAAGTGGTGACAGCTTTCTTTTTGTGTTTTTAAATGTTTCAGAGAGGAAGCAACAGAGAAAGAGAGTGAATGAGACAGTGAGTGGTGATGGCATTTGTTTTGTGTTTTTAAATGTTTATCACATTGCAAGAAAAGTAGATACATAGATAAATACACACATTGTTAAATTAAAAGCGGGAGAGAGGAGAGACACAGTGGAAGTGAGAGAGACAGTAAATACATAGATCCAAAGAAAAGTTGATATATAGACACAGCAAATATTGCACGTCACTTTCACTTTCCGTTACCATACAAGGATAAAATTAACTTGCAAGTGGCTGAGTACTCTACAGACATGCATATCATTAACGTAGTTCTCAGGGAGATTCAGCCTCACACAGAATATGACAAGGCTACAACTCACTTTGGCCAGCTGAGTGGACTGGAGCAAGATAAACCTTCAAGTGGTTGGAAGAAAACGAAAAAAGATCCTATATAGAGGCAGGAAAACTTTTTTAGTCATTAGGGTCACTGTGGGTGTTAATCTGGTCCTAACAGCGGCATTTGTGGGTCTCAAAAATCTGGAGGCCAAGGCCCCAGAAAAATATTGATGTGCAGACTGTTGTTATCAAACTGAGCATGAGTTGAGGGCAAATATAAGACAGAATAGCAATTATTTCATTTTAGCTTTCTCTGCTTATATTAAACACATGATGTTTTTGCCTTACAATATGGAACATTTCCTTTTCTTTCATTCTTTTTTAAAAAATGGTACTCCATCGGTTACGATGACGAAGTTCCTGTTTATCTGATCTATGAACAATCCACTCATAAAATTAACACGCAAGTGGCTGAGTACTCCACAGACATGCATACCATGAGGTAGTTCTCAGGGAGATTCAGTCTCACACAGAATGTGACAAGGCTGACCCCTTTGAATTACAGCTACAACTCATTTTTGCCAGCTGAGTGGACTGCAGCAAGGTGAAGTAGAGTACCTTGCTCAAAAACAGCACACCGCAGGGAATTGTACCCATGACTTTGCAATCGTAGATTGAACATCCCTAACCAATGAGCCACGTACCTTCACTCTCTTAACTGTAGAGAAAAGGAGCGACACAGACAAAGAAAGGAAAGTCTCAGTCATGTACAATGACAATTAGACTGAAATACAATCAATCTTTTCTAGCTTCTTTGCTTTTAACAATAAAAAAGAGGGAAAGACATTTAGTAATGAATAAAGGGAAAGTCTTTCAGGTGTTTACGTTTTTATTCTAGGAGTTCTAGAATGATTGACTGTTAGTTCTCTTTTCTTTCCCTCACCCCTGGTACCTATTCACCTTCTTTCATAGTTCTTCATGTCTTTTAGTTGGGTGGGGGGAATGACCAAGTTTTTTTTCAGGCATGTTTAATGTTTTCTCTACAAAATACAAACAAGTCCCTCCACCCTTCCTTTTTTTTTCTTTGCATACAAAAATTAATGCAAATTTCGAACAGGTTATAGCTGTGAAAAGAGCCCAGAAAAATGGGTAACACCCCCTACAAAATGGGTGGGGGAGAAATGTTGCTAACAGGTGGCTACACAAAATTAAACTCTATACTTTAAAGAGTGTTTTCTACTATAGCCTCGGGCCAACCAAACTGAAAGAAGCCTGTCATATATATATATTATATATTTTTTTATATATTTTTTTTTGTTGTGTCTGTGTTTGTCTCCCCACCATCATTGTTTGACAACTGATGTTGGTGTGTTTGCATCCCTGTAACTTAGCTGTTCAGCAGAAGAGACTGATGAAATAAGCACTAGGCTTACAGAGAATAAGCGCAGGGGTTGATTTCTTCAACTAAAGGGCAGTGCTCCAGCATGGCCACAATCAAATGACTGAAATAAGCAAAAGAATAAAAGAATACCAGAAGAAGGTTATGTACCACTAAACCAAGAATGTTCTTTGAATATGTACGACGTATTTTAAGGCTAAATAGTAATTCTATTTACGTTTGCATAACTGAGATATTTTGGTTGGATTATATAGTCATTGGTTTTACACATCTTTCTATATTCTATAACTCTCACGATATAGAAACATTTCTCATGGCATCAGCACACAATTTACCGATGCTTACATTTTTTATGTTTTCTGTGAATTTTTCATGGGTCCAGCTAGTTATTGTTATTATCATTATCATATATGGAAGGTGTCCTTGTTTGTCTCCTCTGTGT
The DNA here is from genome assembly GCF_001194135.2 of Octopus bimaculoides. Taxonomy (NCBI): domain Eukaryota; kingdom Metazoa; phylum Mollusca; class Cephalopoda; order Octopoda; family Octopodidae; genus Octopus; species Octopus bimaculoides. Next base: position 65,004,613 of record NC_068985.1, read on the forward strand.
GTAGCCCCTTGTGGGCAGTAAAGAAATAGGTATTTTGCCCTTGCTACATTCTGAGTTCAAATTTCACCAAGGTTGACTTTGCCTTTCAACTTTTGAGATCAATGAATTAAGTACCAGTGAAACACTGAAGTTGATGTAACTGACTAGTCCGCCCCACCCAAATTTCAGTCCTTGTGCCTTTAGTAGAAAGGATTGTTGTTATTATTATTATTATTATGCTCAGTAGTTTTATTTTTATAATGTGCTTTCACTTCACTACCGAGCGCAGCTCTGTGTGCCTTGGGTATGTGCTGTGGTTTGCTGTGATGCTCTTATGGTTACTGTATTGAAAGTGTTTTGCGTAGGATGTGTGCAGTGCCCAGTAGTGCAATTTTCTGTATGTTATATATATTTGTAAGTCCTGGTGTTTTTGTTATGTATTTGTCTGAATATTTTTTTATTATACCTAAGGCACCTACTATGATAGGAATTGTTTCTGTTTTTAGATTCCACATTCAAG
>NC_068985.1:65007237-65008706 GCF_001194135.2 Octopus bimaculoides
TAGGGAGACAGGTTATAGGTCTGTAGTTTTGTGGTTTCTCTGTTTCCGTGGATTTGGGAATTAAGATGGTTTTCCTTTTCATGAGCCATTCAGGCATTGTCTCTGGCTCTGCTAGTATGTTGTTAAAGTTTTCTGCCAGCTTTTTGTGCACTCCTGGCAGGTGTTTTAACCAGAAGTTGGGGATCTTGTCGTGCCCAGGTGCCTTCCAGTTGCTTAGTCTTTGCAGTGTCTGGGTGACCTCTTCAGTTGTTATAGGAGTCCAGAGTTGCTCAGGTGCTAAGTTCGTTGTTTTAATGGTCCTTTTCTGGGGTTGTTGCTTCACCGACCATATTTGTTTCCAGAATTCTTCCAGTTCTTCTGCTGTTGGTACTGCAGTAATGTCTATTTTATTTTTACCCAGTTCTTGGTAGAGTTTTTTTATTATTATTATTTTATTATTATTATTATTATTATTAAGGTGGCAAGCTGGCAGAATTGTTAGCATCCTGGACGAAATGTCTAGCGGTATTTTGCCCGTCACTACATTGTGAGTTCATATTCTGCCAAGGTTAGCTTTGCCTTTCATCTTTTCAGAATCAATAAAGTAAGTACCAGTTGTATACAGGGGTTGATGCAATCAACTTACCCACTCCCCAGAATTGCTGGCCATATGCCAAAATTTGAAATGATCATTATTATCATTATTATTAAGGCAGTGAGTTGGCAGAATTGTTAGCATGCTGGGAAAGATGCTTAGCAGCATTTCATCCATCTGCACATTCTGAGTTCAATTTCTGCTGACTTTGCTTTCATTCTTATGGGGTCAATGAAATAAGTGCCAGTTGAGTACTAGGGTCAATTTAATCAGCTCATGCCCGTCTCCATAATTTCAAGCCTTGTATGTATAGCAGAAAGGATTATTATTATTATTATTATTATTATGGCCACCATACTGTGAAGTCATGGAAATTTGGTGCTCCATAAGTTGAAAAAATGTTTGTAATCTTTTCGGCCTTCTCAGGCCCTGTCTTTTCATTTCTGTTGTTGCCATTACATTTCTGAGATTGTCTGGACTGCGCAGATAGTATTTTTGTGTAGAAACACCTCCTGTTTTGCAAGGGGTTCACTTCAATAATTTTAAAATTTTAACTGCTTTCAGCAGAAACAAATATTTTGCAATTTTCTGTAATTATTTAAAGATGGCTGATAAAGAAGCCATCATAATCTATACTATATATAAAACAGAGATGTGTGTTTTGTGTGTTCGTGTGTATGAGAGAGAGAGAGAGAGAGAGAGAGAGAGAGAGAGTAAATACTACATACACACCGCTCTCTCACTCTGTCTCACACACATACACACGCACACACATACACACGCACACACATACACACGCACACACACACCTTGACTCACTCACACTCTGTCTCTTACAAACACACACATACATAAATGTATACAAACATATTTACAAAGACACACGTGTGTATGC
>NC_068985.1:65009220-65021757 GCF_001194135.2 Octopus bimaculoides
ACGGCCACCCTCGAAATGGTGTCTTTTATGTGCCACCCGCACAAGAGCCAGTCCAGGGGCACTGGCAACGATCCCCATTCTAATTTTCGTAAAAGTTTCCAAGTACCAATGAGGCTTTTTGGCACATCTTCAATTTTCCCCATTCATGAGAGGCTCCCAGCCATCATACATCTGAGAGTCCATCTACAGAATGTCCTCAAATTTCTATACAGCATATTTTGCCTTTTTTTCTTCAAGTATATAAGCAACAATTTCATTCCCGAGCAATGCCGGGTGCCTCTGCTAGTGTTTGATAAAGGAAAGAATTGAGAATATGAATATCGAATGGCCTAAACTTAATGATGTCACCAAGGTGAAAAATGTTTCGTCTCTAAGTAACATCAAAACTTTTGGTGTCTACAATGAGAACAACAACAGCAACAGCAACAGCAGTGACAGCAACAACAATATGAAAGAAATGAAACATGAAAATGCAAATATCACCTCTGCATCTTTTGTGTCAGCAGTGGGAAATATGGAAAGTTTCCACATAGATGAAGAAGAATTAAAATTGGCAAGAAAAACTGTAAAAGAGATGGGAGAAGTGTAGCTCTAAACATTTCATCCAGCATGATATAAAATATCGCAAGATACACAGTGGGTGGAAAATGCACATGAGAGCGAAGTCCAAAAATGCCTAGGGTGCGTGTAGGAATAAAAGACCCACATCACCCAAGGAAAGAAGTTTGAAACCATTCAGGTGAGATTTGGGATGGAAGATGAAGCTAGATGTAATTCCACAACCACTTTGAGGAATGACAACTTTTTCTTAATCCCCAACTATCATGGGCAACACCTTGTCAAGGTTAGGGTGCTGAATGTTCCACCAGAAAAATCCATTACCTGTTTAATGGAAGCCGTCTTGGCAGGTTTAGAAGAAAATGAAGCCACAATATTGGAAGTCAAGAAACTACCTATGCAAAACTGGTTAGGTATAGGTATGGAACTGACCTTACAATGCAAACAGGACCATATCGACCAGCTGCCTGATCTAATCAATCTCCTGGATGGTACTCACCTGTCAGTGTTCATGAGAGTAGAAAGCTAAGATGCCATACATGTGGATCTGTAAATCATTAAAGGCTTTCTACCCTGAAACAAGGAAAAATAAAGTCCCACTTCTGCCAACATTACAAACACCACAAGTGCTCAAGACTCCTACTCCTGCTCCCACACCCATGTTCACGCTCATTCCCAAACCAAGACAAAGAAGGAGTCTAACCTCAGTTGCCACAGAAAAGCAAGTGTCTCTTGAATGTTCTTCCTCCCAAACCAACATCAACTGCAATGACATGGAGAAAGAAGAGCTGAACAATCAATGAATCACGGTGACAAAAGGGGGAGGCAAAAGAGGAGGAAAGTACATAGCCCTACTCCAAGAAATCAACAAAAACTTATTCTGAAACCACAACTGCAACACAATTCACAACCACTCCAACAAAAACAACAAGAACAAGATCAGCAACTTCAAAATCAGCAACATCATCAACAACAGCATGAAATCACAGAAACAACCAATTACAGAACTTCAAAAATATTCATCAGACTGTAGACCAAATGTATCCATCAATTTCATTATTGTGAACAAGTGTAACAGTAAATTGATAGATTTTGTAAGTTAAAACAAAAATAAAATAAAGACAGAGGAAAAGGAATTTGAGGATTTCATCCTCAAAACTCCCAAGGACAGATTTTTAATTAAAACATTGGCAGACATTTATAAAACTGTAATAGAAAATTTCCCAGGTAGTGTGGGGATTTTAAAAAAATCTGTTGATAAAAGTCTGTTGGAAGGACTTTTTAAAAATTTTTCACCAGTAGAGAGGCCCAGAACTTCCAGGCTTCTTGAAAATCAAAGTGAGTAACCTCCTCATTTTCTTTCTCTGACTAGCATGGCTGTGCTGAGAATGAAGTGTGTAAATGTGCATGGCCTGGGATCAGCTTGGAACAAAGTCACTTGCTCAACATTCTCAGGTCAGTTGATTTGGATGTGGCTGCCATTAGTGAAACAAAGCTCTCCAGAAAACATACTCTAGCATCCATTTTCAAGGACTACTAGGTATTCTCATCTTGTGGTCTATCAGGAGCAGGTGGTGGTGTAGCAGTGCTTCTCCAGAAATCCTTAGATCTCCAAGTATGGGCTATCTTCCTGGACCCAAATGGTAGAGTAGTGGTCCTGGACATGAATGGCAGCGAAGGTGGCACCTTTAGACTGGTGGCAGTTTATGCCCCAACAGGGGCTGGAAGGCCAGATTTCTTCAGGTGTCTAGAAACATTCTTGGGAATGGGTGACTGGAACAGTATTTTGGATGCACAGAAGGATGGTGTGGATGTAGTACATAGTAGGAATGTGTGTAAAAGCCTCGAAAATCTGCTCAGAACTTTCCAACTTTCTGACAGGTACCGACTGGATTTCCCTGGTGTTCCAGTGTGAACCTGGAGCAACCACAGTGAGTCATCCAGATCATATTTAGATAGAGTATTTGTTAGGTCAAAGGATAGGGATAGCATAGGTTGTCCACAATTTAAATTGGTTAGCTACACAGATCACAAATTTGTGATATGCTCAGTTGATTTGGATAGGAACTGGTTATTGGAAGTTGAATTCATCCTTACCAGCTCACAGAGACTATAGGGACGGGATTAGTGAACTAGTTACGCGGCAGTTGACAGGGGCTATCATCAACAACCAGTGGTGGATCGCTTTGAAGAGAGCGATTAGAGCAGAATTGATAGTGTTTAACAAAGATTTAACAATAGAAAGAAATAGATTAGAGGGAGAACTAGTTAATAAACTAGAAGAGGCTATTAGTAAAGGCATCATGACTGACGTGTTAGCAGCGAGAATGGCCCTTGACCATTTCTTTTAGGCAAAACACAAAGGGTGTGTTGTCAGAGCTAAGTCCCATGCACTAAAACACAAAGGAACTAAAGCCATCCGATGGGGCTGAATGGTAGAGACGAGATATGAAAACAAAACCATGATCAAGTCTTTGACAGATTGGGACGGATGCATGCTACTCAGTTCTGAGCAGATGTGTGCAGCTTTCCAGCAGCACTTTGCACTGCTGTTTAGAGAGAATACCAGTACTTTATATGTAGAAAAGTTCTTATTTTTTTTATGCTTATTCATTGCACTTATCAGTCTCCATTTGCTTGCGTATTTTCATATTCCCACTCTTGTTATTGTATTGCCATTTTCTGTTTGTCAAATCCCATACTTCCTCAGTGAACTGGGATGGCAAGTGTATTTACACCTATTAATTTTTTTTTTAGCATCAGACTCTTCTGTAGTAGATGAATGGACAACTTGTAGTAGTTTCTTTTATATACTAAGCACTATCTCTTGTAAATATTTTTAAATCATTCTTATAGAGGAGATTGTTTAAAGTTTGTCCATAACATCTATAACTATTGGTGCTTTATTCAACAGATTTGTAAATGGAGGCAGAGCTTGGCAAAAGAGTAGAGAGGATGATGAAATTTCTTGAAAGACTCCTTATTTTAGGGATATAAGGCTGGTTTTGATTATCTGCTCTTTGTTTTATAGCGATATGGTTGTTTTACAATTGAAGTGGCATGGTTGATATATTTTGTTAGCAATGGTTTATTTATGTACAATGTTGGGATTTTGCTTTGTGTTTATACAAGCTGACTTCAAGTCTCACCCAGAGACCTCAAAAGACATTAAGTTAGAAGCTCAAGTTGGTATTATGAATAGGGTGGTTAATAACTGCCATGTTTTTAGATTTGTACAAAGTATTATTTTAGGCTTGAAATCGGAGAAGAGTTTATCATAAATTCATCATCATCATCATCATCATCCTTTAGTGCCTGTTTCCCATACTGGAATAAGTAAGATGGTTTGACTGAGACTAGTAAGCCGGAGAGCTGTACCAGATTCCAATTTGATTTGGCTTGGTTTCTATTGCTGGATGCTCTTCTTAATGCCAACCAATCCATGAGTGTAGTGGGTGCCTTTTACATGTCACTACCACTGGCCATGATTACAATTTCACGTAGCTTGACATGTCTTTTCAAGCACACCAAATTGCCAAAGGTCTCAATCACTTGTCATCACTTCCATGAGACTCAATATCCAAAGATCAAGCTTCACCCACTCATCCTGTGTCATTTTCACAGGTTCTCTCCACACTTGGAGTTCAGCACTTATTTACACAGCTGTCCTCATCCATTTGCATCACATGACCATACCAACACAGCCTTCTCTCTTGCACGCCACATCTGATGCCTCTTATATCCAATTTTTCTCTCAAGATGCTTACACTGTGTCTTACATACACACTGACATTGTACATCCAGCGAAGCATACTAGCTTCATTTCTTTCAAGACTTTGCATGTCCTCTGCAGCTACAGCCCATGTTTCACTGTCATGTAGCATGACTGTTTGCACACAGGAATTATACAATATACCTTTCATTCTGAGGGAGAGGCCCTGTGTTACTAACTGTTGTGGCGAGAGTCATTGACACCCCTGGGGAATTGGAAGAATGGATTAACTGAATTCTCATAAAGAGTAGAGGTCAGTAGTAGTCGCGAAGAGAGGGCATTTTGAAGCCCTGTAAAGTACATTGTGTGAACACATTGATTTTATCTCCGCTGCATAATCTATATATCCAACATATGCCAAGGATTTAAAAGTGGTGACAAGATATTCAAAGCTTGCATCGGACGTTAAAATTTTTTGGGGGTACGAAACCAAAGAAAAAAATCATTAACATGGAAGACTTGGTGGCTTGCGTGGTGCAGTTGCAACAGCCATTACAACTACAACAGCAACAACAACAATACCAGTAGTTACTGGAAGTAATGTTGAAGGAGTCTGAAAATACTTCAGGTTCATTCTTGTCAGACAGCATAGCAAATTCAACTGCAGAATTTATTTATAACCCAGAAGAAGATACTACTTTTTCTGCATATTTTAAAAGATACGAAGAAATCTTCGAAGAAGAATGTAAAAGTTGGAATGACAAGAAGAACCATAATTACTTTTAAGAAAGTTATGCCCTGGCAAACATGAAAAATACTATAACTATATTCTGCCGAAGAAACCAGGTGAGATTTGTTTTGATGCAACAGTTAATTTGTTATTGAGAATTTTCAGTGAAAGAAGTTCCCTGTTTAATACTCATTGGCAGTGTTCAAATTTAGTTTAAAAAAATGATGGAGATTTCATCACCTATGTAAGGGTTGTTAAGTGAGAGTGTGAAAAATTCAAATGAAATGAATTAACCCTGGATTTGTTCAAATGTCTAATTTTTGTTCAAGGGTTAACAGCAAGAAAAGATACTGATATATGTTCCTGTGTATTAACAAAATTAGAACAGAACCAAAAATTAACTCTATAGGTAGTGGTTGAAGAATACCAGAGGATTATAAATTTAAGACATGACGTGAAGAAAATTGAAGAAAAAGATTGCTCTCAGATACATGCATGTCTCCCTGAAACAGATAAGAAAAAGGAAAAGCAAATGTCAAGACCAAATCCATGTTATGGGTGTGAAGGTTTATATTTTAGAAGTAATTGCCTTTCAAAAATCGAAAATCTTTTGAGTGTGGAAAAATCGGACATAAAAGCTAACATTGTATAAGTGAAACAAAAAAAAGGGTCATGCAAAAAAAATTCTAGGAAGAATGTATTGTTAACCAAATTTCTAAGCAAGGCTCAGAAAAGAAAATTTGTGTCCAGAAAAAATGAATAATGTGAATATCAAGTTACAATTGGATACAGCTAGTGATATCACAATAATTAATATAGATACATGGAGAAAAAAAGGAAAACTTTGAAAATTGTGCGAGGTGCTTCAGGAAAAAAATTGCATTTTATGGGTGAAATTATAAGTGATGTTACATTTTGTAGAAAAACCTTGAAAGCCAAAGATTTTGTATTGAAAAATATGACAGATTTATTTGGAACAGACCAAATGGAACTATTTAACTTATGGGACCTTCCTATAAATATTTTTTGTAAGAATGTGCATGGTTCTTCTTCTGACAGAGGATTTAAAAAAAGAATTAAAACAAATTTTTCCTGAAGTTTTTTCTGAGGAATTTGGTCTTTGCACCAAAACAGAAATGAAGTTTCAAGTGAAAGAAAATACTATACTGGTATTTAAACCAAACTGAATGGTACCTTTTGCAGCAATGAAACAAGTCAACAAAGAATTGGATAGACTTGAAAAGCTTGGCATTCTTGAAAAAATTAATTACACAAAATGGGTGTCCCCATCAGTTTATATCAAGAAAAGAAATAATAAAATCCGAGTATGCACTGAGTTTTCAACGGGATAAAATGAATGTTTGATGCCATATAATTACCTGTTACCAAATCTGGAGGAAATTTTAGCAAAGTTGAATGGAGGAAAATTTTTTTTCAAAGTTGGACCTATCTGAAGCATATTTGCAGGTGAAAGTCAATGAGGAATGTTCGAAATTATTGACAATAAATACCCGTAAAGGGTTGTATAAATTTAATTGACTCCCCTTTGGTATAAAAGTAGCGCCTGATATTTTCCTAAAAGTTATGGACATTATGCTCGCAAGTTCAGATTTCACTGTAACTTACTTTGATGACATACTCATAAAAAGTGAATCTTCAGGGTCAGCCTGCTGAGCATGTTAAAAAGGTCTTCAAAAGAATAAAAGATTATGGGTTTAAGCTCGGTGAGAAAAAGTATGAATTTTTTATGCCAAGAATAAAATATCTAGGGCAGATTATTGATGAAAATGGACACAGACCAGACCCATCTAGGGCAAGTGCAATAAAAAACATGTCTTCCCCAACGAACATTATGATGTTGCAAGCATTTTGGGGGCTTGCAAATTACTACCAGGTATACACACCGAATATGCACGATTTAAGAGCACCCCTGAATAACTTCTGAAAAAAATTAAAAACATCCTAACATCAGAATTGTCGTTACACATTTTGACCCAAATAGTAGTAGCAGCAGATACTAGTGAAAGTGGTATTGGAGCTGTGATTTTACACAAGTATGAAGATGGTAGCTCATGCTTTGCATTCTTTATTGTCAACTGAGAAAAGCTACAGCCAAATAAAAAAGAGGCATTAGCCATCATATTTGTGGTAAAAAAATTCCATAAATTTATACATGGAAAAAAGTTCCATCTGCAGAAAGACCACCACTCATTATAGTCGAAGGTTCTGTCTGCAGATAGACCACTACCCATTATAGTCAATCTATGGATCTAAAAAAGGGTATCCCTATTCATACTGCTAACAGATTGCAGTGTTGGGGAACAATCCTGCTGAATTACAACTTCAAGATGGAGTATTTGCCATCGAAAAAAATGGGAGAAGCAGATGGTTTGTCAAGATTAAAACCAAAATACAGTGAATCACTGGAAAACACATTAAAAGCTGAAAATAAAATACAAAATATATTATGCAATGTTGTGTGTGAATTGCCTGTAACATTGATGGAAGTGAAAATTAAGGCAGAAACGGACGAGTTTATCATAAAGATGAAAAAAATTGTGAGATCAGAAAGAACAAATAAAATTATATGTGTGGCTGGACATAACACAGTTTCGAATTTGTGTTCAATATATGTATTCACAGAGGGTCATAATGCCTATCTCACTACAAGGTCAAATATTAAAGGAATTCCACTCTGGACATCCAGGAATTTCTAGAATGAAGTCGTTTATGAGTAGTTATGTTTACTGGACAAAAATGGATCTTGATATCGAGAAGTTGGTAAAATCTTGCAGAGGGTATGCCCTTGCACCAAAATCACCACCTATAAAATTTCAACCTTGGGCCAAGACTGATATTCCATAGTCCAGACTACATATAGACTTTGTAGGACTGTTAAACCGATCATATTATCTAATTGTGGTAGATAGCTTTACTAAATGGCCAGATATGTGTAAATGCAGAAAACCAGCATCCATAGTAATAGTTGAATTTCTACACAAACTTTTTGCTAGGTATAGTGTCCCAGATATCACAGTCTCCAATAATGGTACACAATTCACGGCAAATGAATTTAAGAATTTTTGCAAGATGTACTCGATTGAACATATAACTACTCCTCCGTATCACCCAAGATCTAGCGGGCAAGCGGAAAGATTCATGGATACATTTAAAAGAGTATTAAAGCAATCAAAAAACATGCTAGTTGATGATGCAACATTGACAATTCCTGAGGGTTTACAGGATAACACCAAACTGAAATGCTTTTACAGGCAAGTCACCTGCAGAACTAATGTTTGCTCAAAAAATAAAGTCGAATTTTGACAAGCTGCTACCAGTAAGAAATGCAAATAAGGAAAACACTAAAAATATGACAAAGTTTTTTAACATTTGTGACAAGGTGTTTTTCAAAATATATAAAAATGGAAGACAAGGTTGGGAAGATGGAGTAGTAACAAAAAGAATAGGCAAAATGACATATATGATGAGAGGCGAAAAATGGGAACACAAAAGGCATTTAAACCAACTAAAAGATAGATATATGGAAAAAAGAAAAGAGATATCCATGGCACCTTTGATGTTCTAACACCATAAGAAATTGAACCTAGTTGTAGTATTCACAAGATAGAGGAAACAAACAGAATGGTTGGAAGTAGTGCCTAAACGGAAGAAATATTAAACTTCCCTCGGAGGAAATTCTTAAAAAGAGAGATGCGATGAAAGAAAAATAAATAAATACAAATAATAATATTAACTTCCAACAGAAATCAATCTCAAACGAGGAAATGTGGCGAGAGTCATTGACAGCCCTGGGGGATTGGAAGAATGGACTAGCTAAACTCTTATAAAAGAGTAGAAGTTGGTAGTAATCGCAAAGAGAGAGCATTTTGGAGTCTCACAAAGTACGTTGTGTGAACACATTGATTTTACCTCCCCATTGTTAAATTATACATTTGGCAATGAGTTTTTCAAGGATACAAAACCAACAAAAGTGTTAGCTCTTTAAACTTTGCCCAGCCTATTCTTATTTTAACAGATACACTCTTGGAGCATCCACCTCCACTGCTGACTTGGTCACCCAGATAGCAGAAGCTACCTACTACTTCTAAGCATTTGAAAAAGATTATTTTCTATATATTTCTAGTGTTTATTGTACCTATACATCTACCACACACAAAATCTACTTTCTCTGATATTGTCATATCTCTTATGTGTCCATAGCTTGCCCTGCTTGATATGTAGAAAAGGTGTAGGTATAATAATAATAATAATAATAATAATAATAATAATAATAATAATAATGATAATGATAATAATGGAAAAGAAAGATCCAAACTGAAGGAAGAGAATATGAATGTAGTTGGAAAAAGTGTGGAAAGAACTGAGGCAATTGAATGCAATAATGAGAAGAGAGTTCAAGAATGAGGTAGTAATCAGAAAAGATGAGGGAAAGCAAATAGTACAAGAAGAATTGTCTCAAAGAGTGACAGCATTAAAGGCCAAATTGAAAAGGTATGACGCCAGGTGCAAAGGTTTTGAATAGAATAGACTGTTTTAATGAAATAGAAGGCATCCTTTTGAGGAAATAGAGGGTGAACAGCATCAGGAATTGTTTGCTGATGCAGAAGAAAGTAAAGTATTTTTGGTGAGAACTTTGGAATAGGCCAGTGATACATAAAGAAAGTGCAGAGTGACTAACACAGGTGGAGAGACAACTTGAAACTGTGCCAAGACAAAAGGATGTCAGAATTGATCTATATTTGGTGAGACTGAAGTTAAAAAAAATAGCATATTGGAAAGAACCTGGCCTGGATGGAGTACTAGGCTATTATTGGTTGAAGAATTTTACACAGCTGCATGAAAGGAGCACTGCACAACTGGATGAATGCCTGCACATCTCTACCTGGATGACAAATGGACGAACATTGTTATGTCTCAAGGACCTGTTGAAAGGTAACTTGGCATCAAATTTTCGACCTAAACCTGTTTACCACTTATGTGGATGTTTATGACCAATGTCTTGGTGGAAAAGTTATATAATCATCTGGAAAGTAACAATCTACTTCCAGAAGAAAAGAAAGGATGCAAGAAAGAAAGTAGAGCAACAAAGGACCACTTATTAGTTGATAAAATGATAATTAGAAATTGTAGACAATGGTACAAAAAAGCATATGACATGGCACTGCACACTTGGATAAGTAAAACAATGAACATGTTTGGAGTGGCAGAAAATATGAAGAAAATGGTTAATGAAAGTATGAAACATTGGAATACTGAATTGATAGGAGGAAAAAATGAACATCAGACATGGTATATTTTAAGGTGATAGCTTATCTCTATTACTATTTGTATTGGCCATGATACCGCTCACAGATAAATCATCTCCTTTTTGTGGGTGATATAAAGCTTTATGAGAAGCAGCTTGAAAGTCTTGTACATACTGTCTGCATTTTCTCAAATGATGCAGGTATAGAATTTGGAATTGAAAAGTGCGCTATTTTGAAAATGAAACAAAGCAGATTTGAAGGAAGCCAGGTAACTGAAATACTAACTGGGCAGACAATGAAAATGGTTGAGAAAAGACAATGGTATAACTATTTGGGGATACTGGAGGTGGATGAAATAAAACAGTATGGAGTATATAAGGAGAGTGAAGAAAATATTACAGTTAAAATTAAATTTAAAAAATGTTATTGAAGCAATAAGTGCAAATGCAGTACTGGTAATGAAATATGGAATTGGATTTGTAGATTGGAACAAAAATGATATACAGAAACTTGACAGAAAAACTAGAAAGCTGTTAACAATGTATGGAGTCCACCACCTGAAGAGAGACCAGGATGGAAGAGGCTTAATTGCTGTGGAAGAGTGTGTACAGATGGAAAGAAAAAGTCTATTAGAATATTTACAGAACAACACAGAGAAATTACTAAAGACAGTCAATATGGAACAGGTGATCAAATGTGGAATAGGAAAAAAGAATGAAATTCAAAGAGAGCATATTAAACAGATTGCTTGATAAGTTTTAGAAAGTTACTGATGATGTATGTGGAACATGCTTATCAACTAACAATAGAAGACTGAATTCTATATTTATGAATGAGAATGCTTGTTCCCTACAAACTATGCAACAGTGTGCTTCACGACAGTTATGATACACATTTGGGTATTCAACAAATGCTCAATAAAATCTCTCTTGGGTTCTGGTGGCCAAACATGTCTCAAGATATGACTATCTTCATTTCCAACTGCACTGCTTGTCAGCAGAATCAAATTACGAAAGACAGTGTACATAGAACAAGGGCAGTCCTTGGGAACATATTCATATTGGTTGGGCTTTCATGAACCGTTTTGGCAATTTAATCATTGTTGTCGATTTGTATTCCAATTACATCAGTGCCATTCTTTGCATCTCAAGCAAAAAGGAAAATGTACAAAAGTGCTTGATGTGTCACTTCACTCTGTTTGGACTGCCAAAAGTTACTGTATCAGGCAATGCACCTTTCTATGCCAGATGTATGATGGGACTTGCTTTTTTCACGCATTTGTTGCAGTACCAGATATTAGTAAATGGTATGAATCATGGATTGCAGCTGGTACATAATGATGTTCTGAATAATCTTTCCCCAGGAGAAGCAGCTTTCCTACCTGATGAAGATTGATGATTGAGTAGAATTTGCTGTAAATAGGGATACCAATTGTCAATGACAGGATTCCATGCAGATGAGGCATGTTTGATGGTTTGGACAGCTTGTTAAGCTTGTCCATTTGACTGTGAATGATAAATAGGTGTATATATGCTCTTTATGCCAAGGGTCGATGACCAACCTTTCAATGCTGTAAATTCAGATGCGTTGTCTGTCAAGTTTTGTAATTTGCTTATTTTATAAGTGCAGGTATAGGAGCAAGGATCAAATAGCTGTAGCCTGCGATTTTCTATCTTGCCATAGTGGAAGCACTTCCAACAACAGAATGTATGAGAAGCGGTAACATCAACCGTGATCTTGCAGGGATGAAATCAATTGTGTCCCCTTTTATTGTAATTGTAATATATCATCATCATCATCATCATCGTTTAACATCTGCTTTCCATGCTAGCATGGGTTGAACGATTTGACTGAGGACTGGTGAATCAGATGGCTATGCCAGGTTCCAATCTGATTTGGCAGAGTTTCTACAGTTGGATGCCCTTCCTAATGCCAACCACTCCGAGAGTGTAGTGGGTGCTTTTACGTGCCACCGGCACGAAGGCCAGTCAGGAGGTACTGGCAACGGCCATGCTTGAAAAGGTGTATTTTACGTGCCACCTGCACAGGAGCCAGTCCAGCGGTACTGGCAACGAACTCGCTCGGATGTCTTTTCACGTCCCACCAGCACAAGTGCCAGGAGGATGACATTGGTAACGATCACGCTCAAATGGTGCTATTTACGTGCCCCCGGCACGGAAGCCAGACAGCTGGTGCACTGGCAACGATCATGCTCGGACGGTGCTCTTAGTGATCTACTAGTACAGGTGCCATCACGATTTCGCTTTCGC
>NC_068985.1:65022320-65031930 GCF_001194135.2 Octopus bimaculoides
TGTACACCACAACTGATGCTTCTTAGGTTCAACTTTTCTCTCAAGGTACTTACACTCTGTCGAGTATGCACACTGGCATTACACATCCATCGGAGCATACTGGCATCATTCCTTGTGAGCTTACGCATGTCCTCAGCAGTCACGGCCCATGTTTCACTGCCATGTAGCATGGCTGTTCGTACACATGCGTCATGCAGTCTGCCTTTTACTCTGAGTGAGAGGCCCCTTGTCACCAGCAGAGGTAAGAGCTCTCTGAACTTTGCCCAGGCTATTCTTATTCTAGCAGATACAGTTTCAGTGCACTCTCCCCCACTACTAATTTGGTCACCCATGATAGCGGAAGCTATCAACTACGTCCAGGTTTTCTCCCTGGAATGTGACAGAAGTTGTTTTCTGCACATTTTCAGTGTTTATTGCTCCTGAACAACTGCCACATACAAAAACTAACTTCATAGTTAACTTGCCTTTGATATTGCTGCACCTCTTATGTGTCCATAGCTTGCACTGAGTACATCTTATAGAGTTTCTACCTATGCCTTTTCTACAGATCAAGCAGGGCCATCTACCTGAAGGGGATTGTGTTTTATCTACCTCCCTACTTATTAGGACTTTGGTTTTAGCTAGGTTGACTCTAAGGCCCTTCGATTCTAGTCCTTGCTTCTACACCTGAAACTTCTCTTCTAGTTCTGATAGTGACTCAGCAATTAGTGCAAAGTCATCAGCATAGAGGAGCTCCAGGGGCATCCTGTCTTAAATTCCTCCGTTATCGCCTGGAGGATTATGATAAATAGGAGGGAGCTGAGGACAGAACCTTGATGGACCCCTACCTCTACCCGGAATTCTTCACTGTACTCGCTGCCAACCCTCACCTTACTGACAGCGTCTCTGTACATGGCTTGCACAGCTCTCACTAACCATTCTTCCATCCCTAGTTTCCTCATTGACCACCAGATAAGGGATCGGGGGACCCTGTCAAAGGCTTTCTCCATGTCAACAAAAGCCAGGTACAGAGGTTTATCCTTGGCTAGGTATTTCTCCTGAAGCTGTCTTACCAGAAATATAGCGTCAGTGGTGCTTTTCCCTGGCATGAACCCAAACTGCATCTTATCTAAACTGACTCGCTCCCTAATTAGTTGGGCTATGGCCCTCTCCGTGACTTTCATAACCTGATCTAACAACTTAATACCTCTGTAATTATTTGTATCTAAAGCGTCCCCTTTACCTTTGTAACAGTTGACTATGGTGCTGCTACACCAGTCATTGGGTATGACTCCTTCATGTATCACCTGGTTAATAATACGGGTGACTAGGCTATAGCCAACACTACCAGATATTTTGAGCATCTCTGCAGTGATTCCTGATGGGTCGGGGGCTTTCCCTGTCTTCATACTCTTAATTGCTTTATCTACGATGGTACTGTCAATTCGGATAGCTGGTCCCTCTGTTGGGTCAGCTATCTGAATAATAATCTTTTAAAAAATGTCAAGCTTATAAACACCAAGGATATGAAATTTTGAAAAATTTCCTTTAGGCATGTATTTACTCTTTATTCAAATTAATGACTTCTTTGAGTTTGGTTTTTATGAGAAAGCATTTTGATATTAGGTCCTAACATAATGGTTCTTAGTATCAATTGGTCCTCTAAATGCTCATCTGTCAGCTGTGTTCTCAGTGAATTCTTGATTTGCGTCAAGTACGAGAATGTGGATTCACAACAGTATGTTGTAGAAAAGCAGGAAATCAGTTGGCATGCATGTTCACGAAGACAAGGATATTCTATCGTCTTTTTCCAAATTCCAATGGGATCATCCCCGTTGTCAAACTGGGATTTCAGGATATTATCTTCAGACATTTCAATAAGCTCCATTTGTAACTCTTTAGGAGCCTTTGGTACATCAACTAAGTGAGACTGAAAAGCAAGTTTCAGAGTGATGCTATGCTTTTCAAAATCACTGAATCTTTTATTGTATTCTTCTACTAATGAGTCTAAAACTGACTTGTATTCTTCAAAAGATCCAAAGATATCTTCATTTTCACTCATTACCTTCATAAACTGGGGAAAGTATTCCTCTGAAAGTTTTGATTTAGCCAAAAGAGACTTAAAAAACAACTTTTTTCTAAATGCCTGAATTTTTTGCCACATATCATAAATAGATTTATTTCTGCCTTGCAACAAAATGTTTAACTCATTTTGTTTTGATATAACATCACATGAAAATGCAACATTTCTGTAAAAGTTTGGATTTGATAAATCACAATGTTTGTTGTTTCCTTTGAATAAGTCAATTATTTGCTTTTGTAAAGATACAATTTTGACCAATACTTTCGCTTGTGACAGCTAGTGATAAGGCAAATCTGCACTAATTACTTCATCATCCATCATCAGACAATGCTTTGTGGCATTTGCTTGAATATAGTTTTCAATACTTATAACCTTATGCAAAGTGTCATTTAAAATGGCAGATTTTGCACAGAGATTTTGCTAATGTAAAATACAATGAAAAGAAATCAGTTCACTTGGATCTTTGGTTTCTCTTTTAAGATGTGCAATAAATCCTTCATAGCTTTTAAGATGTGCAATAAATCCTTCATAGCCATCATAGCTGGAGCACCATCTGTGCACACACTTACCAAATTACTAATATTTAGTCCTACTTTGTGGCATTGCTCTTTGAAGTTGTTAAAAATATCTATCCCCCGCGTCATTCCTTTAAGGGTGCCTAAAGCAAGCAATTCTTCATATAATTGAAAATCATCAGTTGTAGCACGAATAAAATACAATACCTGTGCTGAATCAATGGAATCTGTCGATTCAGCCAAAGCTACTGAATAATATACAGTTTCTTTTTGGATTATATTTTTCAGCTGCTCTGTTACAGCACATGCCAATTCATGCTGTCCATCTGTATTAGTTTTTCTTGAAAGAGGCACCTCCTTATATTTGTTAACTTTATCTGGATCTATACATCTTACCATTTCTAAAATACATTGCTTTATGAGTTCTGAATCGATGAATGGTTTACCTTTTTTACCAAGCAAATATGCAACTTTATAGCTGGCTTCTGTCACACCATTCCCTTAGGAAAAATTGTCTTTGCTTTTGTTTTCCATCTTTCAGTTTCTGCGGTGCTATCTTTCAAGACTCACCCTTTAATCTGGCATATTTACTGTCTTTATGAAGAGCATAATGCTGCTGTGCATAGAATTTCTTAACCGTTACAATTATGGTATCACAAAACAAACAAGACATTTTACCTATTCACTAAAAAATATTGTAATTCCCATTCTTCATTGAAGATCCTATTTTCTTCTTTCAAAGTTTGTTTCAATTTCTTTAACATACTTATGGGTTGAAAATTGATTTTATTCTGATATACCAATAAAAAATAAAAGGATGATAATGAACTAGTAAGGCTGGTCGCACACTGACCCAGAAAAAAATGACCTCAGACAAGATACGATAAACCTGCATCCAAAACCATATTCTTGATCTTGAATTTGGCAATTGTCACTACCATTCATGAATAAATATCATCTAGATTCATAATATTCTTTTCTGTAATTAATACTATTATTTATCATTATCCAATTAATATAGAAATAACGTTAAATATTGATGATTTTCAATCAAAACAATGACAATTACTAAAGTCGTGACCAAGATTCCAAGAACATGGTTTCGGATGCTGATCTAAGACCGTTTTATCTAGAACAGTGTGCAGTAGGCCTAACAGAGTAGCAATGAATTCGATCATTGTTACTAATTAAGTCTCAGTGATGAAAAGGAAGTCTGCAAAACAACGCATGTACTGGTGAATTTACGCTTTCAAATGAAGCTATAACCAACTCAGACTTACAATCTCACAAGTCACTATGAACTTAGTCACGACTACAGTTAACTGAGTAGTACGTAGTGCAGACCACAGTGAGGAGGTAGATGAGACAAGAACTCTGCATGTATCATGTGTGAAGTCACTCACTCTCACTAGGCTGGCGTGACTGACAAGGAAATGTTGCCTTTATAGCCATGTTGCTTTAAGTTTATATTCATTAGGTTCATAGAAAAATGCTTCCAATTTCTGAGAGTGACATCACTGAACACAGTTATTTTTCCTCTCATCTATGTGTGTGTGTTGTAAATTTATATATAAAAACTATAGACAATAAAAATGAAGGTCTTAAAAAATATATATTAACATTTACATCAAAGGCTACAGAAGACTGCACTTGTTGACCTAGAAGGCCACATGCAACCTTAAGGCTGCAGGTTCCCCATCCCTGGCTTAGGAGGTACAATTAAACAGATGGCAGCTCAGGCAATTTTACAATGCCTTTTCAATGAACAAATCATGACTCCAAGACAACTTTATGATTATGGTCAGCAAAACGTACCTGAAATTAATTTTATCTCCTCAAATTATGAAATGCAGAATGAGGAAAATCTATTGAGAGAGAGAGATTTAGAAATACAAGGACAATTCCAGGGTCAAAGTTGCATTGCTTTATCTCAAACTCCCCTTCAGAAATTAAGGTAAAAATAATATCTATAATAGATAATTATACTAAAATTCAATTTGAGAATATAAACGGGTTTGTAGCTGCAATTTATGATAGTGACTGGTTCTAGCAACATACCCAGAAACTATACAAGTAAAACTCACCTTTCTTGAACCTATAGGACCCTCATCATTTCAGTATCCTAGAAAGTCAGATGTTTTAACAGTGGGTTATTTGGACACTCTTTGTAAATTTGACCCCAGAACTACTACAGGAAGAACATATACTTTGACAGAAAAAGAAATGAAAACTGCATCGCAATTATTAATTTCAAGAAAATTGTCTCATTAACTTTTGAAGATTTCAGAATTCCATCTAACAAGTATCTAATCATTTAAAGCAAGGCAAAGGTGGGAGGTTGGGACATGTAGCTTCATCTGCTAAGCTATCAGGAGTGTCCCCTTAGGCGATGGGGATGCCGACAATTTATTTGATGATTCTAAGTGTTGGCAGTAACATTGCCACCATTGACGATAGCAGAGCTGAAAAGTAGTTACAATTAAAGTAGACATTATTATTGTAATAATGAAAATGCTTATTTTGATTATCAGCACTTTGTTTTCTCCTTCAAGCTCAAATTGATTTTTGATAATTTTGATGTTGACAACAGGGGTGGTTTAGATTTTTTAATTGAGAGCAGAAATCCTTTTGATTGATGGTACTCTCACAGACTTAACATTTTGCCTTTCCCCCCTCTATCACCACATGTATGGACTCCACGAGCACCGTGTAGCTGTTGTCAGGGATCTTGTGGAAATTTTCTACTGTGACCAGTATTTCCACTTTTACCCTGACCACTGACCAGTTTTGTTACAGGGTCAATTTTATGGTGAGTATATCACCACATGCATTCCATATCATCTTGAGATGCAGGATATTAAGTTTAGGTGACACATTTGTAAATGTAACTTTATTCATTCATCTCCCCAGATAGGATGGAATGAAGATATTTTTTCCTGACAAGCAATTGTATATAGCCATCATTGTTGAATTTTCTTTACTATGGCATTTTGCTATTAGAGACCCCAGATATTTGCCCCTTCTTAAATGCCAATTCAAACCCCCATACACCTACCAAACCTTTTTCAACCTGTGCTGAGTTAGGATTTTCAATTTTCCTAGTCTTCTTGTTAAGACAACAATGGATCACAGTTTTTTTGTGATCTGATCTGTTTTGTGCCTAGTTGTAGAATACAATTAGGTTTCACTAAGCATTTTCTGAAATTTTTGATAATTTTTGATAAGTTGTTGTTAGCAAGAAAGGAGACAAGACTCTTATTCCAGCTGACAAATGGCCCTGTTCAATATGTGGAAAAGGAGTGGGACAGAATTCCATTTGCTGCACCAAGTGTAAGTTATGGACGCATAAGAGATGCAGTGGAATTGTATGAAGGTTATCAGATATGGCCGCTCTCATGTGTGGCAGATGTGTAGGAACAGTAAGTACTAAGAGCACGAGGGACTTAAACGCTCTTAAATGCCTAGGAGGCTCTCTTGAGGTTGTAGGTAGTTTCTGTTATTTAAGTGACCAAATTAATAATGATGGTAGATGCTCTAAAAGTATTGTTTCTACAATAAGAATAGGGTGGAGGAAGTTCAGGGAACTACTACCTCTGCTGGCAGCAAAAGAACACTCCCTATTTTTCTAACCAGGTTCAACATTCATTCTTGTTACTTGTGAGAATGGCTATGTACCTCCTTTGTAGCAAGACACCTATTTCTGCCTCTCTATTTCTCTGTTGCACTCTAACCTTTTATCATTTGATACTGGGTCACCTCCTCAAATGCCCTGCCTCTCTCATAATTCCTTGTTTTGCGAGTTACTTGGTGACCCTGCCATTGCTGGTGCTACATTAAATGCATCCAATCCACACTGTAACATGGTTGGTGTTTGGAAGAGCATCCAGCTGTAAAAATCATTCCAAAACTAACTTCATCTGTGCTAATGACATGTAAAAAGCACTGAGTCCACTTTGCAGAGTGGTTGGTGTTAGGAAGAGCATCCAGCTGTAAAAATCCCTGCCAAAACACACACAGCAGCCAGGGGTAGTTTTTTCTTCATCCTACCTGTGCATGCATGGAAGATGGACGTTAAACGATGATGATGGTGATGATGATGATGATGATTGAGGTATCATATCAAATGCGTTACAATAATCTATTTACACCATAATTAGTTCAACTTAGCATTACAGTTTTGTCAATGAGTAGTTGATATTTTGTACTTATTATCCCTCTTCTAAATCTCTTTTTTTAGGTAAAAGGTTCCTTCTATCAAGATGGTTGTATATTTCTTCCACAATAACTCCAGTCAAAAGTTTGCCCATTGGAGGCACATATGTTAAAGCTTTGTTTGTTACTGGCTTCATTATTCTCATCATCTTTCACTAAAAGGATCTAACACTGGATGTCGTCCATTCAGGAACACTTCCATTTTCTATGCATTCATTAGAATGTCTTGCAATCCTTGAGTATAATCCTTCAAAGTTTTTTATCCAAAATCCTTGAACCCCATCTGAGCCATGAACCTTCCAACTGCATATCTTTTTTTTTTATCTTATTTTTTACCATTACTTCCTCAAAATAAATATTTCATTGCTTTTCAGTATGCATTTTTACTGCAACCTATTCTATCCACTCTGCTTTCTTGATGTGAACTTCTTCCCTTTCTCAAATATCTGCTCAGAATTATTTCATTTTCTTTCTCAGGGTTAAGTTGTGTTGCCTGCTTATAGTCCAATTCTTTGTAAAACTTGGACTGATTGCATCTGAGCATATTTCCTATGTACTGTTTTAATTCTGTGTAACATTTTACTCTAGCAGTTTTTGCTTTTCTGCATTATTTCACTTCCTCAAAAACTGTTTTCAAGCCATTTGTTTGATATTGTACAGACATTCCAGTTGGTCCTTCTGACTATTTTTAAGTTACCATTTTTTCATCTCTCAGCATGTCCTACATTTTTTTGTAATTGGTCTATTTTTGCCCCTGTCTTCACTTTTAGAATGAATCTTTGTCCTTTTTTCCCCCTCTTGTGTTTTTTTTTTTTTGCTTATCATTTATTCCACAAGAACTGCTCCTGCTTTAATAAACTTGTTGGTTTTGGTATTGTTTATTGTGTTTATTTGTGATATTGCATTGTCTACTTTCTTTGCTTCTACTTTTGTTATTTTCTGATCTAAATTTTGTAGATTTTGTGGATATGGCAATGATTGTTTTATTTTTATTATTGCTATTATTGTTGTTGTAGTTGGTGGTGGTGGTGGTGGTGGTGGTGGGTGGTATAGCTATTGTTGTTTTTGTGGTTATGTTTTCTGTACAGTCATTGTGAGTTGCAGGTCTTGAGAAGTCTATAAGATTTTCTTAACAGAGTTGACTACCATAGCAGAGAAGTGGGACA
Organism: Octopus bimaculoides; assembly: GCF_001194135.2. Classification (NCBI taxonomy): domain Eukaryota; kingdom Metazoa; phylum Mollusca; class Cephalopoda; order Octopoda; family Octopodidae; genus Octopus; species Octopus bimaculoides. The sequence goes on from NC_068985.1 coordinate 65,030,276, forward strand.
CACAGTTTCCCTATTTTGAAGCTTTAATTTGCAACACTTGTTTTGTCCTTTATACTGAATTGTAATTTAAAGAATAAAAAGTAAACATAATAGTTGTGACTTACCTCCCAGATCCCACACAAAACACTTTGTCCAGTTCTTTTCCAGTACAACAACACCGTGAAATATCTTTCCTGCAGCTGCACCTTCCAAAAGTTATTCAATTTTAATATTAACCACATCAATCTCACCTGTTCTGGAAAGTCTTCAAACATCTCAGACATTGTTCTTTCCTCCTCTCCTTATTTTCTACAAGAAATATCTATAAGGTGTTATATTTGATGTCAAGCTGAGCACAGTACTGTTAATTTTTAACAAAGGTGCAGGAAAGGTAAGTTACAGAGAACTTAATAAGGTTGTAGAATCAATCTTGGAGAAACTAGTGCAAGATAACTATGGGATATAATTTCAAGTTGCAGTAAGGTATGAAGCCAAATATTATTTTTTATTTCTTGTAGCAAAAACCAATAAATGTTGCTTTACAGACATTTTTGATGAAGCTAGATCTATTTTTCATTCAGCTTTCTTCACAATTATGTGTAATACATTGAAAATCTGTTGAACAAACTATCCCTTTTGTATTTTTATTTTCATCACAAAAGATCAGTTAACAGCTTAGTGCACACCTCTTATTTCCATATAAACATGCAGTTATTTGAAAATAATAACAGGCATATACACATATATTCAGAATAATTACTTGACATAAAGTGAGTTTTAACATTACTACTTTTAATAAAATTTTATGTAACTGTTAATGGCTATCATGGTTTACTCAATACAGATGTGTGATCTGATAATTTAGATAACAATATTTTCATGCAAAATAAATTTGTATATATTAATGAATTTTATGTATTTCTATTTTAGCACATAGATAGAAGTGATACACAGGAAGCAAAATTTCACATTGATCCTACATATCTTGAAACAGATTTCAATAGTCCATTGGGTAAGTATTTCTATATTTTCAATTACTTATATTTAGTAACTTTAAAAAGAGTAGATCCTTTCAGATTTTATTTTGATATAGATGTACTTGTACCTGCTTGTAAACCAGTTTTGTCCTATTTTCTTTCAGACTATGACAACTTGTTTAACCTATGTCAGCATGGAAACTAGAACATAAAATAATGATGAGGAGAATAACTTGCCAGATTTCTGTTTGCTTTTGTGTAGCATGTCATTTTGCTTCTTCTTCCCCTAACTCACTAAATTTTATCTGTTTAAATCAATCCTTGTTCTCTATACAGCTATATTCTGCCTGTTAGCTTTTGTCACTCCTTGAAAATATGGCATGTGTTTGATCTGACTGAATTTGGACAATGTGCGAAACTATTAAAATTTTGTCTTCCTTATTAATTCTTATTGCCTTTAAAATATAATACTGGCTCATGTGCGGGCGACACATGAAATCTTTCGAGCGGGATCGTTGCCAGTGCCCCTGGACTGGCTCATGTGCGGGCGACACATGATATCTTTCGAACGAGATCGTTGCCAGTGCCCCGAGACTGGCTCTTGTGCGGGTGACACATGAAATGTTTCAAGCGGGATCGTTGCCGGTGCCCCTGGACTACCTCGTGTGCGGGCGACACATGAAATCTTTCAGTGGGATC
>NC_068985.1:65032816-65035049 GCF_001194135.2 Octopus bimaculoides
GCCCCTGAGCTGGCTCTTGTGTGGGGTTGTTGTAGGATTTTCGAGCGGGATCGTTGCCGGTGCCCCTGGGCTGGCTCTTGTGCGGGTGACACATGAGGTTTCTCAAGCGAGATGAGCGTGGCCGTTGCCAGTACCGCCTGACTGGCCTTCGTGCGGGTGACATGTAAAAGCACCCACTACACTCTCTGAGTGGTTGGCGTTAGGAAGGGCATCCAGCTGTAGAAACTCTGCCAAATCAGATTGGAGCTTGGTGTAGCCATCTGATTTCACCAGTCCTCAGTCAAATCGTCCAACCCATGCTATCATGGAAAGCGGACGTTAAACGACGACGACGACTAATACCAAATCTTTCAGTTTCTGTGATTTTTTCACATTTTTAAACTTTTTCAAAATATTTTTAAAGTGATTTTTCTAAAACTAATGTTGCATTTTTTAAATGCTATTTTGCTTTGGTACACCTGCCCAATCCTCCCCTCCACCTATATCAGAAGTCTTTCTCCTAGAACCTCTACTGGAAACCTATACAGAATGTGCTCTCTCTCCCACTTCTATCTAGTGGTCTATCTCCTGGTAAACATGGCAAGTGTGAATCAAATGAATGATGGTGAAGTAAATGCAGGTTCAGACCTATTTGAACTTAGATGATATGTCTTGTACATACAAGCTTTCGTTTCAGATACAAAATGCTGTTCCCCATTCCTGTGTCCTTTTGGCCCACACCTTCCACACCCTTAGAGTTAGCACACTCAATGTGGGTACATTGAAAGGTAGGTCTTGGTGAGATTGTTGGATATGCTTGAATAGAAACATGTAGATGTGTATTGCATCCAAGAAGTAAGGTGGAGAGGGGGTTCTGCCAGGTTCCTCACAGGCAAAAAGCATAGGTATAGAATCTTCTGAGTTGGGAACAGTGATGGGGTTGGTAGTGTGGGTATAAAAGGGGCTGATAAGGTAATCATGATAGTGAGAGTGTGTGATAGAATACTTGAGCTCAGACTAGTTTTGCAAAGAGGAACAGCAACTATTATCTTGGCTTATGCCCCTCAATTGAGCCTACCTGATGAACAGAAAGACCAATTTTATGACACCCTTTTACAGACCACTTTATTGACAAATGACAATGACCTTCTCTTTGTGGCTAGCAATTTCAATGGCGATGGTGGGCAACAGATTCAGCTCCTGTAATGAGGAGGGTACCAGACTACTGGAGTTCTGTGATGCAAATGACCTTGTGATCTGCAATACTAACTTCAGGAAACTTACTAATCACCTATTCATCAATCTGGTGGGCACACTAGCTAGACTGATTACGTTCTTGCTAGAAAATGGGGAAGGTAGCTGCTTATAAATGCCAAAACTTTCTCAGGTGAAGAATGCACTCCTCAACATAGGTTAGTTGTTAGCGACTTCAGATTCAGGACTAAAAGGCTGCTGAGCAGACAACTGGAAGCTTAAGGATCCTCTGAATGGTCAGCAATTTAGAGACATGTTACTTAAAGCATTTGGTGAAAAGAAAAGGAGGATATAGTGACATATAACATGGAGAACAACCAGAGGACAACCTCTTGAGGGCCACTGACCAAATGTGTGGCTGGTGCAAAGTTCCTTCTTGACCTAAGGTGACACGGTGGTGGAACAGTGTAGTTAACAGAGCCATTAGAGAAAAGAAACAGGTCTAGAAGGACTGGAAGTGTGGTGGTAACAGATAACTGTATCAGATAGCCAAAAGGGAGGCTAGGAAACAGGCATATTTAGCCAGAGGAGAAGCAGAAAAGAAGTTTGCCATTGTTCTGTGGCATGAGAACCAGAGACTTGAAGTGTTTCAGATTGCAAGACAGTGTGTGAGAGAAAATCATGTTGTCATAGGAGAGAAATGTGTCTGCATGGATGATGGCTCACTCGCATTTAGTCATTCTGCAAAGCAAGAGGTTTGGAAATGCCATTATAAAAGGCTGCTAAATGTAGAGAATGCATGGCAGGAGAATTGACAGTAGCTTGAGAGATAAAGCAGCTAAAGATATGAAAACAGGGAAAGCTCCCATCCCATCAGGAATCACCTCTGAGAGGCTTAGAATATCTAGTGGAGTGGGATATGACTTGGTCACCCATATAGTTAATCAGGTTTTCCCCGAGGGAGTCATACCCAGTGACTGGTGTAGCAGCATTATAGCCAGAAATAATTATTGAGGCATCAAATTGCTGGACCAGATGATGAAAGTCACAGAAAGGGTCA
>NC_068985.1:65035059-65044318 GCF_001194135.2 Octopus bimaculoides
GTATCTATGTTCTCTTTTTCTTTTTAATTTATGAATTTTGACTAGCCTCCTGTTTCTTTGCAAGGTTGTAAAGGAAAGCATCTTGTTTTGTACATCATCCTTCAAATCTTAAGAAGGTGTTGCAGATTTTTATACTCGCAGATGTCATGATCATTTGTAGTGTATGAATTAAGGACTTGGGTTCTCTTCCCAAGAACCCAAGTTCAGCCATACTTTGCTCCAGACAGGTTGGTATGTATACTGTTGCTCCAATAATAATAGATACGAAACTGAAAGTGTATCTTGGGTACTGGATTTGCAAACTCCTTATCCATAGATGTCATCTTTATCGTGTATTCTTCCAACCACAAGATAGCTGCTTTCCACAACAGAACATATCTTCTCTTTGTGATCTCACTCAACAGTATCTGGATGGTTGTGTTTTAATTTGGTGGCTGTTTTAATTTTTAAGTTCAACCAGTGTTATTTTGACCTATTAATCAACTTCTATATGTGTTTTCTTTTTTGTTATCCTGTTCCAGACTGTTCTGGTCACTGCATCATGCCTCATGGGAAGATATTATGTGGAAGGCATTCTCTTTTATTTGGCAACAATGTAGTTGGTGCCTTCAGTTTTGGTCTTGTACAGCCTACATTTGTTTTCTGCTTTTTATGCTATAGGTACATGGGGATCTTTTGTTCTTTAATTGCATTGAGGTTGCCTTCAAAATGGGATGTCATACACTTGTTGGTACTCCATGCCAAGCTTTTGACATTATTAATTCCTTCTATGGATTGTATGTGTATTAATGAATTAATTAATGATAATAATGATTTCTTTTATTTACCACAGAGGTATAGATGACGGTGACATTACAACGTCAGTCTACAATTTGTGTGGGGGTTTACATGAAAGATGAGAGGAATGAAAGGGAAAAGACAGTGAAATGAGTTAAAAATATATATAATCTACAATGTGAACACATAAATGAGGCAGTCCTCCTGATACAAGAGAACCTTCACCTAAAGCCAATCAAGAAACTCCACAGATCCAGGATTACTATAATCTCCAAAGACATGAGCCCCTACCCAACTGTTGTCCTCCAATCTACAGTTGCATACTTAGAGTGGGTCCAATTCACCCTAACCATTTTTGCTGTGGTCACCCACCTTTCACAAACAAATTCACTGGTAGAGAGCACTTCCCCCTCCACCCTCAGTTTCCTTTCCATGTAGAACTTTTGAAAATCAATGAGGGCTTGATTGAAGAGGAAGGTGTTTTTCTCCAATCCTTTCATCCTCATCCACCACACAGCTTCTTTCATCATAGCTGCTCGACAGGAACACTGCCTGGTCTGCCCAGTTAAAGGTAGGAAGTGGGATGATCTTTACAATGAATTTGGCTGATAGTTGGATTTGTCCTACATATGACAGCAGTGGTTGTGCAATATGAGTGTGTGTAGCATGGTTTCATTACTCTGCGTGTATCCCAGGCAGTTCTGCCTGGTGACACTTCCATGACTGTCAAGTTTATTTCAAGCTGACAGTGCTCCCTTGTAGCACTGCCAAGCCAGAGATTCATGGAAGCTATCCATAGTAGTTTCCAGCCTGGAAGTCTGTTGAAGCAGACCATCTAGTTGATACCAAGAGTTTTAACTAGAGGTGGGTAAGAACATCAGTGCTCTTGCCTGCCATTAAATTTTGATTTACTGCTAATGTAGAATTTCCACTGCCCACATTGCCAGATAAGTAGAGGGTGGCAAGTGCTTGACAACATTCCAGCTGCTATGTACCCAATTTTGGCCTTTTCTTAACCTAGGACTGCAGCTCTGTCAAAGATGTACTGCAGAAAGATATGTCTTATAAATGAAAACCACATTGACTCAGTATCCTGGAAATTCTGTTGGTAACATAGCCTTAGTGCATGTCTGTACATCAGTAGCCATGACATGCAAAGCCTACTCTCCAAAGGTCACTGGTAGCAGATGGACCACCTGATCAGTGGAATATGTGCTTTTTACAGGAAGTAAAAAATTAAGTGTTCTTGTCTAGCTAAGTATGGACTGAGGCAAGGCATAATGGTCAGGCAGTAAGTTATTACAGAGGCAATGTAGGCATTCACCACTTCTGCTCAACTTTTCAGGGATAGTTTCTTCTTAGCCCATTTTCGAGTGATGTTGACTATCTCGCTTGTAATCTCATCATAATTTTGTCCACCAAAAGTCAGGAACAAACCAGACCCCAAGCAATTTCACCAGTCCATCTGTCCAGTGATCTACTATGCTGTTCAATGGCATAGTCTTGCCTCTCCAAGTGCTAAGCCACAGCCCTACTAATTTGTTCAGATTTATTTTCACTTCTACTATTGCTTCATGTTCCTTTAGCATGGAATCTATTATCTGAACTTCCATGGTGTCTGACTCTATTACTGTGATATCGTTTTTTTATACTCGAAGCATTTGATGAAATAGAAGGGGATATAGCATCATCCCCTATGTTGGCATCCTTTCTCATCAACATTAATACACCCCAATTCACAGAACTGGGAATTCTCTCATTTTGCAATAGGTGTTCATCAGGAGATTAGCAAATGGATCTGGCATATAATGATAAAATACATACAGGAGACCATCCAACCCAGGTGATGTATCCCTTATGCAACCACTCTATACTTCTTGTATCTCAGCTGTTGTTATTGGTTTGTCCGACATCTAAGTCAAGTGATATCAGGTCATTGAACAAGTGACCTTGATTCCAAGCTGACCCCAGACCATGTACATTAACACATCCTACTCTGAGTGGCACCATGTTTATTGAAAAAATAGTGAGAGAGGTTAGTCACCTACTACGACATGGTGAATGGCATGTGTGTGCGTATAATGCCTACATATAAAGAAATGAAACATATTGGGATGGGTGCATGCAGGCACTCACTTTCACCATTTTTCCATTGCTATGCACTCTTTATTCTCTCCTTTCATCTAGCTAGCCAGAAAGTCCCCACTTACCCTTTTACCCTTTTCTTCCTCTCCCCTCCTTTCATCTTGCTGATGTTTGCCCCTGTTGGTTTGCAGAATTGAAATATTGTACTTCTTTGAGTAATAATTGTTTAATTGGACATGTACAAGACCGCTCTGCTAGCAGGCAAGTGTTTGCTCAGATCTTCTTTTCTCCTGACTAACCTTCTTCTCTTCCTATCAAGTTCACAGCATTAGATCCACCACAATGAAAGATAGGTGTGGTGAGACTATTGAAATGCTAGAACAGAGGCATGTAGATGTGAACTATGTGCAAGACATAAGATGGAGGGGAGCCTCAGCTAGACTCCTTATGGGCAAGGAACAAAGGTAGAAACAAAGGCAATGATGAAGTGGGTGGTGTAGGCATACTTTTGGTTAAGAAATGGGTTATGTAATTGAACTAGTAAGAGTATGTGAGAAGATAGTGAAGCTGATACTGGTCTTGGATAATGTAACAGTGCTTCACACGCTGGACTGACAGATGAACAGATGGACTAATTTACAAAGCCCTTTTTTTTTTAGATTACCACAATGACAAATGACAATACCTTATGATTGTGGCTGATGACTTCAACAGGTATGTTGGGCAGCATCTCATTGGATTTTAGGGTATATGTAGAGGTTATGACTTTGAGAAATGAAGAAGGAATGAAGTTCTGGAGTTCTATGATGCAAATACTTGATGAGCTGCAACACCAGCTTCAACCAATCCAACTGATCACCTATCATTCTGGTAGGCATACAGGCCAAACTGACTACATTTTCACTAGAAAGCACAATAGACAGATTTTTGTGGACACAAAATCTTTCCCTAGTGAAGAATGTACAACACAACATAAGTTAGTGACTTAGAGCTAGATTGACCCAGAGGCACAAACCAATGTGGAAAAGAAGATATAAAAGCTTAAAGTCAGAAATTTAGAAATGTTCATGTTGAAGCATTTGACAAAAATAGGATATGATAGAGACATTTAGCACAGATGACATCTGGAAGTTCCAATGGGAAAACCTATTGAGGGCCACTATGATAGGTGCAAAGTCCCAGCCAGTAATATAGTAGGGGAAAAATGAGATTGATAGAGCTATAAATGTGAAAAGATAGACTTGGAAAGACTAGAAAAATGAAAGCTGCAAAGACTACAAATATGAAAGCAAAGAATTATACTAGGTAGCTAGAAGAGGAGATAAGCATCAGGTTTACATAGCAAAGATAGATGTAAAAAGTGAGAAGTTTCTCAATGTTCTACAGTATGAAGATCACCAGCATGAGGTGTTCCTGATTGCAAGATAGTGTATCAGGGAGAATCAAGATATTGGAAGTTAGAAGTGTGTGTGTGCGTGCATGATAATGGTACACTTACACAATTCTGAAAAGAAAGAGGCATGGCAGTGCAGCTATGAAAGGTTACTGAAGACTGAGAATGCATGAGAATAAAAGGGTCTTCCCAATGTGGACCCGGCAGAGAAACCAGCTCTCCTAGTTGACGGCAGTATGATAGAAAAAGCAATTAAGAATATAAAGGCAGGGAAAGCCATCTAGTCCATCAGGATTCACTGCTAGGATGCTTAAAATATCTGGCAGAGTAATATCTTAGTCTCTTGTATAGTTAATCAGGTTGTACAAGAAGGTGTTATAATGAACAACTGGTGCAGTAGCATTATAGCCAATGATCACAAGAGTAAAGAAGATGCCTCCGATAGAAGTAATTACAGCGGTATCAAATTTCTGGACCAAGTTGTGAGAGCTACAAAGTTATATCACCCCATTAATTAGGAAAAGAATTAGTCTAGATGAAATTCGGTTTACTTTTGTGTCAGGGAAAAGTACTATTGATACCCATTTTCTAGTAAGACAGCTACAAGAGAAGTATTTAGCTGAAAGTAAGTCAATGTACTTGGCATTTGTCAACCTGGAAAAAGCCTTCTACAATATCCCTCAGACTGTGATCAGGTGGTCTCAGGAAACTAAAGGTATACAAATAACTTGTGAGAGCCATACAAGTTATGTACAGGGATGCTCTAAGTTAAGTGAGTGTTAGCAATGAATACAGCAACTCAATTTTTAGTCTTTCCTGTTCATCAAAGTCATCCTGACCATAACAAAGGAGTTTAAGACCAGTTCCCTCAGGAATTTGCTGAATTTCATTCTTATTGTGGAATCTGTGACAGAAATAGAAAAGGAATTCTATATGTAGAAGCAAAACCTGGAATCAGCAGGCCTTAAAGTGAATGTAACAAAGATAAAAGTTCTAGTATGCAGGAAAACAGCCAGGACTTTACTTACTTCAGCTAAATGGCCCTGCTTGATACATAGGAAAACAAAGTTAGGCAAACCATATGGTGTCCCCTGTGTAGGTTATACATACACAAGAGGTATTATGGAATCACAGGTAAGCTAACAGAGAAAGTAAACTTTGTATATGGCAGATGTGCTGTAGCAGTAAACACAGTAAATAGATTTTCTCACATACCCTGGAGGTTCCCTAAATGTAGTAGACCATTTCCATTGCCTTGGTAACCTAATTAACACTGGAGGAGAATGTTTGAAAGTATAGTTGCTTGAATAAGAATAGGAGAAAGTTCAGGAAGTTATTAACTCTGTCAATAACAAAATGTCTCTACCTCAGAGTAAAAGACCAATTGTATGATATTGGTGTTTGTACAGCAAAAGTGAGATCCTAAAAACCTTATGTTTATGTCTGTTCACCCACTACTTGGTCTTGCTTCTGCACCCAATCTATCCCCATCAAGCTTTTTCATCTTTCATTTTCCTAACACACACCCCTTTATCACTCTCCTAACAGTGGCAATATTAGCTGTTGTAATCATATGACAGCAGTCTGCTCATATTTCTTCTCCTTTGTGTTACTTGTTATCACCCCCCTCACACACACACACACACACACACACACACACACACACACACACACACACACACACACACACACTTCCTAATGAACCAATTCCTTTAGAATCCATTTCTTTTCTCTATATCATTCCTTCCCACTTTATTTTCCCCTTTTTCCAACTTTCTGTGCCTCCAGGTTTCTCTCCCTCTCTTCTGAGCTACATCTTAGGACCACCATACCTGATCTTTAATACCTATTCATATTTACTATCACTCTCAACACTTTCTCATATCTGATGTTGATGCCTCCCCCACCTTTGTCTCTCACTCACTATTGCTACCACTATGTCCTTCTGATTACCATCTCTGTCTATGTACATCTCTCTCTCTCTCTCTCTCTCTCTCTCTCTCTCTCTCTCTCTCTCTCTTCCTCCACTCTATCATCCACCCCACCTGACACAGATTCTCCCCTTTTTCTGACCTACTTACAAATTTATTATACTCTTGCTGTCCATCCCTCCTGTATTGTTACCTCCTGTATAGCTCCTTCCTGAGCTATTTCTTTTCCCTTCTCTTCTATACTATCGATTAACCTCCACCCTAGTACATTGTACTCTACATTAACTTCTACCTCCCATCTCTAACTGCCTACCACACTCTTCTGAACTTATTCTGCCACTCCTCCTGATCCTCATATTCTGTCTTATACTAATCTTGTAACTTGAGAGTTCACTCTGACGTCTCATCACCAACATCAGTTAACTTCTTTCCAGCTTCTCCCACCTATTTCTGTATAATGCAAGGTAGCCTTGTATCTCTTTTATAGCAAGACAGATGTGCTTGTCCCTCTGTCATACTGTAGTCTCTCAATACCAGGCATAAAGCCACCTCCCTCTCTATCACAATCTCACTTAGTTGAGGTGGCTTCTTCTTTTACTTTGTCTTGTAAGTTACTTAGAGACATCACAAGCACTGGTGTCACAAAAAAAAATCACCTAGATCACTGTAAAGTGGATGGCACTAGGAAGAGAATCCAGCCATTGAAACTATGCCAGAACAGACACTGGAGCTCAATGCAGTCCTCCAGCTTGGTGGATTCTGTCAAACTGTCAAAATCATACTAGCATAGAAAACTGACATTAATTGATGAGGATAATGATTTTACATATAAGCATATGTTTGTGTATGTGTGTATTATTTAAAACAGTTTCATTTGGTTCCATCCAACTTCAAGTTTTGATGAGTTTGCATGTGTAAGACTGGTGAGATTGTGTGTGTGTTTACATGCATATATATATATGTATATATATAAATATATGTGTATTTTTTCAATGTTTACAAATAATACAGAAAAAATAAATAAATAGTTACCAGGGTAGCAAAAATTCATACAAGTACCACGGATGTAACAGCCTACTTATAAAGGTAGAAATTCCAGGTCTTGGTGAAATGTTTTTTTTATCACATAGATGAATAAATAAATGAAGTTAAACGCAGGTGTTATTCAAATCTTTATATGTTTCAAAGAAAGCATCTGTATTATTCCAGAAGGAATAAAATGATGTAAAACAATGCAATCTTCTCAGGGGAAAAAAGAGAAACAAAACGCATCAATAGAACATTTTAACCAAATGTGATTACTACATATATGATGAAGGGAAAACTGGTGCATTATTTGGAAAAAAAAAAACATTAATATATATAACATCAAAGGTAATTTATAGAAAGAGAAGGGGGAGGAAGAAAGAAACTAGCAGAAAATTAAAAGTAGAGAAATATAGTGCGATAGGTGAATAGGAATAAAGGTTAAAGGCATGGAAATAGATATATTTAGTGGAAGTGAAATGTAAGAAGACAGTTAAAGGTCGAATTTTATAGACTGGTGGAAATCACTTATAGGAACTAAAGATATGTTTTTGCCTATGTTTGCAACGATAAATGGGTCCTTTAAACATGTTTGCAAGAAGATTCCTTGAGAACAGGATGAAATACAGTTCATCGTTACAGAGTGAACAAAAAGATTTACCTTAATCATACGGAAATGATTTAGATAGAATATTCCATTTCAAATCAAAATGTTTACTTTGTTCCTTTAGAGACCAAATTAATTTACTAAGCCCAGTATTGTTACATTTATTGTTTTGTCTAAATGTAGAGTAATGATTAGATATACTTTTGGACAACTGAGATGAAGAACTATCTATATAAAAAAAGTAATTTTACATTGATAAATAGAGTTTCTAGTCTTAGAATTACTGCTAAGGAAACGAATGCGATTGGAATTTATGCCAGAATGGTTAGTGTTAATAATATCAATGTTACTATTTTCATCAAGTGGATTTGTATTTAACAACTTATCATTATGTGAAGAGATAATTTGTGAAACGGTTTTGGTGTTTGAAAACCCTATCCTGATTCAGTGTGCATTAATAATTGAATAGTATCTTGAGTTTTTTGGGAAATTCTTATGTATAGCTTTACGAAACTGGTAAGGGAGGTTGGATTTGATCTGCTTACCATATGGAATTATCAACCAAACAGTTTTGCTAGGACATACCTTGTTATTAGGGTAATTATCTTTAAAAGTCCTCAATGTACCTTATAATGAAAATAAGGTCTTAAAGAACGGCTATCTCCCTTATGCTGCAGAATTACATTACTCGATTAAGTGTTGTTATTCGAACTAAAATTTATATTGTCAATATCGTTATGACTTGATTTCATGTCCTGATTAATAGAGGTAGAATTAATGTCACTAGGGTTAATATAGGTAATTTTTTCTTTATAGCTTGCTTTAAGTAAGGCAGAGTTATAAAATTTGGCTTTATCGTTGAAGATATTAACATTAGCAGATAATCTAGAAAGTCTAAGTGAAATATTCCTAACTAAATTCCTTGTAATAGCCTTAGAGTGATTACTGGAAGAACTAATATATTTTAAATTAGTTGAGGGTTTATGGTATGCGAAATATGAATCGTTATGTAAGTTAAGGGTAATATCCAAAAAGTTGGCTTTAGTTATATCATTGTCAAAAACTGCTAAAGCCCATGTTTCAGAAAAACTTAACCAACCTATTTTTAATCCTATGCTGATGACCTTGCACTAATTGCGGAGTCACTATCAGAACTAGAGGAGAAGTTTCAGATGTGGAAGCAAGGACTAGAATCGAAGGGCCTTAGAGTCAACCTAGCAAAAACCAAAATCCTAAGAAGTAGGAAGGTAGATAAAACACAAACCCCTTCAGGTAGATGGCCCTGCTCAGTATGCAGAAAAGGAGTAGGTAGTAACTCTATAAGATGTACCCGGTGCAAGCTATGGACACATAAGAGGTGCAGCAATATCAAAGGCAGATTAACTACGAAGTTAGTTTTTGTATGTGGCAGATGTTCAGGTGCAATAAACACTGTAAACA
>NC_068985.1:65045182-65049617 GCF_001194135.2 Octopus bimaculoides
CAGTCAAATCGTCCAACCCATGCTAGCATGGAAAGCGGACGTTAAACGATGATGATGATGATGATGAATTTCCTTAGCAGTAATTCTAAGACTAGAAACTCGATTTATCAATGTAAAATTACTTCCGGTTCTGACTTCTTTTTTTATATAGGTAGTTCTTCATCTTAGTTGTCCAAAAGAATATCTAATCATTACTCTACATTTAGACATATCAATAAACGTAACAATACTGGGCTTAGTAAATTAATTTGGTCTCTAAAGGAACAAAATAAACAATTTGATTTGGAATGGAATATTCTATCTAAATCATTTCCGTATGATTAAGGTAAATCTTTTTGTTCACTCTGTAACGATGAACTGTATTTCATCCTGTTCTCAGGGAATCCTCTTGTAAACACATTTAAAGAACACGTTTATCATTGCAAACATAGGCAAAAACATACATTTAATTCCTATAAGTGATTTCTTACATTCCTGTAAGTGTCTTCTTACATTTCACTTCCACTAAATATATCTATTTCCATGTCTTTAATCTTTATTCCTATTCACCTATCGCGCTATATTTCTCCACTTTTAATTTTCTGCTAGTTTCTTTCTTCCTCCTCCTCCTCTTTCTATAAATTGCCTTTGATGCTATATATATTAAGGGTTTTTTTTTTAAATAACATACAAGCTTTCCCTTCATCATATATGCAGTAATCACATTTGGTTAAAATGTCTTATTGATGCGCTCTGTTTCTCTTTTTTTCCCTGATGAGAATATTGCATTGTTTTACATCATTTTATTCCTTCTGGGATAATACAGGTGTTTTCTTAAAAACATATGCTGGAAGTATAAAAATTTGAATAACACCTGCATTTAACTTCATTTACATATATATATATATATATATATATATATATATTGCATATATACAAAATGTTTGAATGCATGGGTCTTAGTATGTTATTGATTGTATGGGTGCATGTGTGTGTATATGGATGTGTTTGTGGGTGCATGTGTGTGTGTGTGTGTATATGTGCTTTAATTGTTTTTATTTGTGGATGTGCCAGCATATTAGATGTCGTATTTATGTGTGTAAGTATGATGTATGCTAGTGGAGTTGCATGTATGTATGCATGTGGATGTATAGGCATGTGTGTGCATGTGTGTGCGCACATGTGTGTATGCATGTGTGTGTGTACACCTGGAAGAGGATATGGGGATGCATGTAAATGTGTGTGTGCATGTATATATGCTTCTGTTATTTATGTATATGGGTATGGTATGTATGTTGGTATGGTAGGCAGATGTAGTATGTATATTATTGCTAGGATGATGGCCTGGCAATCTCAAGCCTTATGAATGGCCATGCCATGGACAAGTTCAGAAGAGACTTACTTAATAAATATATTCAAAGAATTCAGCCTGTCCATAATGATAACCCAGCATGACTAACGTTGACTTATTGAATGTGAGAAAGATAATCTGGTTCAATCCCCCATAGAACCTAGAAGTTTCCACTAACTTAGCTAAGAGCTTCCTGTCATTGATTAAGAAGCATTTCCCCAAAGGATGGATGACTTATTAGAGTCCACAACAGACTGAATTAGAAATTTAGTATGAAGGCTGAAGTCCATCAAGGCTCAATTCTCACTCCTCTCCTATTCATCATAGTCCTACAAGCCATTACATAAAAGTTTAAGACTGGCTGTTCATAAGAACTCCTATATGCTGGTCATCTAGTTGTCACAGCTAAATAGAAAGGAAATTCCAAGTATGAAAGCTAAACCTAGTATTGAAAGGTTTTCGGGTAAACTTAGCAAAGATGATGGTTTTCGTGAGTAAGAAAGAAGACAGGGTAGATTGTACAATGCTGATATTAGAACTGCAATGCTGCATAATAGCAAGGCATGGGTCTTGAAATGCAGAAGCCATGAGAAAACTGGAAAGAAATGAAGCGTGTTCCATTGGATGTATAGTGTAAGTGTGTACAAACAGTATAGTGTAAATGTTGGTGTCACTATAGAGTGCCATAGAAGAGAGGCAAGCACAGTTTGACCACAGTTTGACCACAGCAAAACACACTTTTTTCTTGATCATTTTCATGTCAAAATACATTTTTACCATGGAAAATTATATATCATTTGAAAGTTCTAGATGTGAATTTTTTTCTCATACAGATCTAATCAAAATCCAGTGCTTACATATCATACCAGGATCCCCCAATCAACCTGGTATTTCCACCCATTCACAGTTTGTCCTGTTTCCCTGGTTTATTTTTGTTGTTGTTGTTGTTTTTCTTGACTGCTGAATGGAAGCCGTCATTCTAGTTCTATGCACTCGATTTGTATTGAAATTCATAGTCATGAAGATGACTGTGTTTGCTTTATCTTGATATAAAAATCGTTGTGAGGTAGGTCAAATAATCATTATGAAATATAAAAAAGAAAAGGTTATCATTAATTTTCACTTAGAAAAGAATATATTTTCTACAAGATTTTTTTATCATAAGAAAGAAAAATTTCTCACAAATTCAGTATGCTCATTGCTGAATCTAGCCATAATATGGGGAAAAGGTGCCAAGTCAGTAAAGAGAGTGGTATACCATTGTTACTTGTTAAACTAATGTATTCTCATGCAGTGTGAAGTCAAGTGAAACACAAATCTAAGACTTCAAATATCATGTTTGAGCCAGATTTTCAAGAAATGGATGAACTAATTACTAAGTAGACATATATTTTTATGAAGAAATGCACTAAACTGAGCCACATAAATCTTCTGGGGCCCAAAATTAACATGAAATTGTCATATTGAGAATGTTGTTTGTTCACTTTCACTATTTTAACATGTGGAAAGCAATGTTCAAATTTCTTGTACATGTAAATTTTCTTTTTCTTTGAGAAGTTTTGGTAAAATGTCACTAATCAAAATTATATTGTGCAATGATTATTATTTTGTAGATTATTAAAGTCAAATGTGATGTTTTTTTCTGAATTTTGAATAGTGCAGAGAAGGGTGGTGTGGAAACAAATCAAATTTTCAAAAATTGTTTTTCATAAAAAGCTTTCATGATAAAAAAATTGGAAAAATTCCTGTGAAAACAGAAAACCCAACTTCCTGACCCAAAATGCCATCAGTTATAGCCTTTTTAATAGTCCATTAAAATGTTACTGAAATGGCATCATGTCCCAAAATCTCAGGATTTATTCAGTTCTATACCTACTACAAACATGCCAAAACTCAAGTTGCTGTGTCTTTTTGATTTAGTTAGGTTTGAAAGCACTGTGAAATTGACTTTTTGTTACACATAACAAAACTGGCTTTACATAAATATGTAAAAGATTACCAAAAAAAGTTTCTTTTCCAAGTACCTGAAACAAAATAGGCAACAGTTATATCATCGTCACTATAATTTGTGTAATTTGAAGATGATTATCACCTCAGTTTCATCACAAATATGGCTAGTTATTCATTTAGACCAAAAAGGCAAGATTTCAACCGATTTACTGACTATTCAAATTGTCATATTTCCTAAAATATTCATCCAAATTTCATAAATAAGGTACTAAAGTTTTCCTTTTTAGATGCTCTCCAAAAAAAAAGTACTGTAGACACTACATTTAGATACTTTCAAAACTTTATAGTGATACCTAATAAATGTGCTGAAAGAAAAACTGGGCAATAGCAGAATCAGATGTAGTGTGCAAGAAAGAAGACTGCACTGGTATAGACACACAATAAGTATGGATGAGGACAGCTGAATAAAGAAGTGACAATAAGTAAACATAACTGAAGCTTGTGGTTGAGTGAGACCCAGAAAGAAATGGGATGAAATGATGAAAATTAATCTCAGGATTCTGAGCCTCATGGATAGCAAAGGATTGGAATGTCTGACAGTATGTGGTTCATCAGAAGACATGTCCATTGTAGAAAAACTGACTACTGAGAGTACTGTGTATTTTATGTGTGTGTGTGTGTGTGTGTGTGTGTGTGCATGTTTGGTGGGGATATATGATCTGGGTGGATACTATAGTGGCTCTCAGTTATGTTCTAGGTTATGGTTAACTGCATCAATCAGTATTTAACGTCTATGACTACTATTAGTCATCAGTCACTCTGTAAATTCTTCCAATGGGTAATTTCTTGTTTGCTTCATTGGATAGAACTACTGTCTGGAGTATGTATTAGCAATAATTATAATGATATACAACATGAAGACTTGTTCATTTCCTCTTTTTTACAATTTTATACAGCATATTTTTATGGTTATACAAGGAAATAAATTTTGAGGATGAACAAGTCTCCATGTTCTATATTGTTATAATTATTGCTAATACACATAGACACACACACACACACACACACGTGTGTGTGTGTATATATATATATATATATATATATATATATATATACATACATATATACATACACCTGTACAGATATATATATCTT
>NC_068985.1:65050650-65061345 GCF_001194135.2 Octopus bimaculoides
GATTTTACTAATTCGATTTTTCAAATTTACAAATATTATACTAATATACTCTCATGCAGAACTACACCTTACAAAAAATAAATAAATACATGAATGTATGACAGGAATATATTCTAAATAGGACCCAAATATATAAAAAGAAAGGACAAAGAATATAAAAGGAAAGAACTAAAAACAAAGAAAAAACAGGAAGACATTTTTTGTTTTCTTTATATTTTCTATTTATTATTCTCTATTTTTTTTTTCTTCTCTCTTCTTCCTTTCTTTTTTTCTTCCTTCTTCTACCATCCCTAGAAACCCTCTCAAAACAGTACAGTAAGTAGTAAACAAGCTTTTAACTTTTTTTTTATTGACACGCCTTAAAAAGACCATTTCAATACAATGGCCCTTCTCTCTCTCTTTTACCCCATCCATCTCTCTATCTGTCTGACTATCAGTCTATCTATCTCTCTATCTGATGTTTTATTTCATTGTATGTTTTATTTTCCTTATTCTTCTTATTTTTCTTAATTACTCTCTGTCTGTATCTATATCTTTGCAATGGAATCTGTCCTTTGCCGTTCCTGCCTAATGGCTTAAACCTATGGTCACTAACATGCCATATTAAATCCAAGCAAAACAGAGTTTATCTAATGAGATACCTCTTATTACATTACCTGATGAGATGTTTCTGCACCGAGAAATGCACCCCCAATTAATTGTATAGTTTTCCATCTGCAAGGGTTCCATCTACATGATATGTCAAAATGACTGTTGTGAGCAATAAAGTTTCCCGTGTGTTCCATTTTCGATCTCTATCATCTGTTTTATATTCAACGTACACTGAGGAATTCTTGAGGTAGATCCAGTGAGAATTGTGTAATTACTGTGGATGACATCAGGTAGCCATAGGCAGTGAGCATGCTTCATTGGTGTGCTACTAGGAACCTACTCAATACTTAAATATGCATTCAGTATAAGCATATTGGTCAAGCATGTTTAGTGCTTGACCCAACAAAATGTTGGATCATGCTCAAACGAGTCTTGGCTATAATTCCATAACCTTGCTGCACATTAGAAAAATTGATTTTGTACAATTTTAAAATTTTCATTAACTTTTTAAGACTTTGTTAAAATTTCATATACTTAATATTAAAATATTCATTGTATTATAACCTTTATTTTCATAAAGTTATATAGCATAATAATTAATAATTATAATAATAAAATCTTTTTAACATTATTTTCTCGAGAACCTCTTCATATCCACATTTCAGTTTTTTTTACTCTCACTTATCCTCTCCCACTCTTCTTTCTGTTTGTTTACTCTCTCTTACTTATTCTCCTCCTCACTCTCTTTTTCTGCCTGTCTGTCTCCCTCTCTTTCCCCCCTGTCTCTTCTGTTTGCTTTTCTCTCTCCCACTTTTCCCCTTTCTATGTTTATTTACTCTCTTTTTAACTTTCTGTCAATTCTCTTTCAGTCCTCCTGTCTGTCTATGAGTCCTCCCCTCTCTCTGTATCTATCTTTCTACCTGTCTGTCTATTTTACTCTTACTTATCCTCTCCTACTTATTTTCCTCCCCTATCAGTCATCCCCTCTTTATTTATCTATCTTTCTATCTGTCTCCCTCCCTCCCTCCCTCCCTCTCTCTCTCTCTCCTATTTGCTTTTCTCTCCCACTCTTCCTCTTTCTATGTTTGTTCATTCTCTTTTCAACTTATTCTTCTTTTTCTGTTAATTCTCTATCAATCCTCATGTCTACCTATCTATGAGTCTTCCACTCTCTCTATATCTATCTTTCTGTTGGTCTGTCTGTCTCTCTATTTCTATCTCTGTCTTTCTCCCACTTTCTTTATCTTTTTATTTGCGTTTCTCTCTTACACTCTTCCCCCTCTTACTGCTGTAACTTTCTCTCTTTCTCTTTTACACTTCCTTCTCTATCTCCTCAACATGCTTTACTACCTTTTCTTTCCTGTCTATTCTAACTATTCCTCTTTACCTCGCAACACTAGAGGAGTTAAATCGCCCACGAGTTGACTTCTCTCTGGTTATGTCTTGTCTCTTCTTTCTGGTGATCATTGCCAGGCCAAATTTAATTAACACTATGTCCAAATTCTAATTAATGAGTTAAATTAGTGTTTTCTTACTTTTCACTGGGCTCAAGAGTAACCTGAATAGCATGAACAGAGGGAGGTACAGATGTTATTATGTGAGACAATGTGGTCACTTTACCTGTTGGAAATAGCAGCCAGATTACCCTCAAATCACTTTCTACTGTCTCTTAGAAAAGACGCATTTGATGATGTATTTCTAGACATACTGTATCAGAAATACAGAACGACTGCTCAAGCTGAAATATCTTTGATCGTAGATTTGCTTGCTCAGGAATGGTCTGGGGCTAAATAATCAGAAATGTTTTATGTACATTATAAAATAAAAATCAATAGTGGCCTTTCCCACATAAAAACCAACAATCTCCTCAACATGGTATGGAGGTGAACCAGAAACTGGGCTAATGGTAGCAGTGGTACTTGAATGATAATCTAAATAATAAATAATATAATATAATCTTAAGAAAAATAGAAATTTAAATGGAAAAAATCTCCTGTTTTACAGAAAAAGGGTTCAGCAAAATGTTCAAACTTTAAATTTTTCTAAAAAAAAAGTGTTGTTTTACAGAAAATGCTTTGATAAAATGTTAAGTCTTCAAAAGTTAGACTCAGAAAAATAAAAAAATGTTAATTGGCATTTTGTTGCACTTTTTGAAATGCTTCATCTCATTAGCAAATGCATTTTGTTTTCAAAGGGGGTGGGGATACCACCACTTCAATCCCCTTTTATTAACAAATGAAGATTAACAATATCATTTCTTTTAGAAGTGCAAGTAGAATTTGATGTGGATTAAGAATGGAAGGAAACAAATAATGAAATGGGGGAGAGAAGAGAAAAAGAAGGAGAGGAAGAGAGGAGAAAAACAAAGGTAGTTCCAGAAAGAAGCAGAATGATGTAAGGTGAATGATGGAATGAAGAAGAGAAAAGGAAAGGAAGGAGGATGAGAGAAAATGAAAAGAAGAGGAGAGAGAAAAGAAAAAAAGTGAGATAAGCCTGGGAAGTAGGATGATGACCCAGATGAAGAGAAAGGATTGAAAAATGGAATGGAGGAGAGAAAAGGAAAAAAAAAAAGAAGATAAAGAGAAGAGTTTATTATTAAAACTATTTTCTTCAAAAAAGTGCAACAATAAGAATTTTTTTATTTTTCCAATTCTAGTTTCTAACTTCTGAAGCCTCAACATTCTAACTTCCGAAGGCTCATAATTTGAAGAAAAGCAACAAAAATGTATTAGGTTATAGCAGTACGTACGTTTCGTACAAGCTTCATTTATTTATGTAGTGAGAACACCACATAAGATGTGCAATGAAAATGTACTCCTCAGCTGCATAATGGAAGTTCATTTCAGAAAGCCATTTTGTAAATGTGTGCAAATACAAGAGTAGGAGATGAAGAGAATACCGTCTTGACTGGGCTGCTAATCAACAGTCTAGACTGACCACACATGTGATGTTAAATGGTCTAGATAGATGGCTATTTACTTGAACTACTGAGTGGATGTCACTGTATAAAGCAGTGATCCAACCACAGAAGACTGGACTGAAATTAGCCAGACTAATGACAGCCTCCAAGTATCAATGATCAACCCTATCGAAAGCTTTTGATTGATCCAAATTGATCAGTGCCCCGCCCATACCAGGTTCCTTAAGTACTCTGTCTGTGATGTAGCACATGAGGTGGAGGTTGTCATGGATACTTCTGCCTGGCATGGCACATGTTTACGCCTTGTCAACCAGTTTCTCGATGATAAGTGCCAACCTCTCGGCTAGCACCTTGGCCAAAACTTTCAAATCTGCATTGAGCAGAGTGATGGGCCAGAAATTATCTATAATGTTCTCCTTGTTTAGGTCTTTCTTTAGCAGAGCCACCACTCCTCAGCTCACAAAACAGGGGATACTCCCGTTTTGCTGCCAGTTGCAGTAGACTGTTGCCAAGACATCTTCAAATAAGTCTGGCATATGACAATAAAGCTCATAGGCCAGACCATCCAAGCCTGGCAACTTGTCTCTCATGCAGCCTGCCATTGCATTCCATACATCAGCGGCTGTAATGGGACTTTCACAACTCTCCGCCTGCTTTGCCAAGAGTCATGGCAAGCCATGCAAGTAGGCACTAAAGTTTATCCTGCATTCCGGCCCACCAGTTGATGGAAGGCCTCACACATCCTTTCAGGCGTAAGTAACTTGTGTCTCTGTTGATCTATCAAAGACCAAATGGTGGCTTTGTTGTCACGTTGCACCTCCACCATTTGGGCCTCTCGGGTGGCTCCAGTTCCCTCATTTCTTAAGGCACACATCCTAGCTCTGACAATGCAACCTTTGTGTTTGGCATTGAAGTGTTGATCAAGGACCAACCTTGCCACCAGCATGTTGGTCACAATGTCACTTCTAAGTGTCCCTTCTAATTTTTTAACTAGGTCTCCCTCTATTCTATTTCAATCTCTCGCTTTAATTGCCCTCTTTAGGGTAAATCACCGTATGTCTTTGATGATGGCTCCCGTCAGTGCCCTCCTAACTAATGTGCTAATCCGGTCTCTGTAAGCTTGTTGCACCAGGAGTGATATGTTCAGCTTCCAGTATCCGGGACCCTGCTTATTATTCTTATCTAAGTCGAGCATACAAGTCATGAATTTGTGATCTGTGTAACTGACTATGTGAAACTGTGGACAAACTACACTATCCCTATCTACTGTCTCACAGAATACTCTATCTAAATATGATCTGGATGATCCAATGCTGTTGGTCCCTTTCCACATTGGCACGTTCAGGTAGTTCAGCTGGTACCTGTCAGACAGTTGGAAACATCTGAGCAGATCTTTGAGGCATTTGCATCCCCTTCTCTTCCTATCTCTCCCTACATATTCTAGACGTGTGTCCAAGATAGCATTCCAATCTCCTACTAAAAGTAAAGATTGAGACATTCCCAGGAAAACCTCTAGACGTCAAAAGAAATCCAACCAACTTAAGGATGGTGCGTGTACCGTTATCAGTCAGAGAGTACACCCATTAATGCCATCAACATCCAAGACAACCAGCCTACCCTCTGGGTCTAGGAATACTGCCCTTACTTTGGGATCCAGACCCTTTTGAAAAAGCACTGTGGTGCCACCACCACCCATTCTTGACAGACACAGAGAAAAATAAATGTCGAATTGTCTGCTGAACATGGGCTTGAGGGTCCGCAGGCTGGAGAGTCTGGTTTCACTGATGGCTGTAATATCTACATTTAGTGGTTTGATGTCATTCAACAGGTAGCCTTATCTCCAAGGCGACCCCCCCGACACACACACACACACACATTTATAATATCTAGTCTGAGCATGGACCTAGTGAAAGTTGTGCTTTACACACAAAGAGAGAAAAGAGTCACTTGCTGTTCAAAAACAGGGTGTTCTCCTCAGAAGTTTCTGTGAGGAGGTTTTTGTAAAGTTTTTTGACAAATGTTTTTGAAATCTCCTTACTGCATTAGGGTAGAGAGATTTCATGATTTTGTGTGTGCTTTGTGTAGTGTTTAAAATTTGTATGTGTTGTGGTGGTGTTGTGTATGGGTGTTTTTTTTTTTTTCAAATTGTTTCCTGTGATGTCAGTGTGAGACCTGATGCATTGCATCAGGTCCAAATTGTTGGTGTTGACTGCAGTTAGCATTGTGGGGCCACTTGGCACGTTTATGTGTTTGTAGTGTTGGTGCTGGTATTGTTAATGTGTGTGGAAATGTTGACATTGGGAGTGGTGTATCTCCCTGCTTTGTTTGACAGAGTGATCATTCTATTTTTTTTCCCTTTTTTCTTCTTCCCCCGTGGCCATTTGCCATTCTTCTGTGTCGCCTTCACCAGACTACATGTCGGAGGAATCAGAATATTGAAAGGGAAGGGTATTGGGGTCGATTTGTGTGTGTGTGTTGATGATGTTGCTGTTGTTAGTGCTGGTTGGTGGCTGTTGGGATGTGTTGTATAAGTAGCTGGAGGTGAGAGGTTAGTCTTTTTCTTCTTTTCTGGCTTTGGTGCTTCTGTAGCTGTTGTTGTTTGTTGGTGGTGGTGATGGTGGTGTCGATTGGTTGGGTTGGTTGAGTTGGTTGGCTGATTGGTTGGTTGGTGGAGCTGTTTCATCTGTTGTTGCTGCTGTAGTTGTGCTGATGGTGATGTGAGTAACAGTGCTGGTTTTGTGTTGGTTTTTTTTCTTTTTGGTGTTGTTGTTGTCCCTGTACTGTTGGACACAGTCGAACGCAAGGTGGTTTTTGCTACCACAAAGGTGACAATGTGACCGTTTGCCTTCATCGGCCACATGTAGGTTTGTGCTGTCCAGCAGTTTTACTAAGTCTGGGACAGATTCGATCTCTTTTGATCCACTTGGATTAAGTGCTTGGTCTAACCCAGTTTTGCTGCTCCAGGACAGCAATTTCTAACATATTAATTGCCTCCTTGAAATCATAGCAGAAGGCTGACACCAGCCATCGTATTTCTATCTCAGGGCGCACATCTTTGATTTTTATTTTCGTCACATGATGACCAAGGTATGTAGGAATCATGATGATTTCCTCACATTTAAGTGGCTTAGTGGAATGTTCTTTTGCTTGTTCCTGTTTATTGAACCTTACTTTGACAGTGGAAAATCTTTTGCGCCTGGTAATATATTTTCTAAATGCCCATACAGGCCTTAAGCACTTTTCCACTGTTTGTTGAGTGGTATGTTCCAACCTTTTTGTTTTTATGTTTATTGTTTTATAAATTATTGTTTTTGTTTTTTTTAAATGTCCTGCAAAATGTCTTTTGGTGTGTGTAATTTTATTGTTCTTTCTTCTTTGGTTAAAACTGACTTGCATTCTAACAATTCTTGGGTCGAAAAAACATGAGTTGTCTCTTTTGCGTCAGAATAGAAGCAAAGTTGTTTTGTTTGTTCATGTTGGTGGTGATTATTTTCTTTCTTACTTGTTGCTATTAGCAGCAGAGGAAAGTCAACTTCCAAATTGGTTAGAGACGCTGTTAGTCTCAAAATAAAACAGATGGTCTACTTGTGTGTGTATGTGTGTGTTTATTTGCAATACACTGTACTGAGCTTTTTGATGATTTGAAATATAAAACACAGTGTTTACCTTATTACAAGCAAACAAAATATGTTTGCAGAAATGGTTTTCTCTCTCTTTAGGTGGAAACAATAGGATTAATTTATTAAGAAGTCATTGTTATCTGATGGTGCCTACTGGGTCAAAATGTAGGTAACCCTTTGTTTGACATCTCCATGGAGAGCTGTAATGGGACTCTGTCTAATCTGAATAACCATATGATTAATCATCATTATCATTTAATTTTCATGTTCCATGTTGACATGGGTTGGATGGTTTGCCAGGATCTGATAGGCCCAAGAACTGCATCATGCTCCAGGATCTGCTTCCTAATGCCAACCACTTTATAGCAAGTATTGGGTGCTTTTTTAATGCCATCAGCACTAGTGAAGCCATCATCAGGTTGCAAAACTTTGAACCCCCAAGGGGTGGATGGCAAGCAATTTTATGCTTGGAGGTGAGAGGTAACAGATATACACAGATTCATCTGAAAATGATTTAATAGAAATATTTAAGTTTTACATTAGCTTTAGTTTAATAAGACAAAACTAAGAGAACACCATTTACATTCATAAAATTTCCAACCAGCCACTAGCTATAATTAGGAACATATATTCACATATTATCTTTCCCTTTAATTCAGAATAACTAATAGACTTTCTAACCAGCATTTAGACGGTACTATTTTCAATAAAGCAGCTAGAAATGGATTTAGTGAAAACTAGAAAGCATAAATTAAATGTCACTGTAATATAGCCAGAATTTCCTAACTTTAATAAGACATTTCTCACTTGTTCCCAAATTCCATAACTCTTCAATTCACATAACATTAAGGTGATTAAGGAAACATTGCTTCCATAATAAAATACCACAGTTGCAAACACCATCTCCATACAGCCATCATTCCAAGAACCAACTTGTAACTGTTGAAATTCGTCTTTTTGTCCATTCAGGGGATTCTGTCTCTCACTGAGCACCCATACCACTTCCAAATGGCATTGAAAGGAATTATATTCTTTTATTTGTTTCATTCATTTGACTGCAGCCATGTTGGAGCACGCCTTTAGTTGAACAAATCAACCCCAGGACTTATTCTTTGTAAGCCTAGTACTTATTCTTTTGCCGAACTGCTAAGTTACAGGGATGTAAACACACCAACACCAGTTGTCAAGCGATGGTGGGGGTACAACACAGAAACACAAACACACACACACACATACACGATGGGCTTCTTTCAGTTTCTGTCTACCAAATCCACTCACAAGGCTTTGGTTAACCTGAGACTATAGTAGAAGACACTTGCCCAAGGTGCCATGCAGTGGGACTGAACCCAGTTGGTAAGTAAGCTACTTACCACACAGCCACTCCTGTGCCTATGTGTCTAACTAAAATCTTTCAAAGTTCATTTCCTTCAACATCTCTACTCATTCTGGTCAAGGAACAGGGAAACTTACAGTTTGTTTGGAAACAGTGATTGGAGACCGGCATACCCTCTAGTAAAATGGAAATAGGCTGGTCCTATCAATGTTGTCCCATTTCTATTTTATTGGAGGGCATGCTAGTCTCCAATCACTGTAAGAACTATAAGCTTTACTTAATTAAGAAGTACCAGAGACTGAAGCAACCTGTGAAATCACATTACTTCTTAAAAAATTTCCAGTTGCTCCAAAATCACAATTCCTAAAAATTAGCTTTAGCCAGTTCTAATCAGCAATGTGAAGTAAATTCCCTTGAAAACAATACCATTAGAGTGAAATGCCTGTTTTTGTATTACTATAGAACAAGTTGTAGATTTACAACAAATCTAATTACATTTTAGCTTCAACCAATGAGAAGGCTTTATGGATATAATGCCTTCTGCCATTTTTAACATTAATTCACACTATCATCTGAAATATGTTTTTTCCAATAAATGTGCATATATAAACAAACACTGTATCACTGTATACGAGTGTTTTGATGTGGAGAACTAACTTGAGAAGACAAAATTTACAAGTGAAATGTTATTTCTATCAAGATTTGGTAAATAAATGCAAACTGATATAATTGCGCCAAAAAATGATGATATTATGACTGAGATGAATTTTAAAATATTGAAAAAGTTTTCTACTTTGGAAAAAAAATGTCTTTTCAACTACCATGATAATGAAAATATATTTTATCCCTAAGGTGAATTAAAAAATAGCTTTTTCATAAATTGAGTGGACAGAAATATAAACATTTATCATTATATATAATATACTAGCAGAGATACTCGGCGTTGCCCGTGTTACATGCAAATGAAGGATGAGACTTTTCTCTTATATTTTGTGTAAGGAACTGGAATACATATGATTCGAATTTCATCAAAATTGCACATGAGGGTTCTTTCCCTCTTTACACACCCTAAAAAAATTCTAATCATGAGACATGTATCCCATATTATTGATATTTATGCACATATTCCAAAAGTTCATTCTTCTGGAACCTGTAAAAAGGATTTTGCTCCTGAAAAATGGAGCTCATGGAGCTCTAAAATGTGGGAATGAAGGCCCCTATTGGGGTTTGAGTGTGTTAATGTCAACCAGAGAAGTTGAATTGTTGGGAATGTTTTTAACTTGGGTCTTATAGTATGCCTGTATATATGTGAGAGTATAGTTTCACTTTAATAGTTTCAGTATGAAATTGAAAGTATTAAAGTGAAAGTATTTGAAATTACAGTAGCGACACGTTGTTGTTTCACTTTTGACATGTAATACTGAAATAGTGGAATAGTTTCAGTGTTAAAGTAAAAGTATCTGACATTACAGTAGAGTGATGTTATTGTTTCAGTTTTAACACATTATACTGAAATAGTGGAGGGATATGATATTGCTGTGGGCTCGAACTATGCAAGAAGTTAAACATTTTTTTGGCCTAAGACACTACATGGACCCTAAGTAAGGCATGTGTTAATTTGGAATGAAATTGGTTGTGTAGTTCTCAAGTTTTAGGGATTCACACACACACACATTCTCATCTTTATATATCTGATATTTATGCACACATTCCAAAATTCCAGTGTTATGGACCCTGTAAAAAGGATTGTGCTCCTGAAAAATGGAGCTCATGGAGCTAAAAAATGTCGGAGTTAAGGCCTCTATTGGTGGTGGGTGTATTAATGTCAACCAAAGAAGTTGAATTGTTGGGAATGTTTTTAACTTGGGTCTAATATGTATTGTTTGAATTTCTTTGAAATAGGAAATATATGTATGTTCACTGGGTTTGTAAAAGAGAGCAAAGCTACAGAAAACCAAAAGACGAATGATCACGATAATCATTCAGCTACCCTAGCCTAGTTGTTACTACTCCTCAATGTAGGATTCCTCACCATACAGGTGACAGGCACAGCTGTAAGATGCATTATGGATCTATAGCAATTGGAAGGGCATGACCCAATTGAAATAACAACGTGTGATGTTTGGAGTGAAGGGAAATGAAAGTGTTGCCTCTGGAGTTTGCAAATGACCACTATACCGATAGGTAACTGGGCAGAAAAAATTTACAATCAATAAATGTCTTAGAACAAC
>NC_068985.1:65061355-65062163 GCF_001194135.2 Octopus bimaculoides
CAACTGTATTCGTCTTTGCTTAGGAAAAATGACTAAATTGTGGGTGTGAAGTCCCCATGAAGGGGTCTTTGTAATTTCTAAGAAGAAATTTTAGAAATATTACTTTATTTGTGTGTAATATGTATGGTTAAAATTTCATCAACATCAAAAATATATGAATTTTCATGGGGGTTATGGCCGTTATCCATAGAATATAATTTCCAAATTTCATAAAGATCTATTCAGTACTTTTGACGTAGTTTTGGATAAAAAAAAACAAATGATTAATTTATGTGTTTGTGTGCATGTGTATGTGTGTGTATGGGTGTATATATGTATAGATATCTGTATGCATGTATATATGTGTACATATTACATGTACATCTATCTATATATATATATATACATCTACACATATGTAAACATATACATGTATGCATATAGCTGTATATTTATATATCAGAGTGTAAGTATCTTGAGAGAAAAGCTGAACATAAGAAGCATCAGTAGTGGTGTGCAAGAGAGACGATTGCGCTGGTTTGGACATGTGGTGAGAATGAATGAGGATAGCTGCGCGAAAAAGTGCCACTCCCTAACGGTTGAGGGAACCCGTGGAAGAGGTAGGCCCAGGAAGACCTGGGCTGAGGTGGTGAGGCAAGACCTTCAAACATTGGGCCTCACCGAGGCGATGACTACTGACCGAGACCTTTGGAAATGTGCTGTGCGTGAGAAGACCCGGCAAGCCAAGTGAGATCGTTGCCAGGGCCCCTGGACTGGCTCTTGTGCGGGTGGCACATAAGATGTACCATCCTGAGCGTGACCGTTGCCA
>NC_068985.1:65063251-65074713 GCF_001194135.2 Octopus bimaculoides
TCGTTTTTATATATATATAGATTATTGTCTGTAAATACTGGTTATCACTCATATTCAAATATGTTGTGCAAGTTAAATTTTTTTTTTTTTTTGCTTTATTCTTTGATAACTGATTTATTGACATCTCACTTCCTATGTCATCTTCTGATTCTAGCAGAATCTTTCCTTCTTTATTGGGAGGCAATTGTAGATATTATTGTCTTAGATATTATTACATTAAAAATATTTTACACACAGAGACAAGTCAAATCACCAATGATTTATACAATTTTAACTAAAGCTAAGTAACATTAAATACTATAAATACAATTCAACTAAAATAAACTGAATAATGTCAACCACCAATAGCTTCAGCAAACAAATTATTTGTTGACACATGCTGATGCTTGCCAAATTGATAATTAATATTCACGTGCACATAAAACAGCAATAATCAAAACAGTAACATACATATTCATTTCTAACATGTTCCAGCTGATTGGAACCATGTCAAAATACCAGTGTCTCAAAGTTCTTTTATGTGAATGAATTGAATGTATTTGAAAGAAGGTGTTCTCCAAAAATAATACAAGTATTAAATCTACCAGAATGTATTAAGAATGTACATCATTGTTTTGGTTCTCAATGTTTTGTATGCATTTGATACTTAATTCATCAATTTGGCTTGCATCAACATGCATCAACAAACAATTTGCCTGCTCTATAAAGAGCCACCTCTCTTCTTTAGTTTCACTGATTCAGGCAGTGAAGGCATGTGGCTTAGTGGTTAAGGTATTCAGCTCATGAACATAATGTCATGAGTTGGATTCCCAGCAGCATGTTGTGCCCTTGAGCAAAACATTTTATTTCACATTGCTCCAGTTCACTCAGATTGTAAAAATGAGTAATACCTGTATTTCAAAAGGCTAGCCTTGTCACATTCTGTATCACACTGAATTTCCCAGAGAACTACATTAAGGGTATGTGTGCCTGCAGAGTGTTCAGCCACTTGTACATTAATCTCATGAGAAACTGGAACTCTTGGAATGGCAGTTGATCTGGGCACAACCAGGTCAACATTTCAGTGTCTCAAAGTCAACTTACATAAAAAAATCATTTGTGCTGTCAGCATACATTGTTTGAAAGGAGATGTTCTCTAAAGGCGAAATACAATATAATCACATTCAAATCTTCTAGAACATATTAAGAATGAATATGTGCACAATTGCTTTGAATCTTGTTCTATGTTTACATGATAATTACTGTTCATTATACCATACAATTAATCCGATTTATTTCACAAATATGTGTGTATATTTTTTACTAAGTTTCTGTTTATGAAAAGTAATTCATATATTAAAAATGTCTTTTTTAGGTGCTTCTGTTAAGCCTCTCCAAGTTGCAGCCAATAAAAATATTCAAGTTAAGAACTGTCCATGTGGTTATAATCAGGTAACAAGAATATTAATAATACTTTAAACAACTCTTTTCACATCTTTTCCAATGCTATTCAAAATCTTTTTTGATATATTTTCAATAATACATCCATACCATGGACATTTATAACACAGTTGCTCAAAATATGAGCCAAATCTCCTAAAAATCATGCCCTACCATTATAAAGAGAAAAGAAGCTCTATTGAATAATGTGGTCTTTTATGCATTTTACTTGAAGGAAAAATACAGTTAGTTATGGCTGAAATGTCCTTGATCATAGGCTTGTTTGGTCAAGTCTAACCTTGGCTGAATAACACCTTATTGCTGAATAACTCATTATTCTACAGATACAGGAATTTCTATGAAACTCTCTTGCAAATGTCATGCTTGGAAATTCTTACATTACAAATGTTAACAAACTCACTCAACACCTCCTTTGCAATTTCAACTTCAGAAAGATCAGTTTAAGGAAATGAAATAAATATGAGAACTAGTACAAATTATTACTACCATAATTTATGCACCTGTGTAATTTACACTGGTGATTTTCAGGATAAAAATTGTTAAAGAAAGCTTCTACTCATGTAAAATTCACATCCAAAAGTTTGCAGAATTGCCAATATGGCCAGGGGGAAAAAGGTTTTCAATTTAGTTGCATTTAGCTTAATTTCATTTATGATTAGATTTTATTAAATTTTCATTAAATAAAAATAATTTCTGTTTAACAGGTATCACATTTTAATGGCTATTAAATTACAGTGTTTGTATTGTTTATAATAAACATCACAGCCAATGTGCTAGTGGAAAGAATGGTCCTTCACCATCTCTTTATGCAAAATACAATGGTTGCATTGTCAGAGCTAGAGCTCATCTGCTAAGACAAGACAAAATGAAAGCCATTCAATGGACTTGGGCCATGGGGTGGGGATGAGGCAACTGAGCCACAATTCAGTAATTGACAAATTAAGATGGGTGTATATTACATGGTTTCAAGCAAATGTGTGTAGCTTTCCAGCAGAACTTGCCTTAATTTTGCAGAGTAAGCACTAGGTCAAAGAATGATAGACTTTAGTGCCTACCTCAACGTCTTGCCATGGCTCTCAGCAAAAGAGGCAAGACACTGCAAAATACCAGCAACTAAGATACTGGAAGTTCTGCCTTATGAGTTTTGTCATTATATGCCAAAGCTGTTTAGCAACCTTTTGGCAAATGTTTATCATAACTAGCAGCAAAATGGGACCATTGCTACTTTGCAGCAGTACCTTATTAACTGGGCAGCCCCCAGTTAATAAGGTACTGACCCGCCACAGGCTACCTGCTTCATTGGGTGCTTGAAGCTAAGAGTTTGACTTGAAAAATGGCCTGCATTCTTTGCACCAGGCAAACAATCAAAAGACAAGAAACTACCAGCTGGTTTTGGATATAGTTACAGTGGTTGGGCTAGATTGCAGAACTGCACAGTGGTGCTAGCTTGATGGTCAAAGAAAACAGCCACCTCTTGGAATTATTTTAGAGTGCATGCTTGATTCATCAGTCACTTCTCTCAACTCTTCTGTATATTCTGGTGCTCAAGCCTTTGCTGCATAAGCTCGAACTCATGAAGAGCACCCCTTTCAAGCTGAATGCAGGAGAGTTATGTCAGTGTATGCAGATAATGCAACCATAATGGTGTCAGATACCACAAAAGTTCAGGTAATTATTTTCATTCCAAACAAATATGAGGTGATGACAGGAGCAAAGTTAAATTCAAACTATCACTGCTTTACAACACGATTTGCAACTTTTCTGAAATGAAATAGTTTTGCGCCGTATTATAGAAGCTGTGTCTCTAATCGTGGACATAACTAAAAGGCTTCTTTGTTATGTAGAGTTGATCTCTATTTCTATGTTTGTGGTTTAGTTGCATAATTTTGTTTTCTTTGGAATGAATGCTAAGGCTGTCTGGGGCAAAACTACTGACCATGTTTTTACAGGAAAAAAAATTGTAGCTATTGTGTACTATCAAGGTTCTATATCAGTAGTTCTCAATCAGGGTCTATATGGCTCCTGAAGGTCCATATAAGATTTTTGTGGGATCCACACAACAAAATAGTAAATTGGGAATCCACAGTAGTATTTTATGGATCCCTGAAAAAATTTTGTTTTAGATATTTGTATTGGTATATATTGCAAAAAAACAGCTAGATTTCTTTCTCAAATGTTTTACAAATGTCTTGTGATAGACAAAATAAGAATTTTGAAAGCGGTTTGTATAAAAAAGTTTTTAAACATCAAATGACTATGGGAGTCCACCAGAATAAAATAGTAATCAAAAGGGTCCATAGATAAAAAGTGGTTGGGAACCCCTATTCTAAACAATAGAAGTGGATTAGTGATTCCCAGAGAGGAATAGGTGTAACTTACACTAGGTCAAAAGTGGACTGAATCCACAGATATTTGCATATACAATAATAGATTTTTATTAATTTTGTAGATTTATTTGTTTTTGTTTACATGTATGCTTGGTGAAAGAAGAAAAGAGGAATTAAGGCTGATGGGTTGCCACTAACCACATTTATTTCTTTGAATAATTCAGGTGGGTGTCTGTGGCCTTAGATAAACCTTTCAATATCAAGTGCTCTGTGAAGAGGAGTACAGATTATGATTTTAGGAATGTAGAATACAGAATATGAGATTTCAATGCATAAACATTTGTCTTTTAATAAGTTAGTTCTTTCACTTAGCTTCTTTTAATTAATGATTCTTTTGAAAATTAAAAACACAAAACAGACACCATTGGTATAAAATGGGTGACAAAAAGTTTAAAGGACAAATATATATTTTACTATTGTATTTTGGTATTATGGTAGTGGGTAGAGATTTTCTTCACTACTTCAGAGAGTGATGACCCTACCTGACACCAGTCCCAGGTTCAACTGACTCTGGCTGACAGTACCCAGTATGGGCCCATATCCAGGGTTACAGAAAGGAGACAACCTTCAAAGAAATTTGGAGTGGAGCCCCGTAGGCGGTTTAGTGTTCGACTCGGCAGCTCCTGCAACCAAGCTGGTGCCAAACATAATGCTCTGCACTCCTTTGGACTATGTCAACAAGGTCGAGAGAGGAATCCTGACGATTGGGCTACCCAGGATTTTCTTACATTTAGCCCAGGCCTGCTGTGAAAAGTGACAGAAAAACATGGGAAGTAGCAGTCACAAGTGATAAGTCCATTCTGATTGGCATAGGATATGGGCGCTACGGGTTACCTCTGAAGGTGAGAGGGACTCTTGTGTCCCACTGATCAGTTACCACCCACCTCAAGCTGGGCAGCCCCTAGTTAATAAGGTACTGACCCGCCACGGGCTACCTGCTTCATTGGGTGCTTGAAGCTAAGAATTTGACTTGAAAAACAGCCTGCAACCTCTGCACCAGGCAAACAATCAAAAGACAAGAAACCACCAGTCCTGCGATTAGCAAGCTGGAACGTCAGGACCATGTGCCCTGGCATATCTGATGATCTACTCTGGGTTGAAAACACAAGAAAGGCAGCCATCATCAACCACGAACTAAAGAGGCTCAACATAGACATTGCTGGACTGCAGGAGACGAGACTCCCCTCAAACGGCAAACTCAAAGAACAGGACTTCATCTTCTTTTGGCAGGGAAGAGAACCAGAGGAACCACATCAGCATGGTATTGGCTTTGCAGTGATAAACTCATTACTCTCTTCAATAGAACCACCATCAGAGGCACTGAGTGTATCCTCTCTCTGCGCTTCTTAAGCTCTTCTAGCCCAGTACATCTACTGAGCATCTATGCTCCTACTTCCTACAGCTCAGAAGAGATCAAGGACCAGTTCTACAAAGATCTGAACTGTGTCATTAGAAACATACAAACCAACGGAAATATCTACCTTCTAGGAGATTTTAACGCTTGCCTGGGATCTCACCATGACCCGTGGCCCATTTGTGTCGGACATTTTGGCATTGGCAATATGAATGACAATGGTCAGAGACTGCTTGAATTTTGCACATACCATAACCTGTGCATCACCAACACATTCTTTGCCAACAAGCCATCCCACAAGGCATCTTGAAGACATCCAAGATCTCACCACTGGCATCAGTTAGATTTCATCATCACGTGAAGATCCTTTCTGAATTCTGTCCAACTGACCCATAGTTACCACAGTGTGGACTGTGACACAGATCATTCACTAATAAGCAGCAGGGTGAGGATTCTGCCTATAAAAGTCCATCACTTGAAGAAAATGGGCCGACCACACATTAACACTGCCAGAACCTCAGACCCTACACTACGGAAACAGTTTGCTGTTTCTATCAAGGCTGCCCTCAGTAGCTGCCCATCCTCCTCTGCTGAAAGTAGGTGGAATTATATCCAGATATAATTCTACCTACTTTGCATACCACATCAATAGATACTTTCAGCATGAGTGAAAGGCATAACCCAGATTGGTTCAGTGCTGGGCTCTCAGAGTTGGAACCAGTTATCAAAGCAAAGTGCACAGCTCTGATGCAATACAAGAGTGATTCTTCTACAAAGACACTCGAAGAACTCAAAAAGGCAAGAAGTAAAACCCAACTGACTGCCAGATGCTGCGCAAATAGGTATTGGCAGGAAATCTGTCAGAGTATCCAGTCAGCTGCTGACAGTGGCGGCACCCATAGGATGTATGCCGGTTTGAAGAAAGCCCTCGGTCTATCTGCAGTCAAGTTAGCTTCTCTGAAATCAACAACTGGAGATCTCATCAAAGACCAAAGCAAGCAAATGGATAGATGGGTGGAGTACTACAAGGATCTCTACTCACAGGAGACCACAGTCGCTGAAGCTGCAATTGAGAGTGTCAAGATCTTGCCAGCCACGTGCGAACTTGACAGTCTGCCATCCATAGCAGAGTTCACCAAGACTATTGACTCCCTAGCCAGTGGCAAGGCTCCGGGAAAAAGACAGCATACCCTCAGAGATCATCAAAGCTGGCAAAAACACTGCCCTGCTTCAGCACCTTGATGAGCTTCTGTGTCAGTGCCGGGAAGAGGGTACAGTCCCTCAGGATATGCAGGTTGCTAATATCATAACACTTTACAAAAAACAAAGGTGACTGTGGTGATTGCAACAATTACTGTGGAATATCTCTTCTCAACACTGTTGGAAAGACCTTTGCTCGCGTAGGCTATAACTGCTTGCTTCTTGAATATATCCAGAATCGCAGTGAAGCTTTAGAAGAAGCGGATCAACTATTGACATGATATTCTCCATATGCCAACTTCAGGAGAAGTCCAGAGAACAGAAAATGCCATTATATATGGCCTTCATTGATCTGACAAAGGCCTTTCACTTGGTAAGTAGAAAAGGCCTCTTCATGCTGCTTCAAAAAATTGGATGTCCACCAAAGCTGTTGAGGATCATCAAATCTTTCCATGATGATATGCAAGGCACCATACAGCACAATAGTTCAACATCAGCCACCTTCCAAATAAAGAACACGATAAAGCAAGGCTGTGTCCTTGCTCCTACATTATTTGGCATCTTCTCGCTGCTGCTGTCAAATGCCTTTGAGACATCAGATGATGGAGTGTTTCTGCACAGTAGAAGTGATGGGAAACTGTTCAATCTCTTGTGTCTGTGTGCCAAGACCAAAATCAGAAGCATCCTGATCAAGGAGATGATCTTCGCTGATGATGCTGCTCTGGTATCACACTCAGAAGAAGCCCTGCAAAGGCTCATCAACTGCTTTGAGCAAGCATGTAGAGACTTTGGCTTAGTTATCAACCTCAAGAAGACCAACATCATGGGTCAGGCTACATCGGACATCCCAAACATACATATTGGAGACCACAGACTACAGGAGATGGAGAAGTTTACCTAACTTGGCTCTACCGTCACCTACAACCTATCCTTTGATGCTGAGCTCAATATACACATTGGCAAGACAGCTGCTGTGATGGCCCAACTCTCCAAATGGGCATGGGACAACAATAAGCTGACCAAGATCACAAAAATGAAGATTTACCAGGCATGTATACTTAGCACTCTACTGTATGGCAGTCAGACCTGGACACCATGCACACACCAAGAGTGTTGCCTAAATATCTTTCATATGCGCTACCTCCGGAAAATCCTTGGTAACAAATGGCAGGATCGTGTCCCCAACAAAGATTTCCTCAAGCAAGCAGAAATACTAAGCATGTTTGCACTCCTTGCACAAAGATGTATGAGATGGCTTGGACATGTTAGATGTATGGAAGATGGCAGAATCCCCAAGGACATACTCTACGGAGAGCTTGCTAGGGGCACTAGGTCTGTTGGAAGACTATTCTTACAGTACAAGAATGTTTGCAAAAGGGACATGAAGGCCTGTGATATCAATATTAGCTACTGGGAAGCGGTTGCCAGCAACTGTGGAATACAAAGGAGTGACAGAGGGAGAGAGGAGAAATGGAAAGACAAGAAAAGATGACAAGAAACTATGACATTACAACCAACCAGGCAGTCTTCATTACATCTGCGTCACCTGCCAGAGGGAATGTTTGTCCAGAATAGGACTACACAGCCACAGCAGGAGATGTAAATGACATGAAATGTAAAAACCAGATTGGATTATTTCATGCGCAACTCCATTGTTTCCTGAGACAAAAGGATGCCAACAATTGTAGCTTTTGAATGGAGTGTCAGGACATCTGTACTGTGGTATAAAGGATGATGCTTGAGAAATTCTTATTGACGGGGTACATTTGAAGTGTATGGTAATATATTGCCAGAGGTAGATGCAGCAAAATATAAAGACATGTTAGTAATGTGGTGAGCAGGTTGATATTGAATAATCAGGGTTTGGAAACAGTAATGTGACATCATTACACTGTATTCTAACCCCATTAAGCATTACTAGATCCAAATGGATGGAATTTTTGAAATGGAAAAAATGTTAATCGTGAAGAACCATTGGGTGGTGTTGAGGGATGGTATATGGACAGTAACATGTCCTTCTTTGACTTTAAAAAGAAAGCATACATGCAACTAAATCTAACTAGATACATTCCTGCTATTGCTTGATTTTAGACAGAAAGGTGTTTACATGGTCATGAATGAGGGAATAGATTGTTTAGATTGTAACTAAAACACTGTCAAATTTACTGATGGAGGACTGAAAATGTATGTTGTTATGTAGAGCAAGCAATTTTGCATGCAGTTTTTGGAAGAGAATAGAGAACCATGTCATTGAGGCTGGAACTTGACTTAGGAAGGAGAATGATGACATGCATGTTCATTAATGTTGTAGAGATAGATGTAGTAACATTAAGTTTGAAATTTGTAATAAAGTGGCAATAAAACTTCATATTATGCACAGACTATTGAATGTAGTCATTATTACAAGGGCTTGTTGACATTGACTATCTTATTTCAAATTCCACCGTCTACCAGTATTCTTCAGATCTTTGTCCTTCTGTCAAAGAGAAACTAGAAGGTTATAAGCTGACAACATGACTGAAGGAATGTATTTTTTATAAAATTTGACTTTGACTTTACTCTAGATCTTAGTGATAGATTTTGATTTTCAACTGTCCAGATTCACAACAATAAAGAGTGGTCAACATAAGTTGTTGTTTATCCCTAAGTCAGCCCTGACTAAGCAAACCTATGACAAAAAGTATTCCAGTAGTCATCATCCTAATGTCTTTTTGTTTTTTTTTGGATATAGTGTACCTTGAACAGCACTATCTGGTGTATCCTTTGAAGGAGATTTAGCTGTTTCTCTCCCAGGTTAAATGACCATATAGACACTCTCTCATATTTGCATAGTTTGGCATAAGCATTATTATATTGCTCAGTTGATCAAACATCGCCGATGCTTTTCTCTATGGGTAGTTAAGTTCTTTCTCCAAGTCTCTTTTGTTGATAAAAAGGCTTCTTAGTTTTATGGAGTTGATCTCTATTTCTACATTTTTTGCCTATTTTCTTTTTTACCTGTTTCAGTCATTGGACATTGACTATGGTGAGGCCCTACCTTGAAGGGTTTTAGTTGAAAAAATTGACCCCAGTGTGCTTTTTTAAGTTAAGTACTTATTCTATTGGTTTCTTTCACTGAACCACTAAGTTACAAGGATATACACAGGTTGTCAAGTGGTGGAGATGTGTGAGATAACCACATACAAAGACACACATGCAGACATCATCATCATCATCATTTAACATCCACTTTTCCATTGTTGTATTGGTCAGCCTGAGACTATAGTAGAAGACACTTGTCCAAGATGTTGTGGAACAGCACAAAACCACGTGGTTGTAAAGTGAAAT
The DNA here is from genome assembly GCF_001194135.2 of Octopus bimaculoides. NCBI lineage: Eukaryota > Metazoa > Mollusca > Cephalopoda > Octopoda > Octopodidae > Octopus > Octopus bimaculoides. The sequence goes on from NC_068985.1 coordinate 65,072,960, forward strand.
TCTTAACCACACAGTTTATGCCTGTTCCTACATTTATAATCACTTATACTTGAAGGATTTGTTTATAGTGCAGTTTCATATTTTTGTTTCCCTTGGCACTAATGGTGATGACAGTTTGTTGCAAAGCTATTAACTGTTAAATAAAAAGGTGTGTGATAGCTAGAAGAATATTGAGCTTTATTTGATAACCAGTTGATCTAGGAAGTGGAGCCTCATATCAGTAGAGGGGGGGGGGCTGGTGCACATTGGTGCCATTGAGGGGTAGGCCCCGAAACAGCACGCATTCTCTCCTGAATACCCCATAAACTTGCTGGTTTCTGGTATGCAGAGCTTTCAACTGATAGCACCTGCATGTGCAAGTTGTTTGCAAAACATATTTTAAAACGTTTTATATCCTCAGGAATATAAAAATCAACAGTTCATCTACAGTATGCTCTTATCATTTAAAATTGGATAAGACAGACAATGCCAACTAGCATGTTTACAATTCATTGGATAGCCAATTCATTATGTATGTCTTCAGTCATAACAAAACATAAAGTCTCTTGACTTTGTTTGTATTTGTTTGATTTTGGTGACTGAGTTAGCAGTAATACCACAAATCTTACTGGGATGACAATGGAATCTGTCAAGTGCTTTACTAAAGTTTCTGAATTTATTTGAGATTGAGTTTATTCTTTTAAACTTGCACATCAAAAACTTTTTCTTTTGGATCTTTTATTTATAACAATCCACATTATAAATTCCTTTAAGTCTTGGCCTAAGCAAAACATACCATAACTTTTACTTAAAATTGTAGCTTTTTGAAACCCAGATTCTAAACTATATATTTTTATTAATTACAAATGTGTAATGTATTTACAAAACATTCTCAGCTGTGCTACTATGGAATTTCCTGTTTAAATTCACCTGCATAAATTAATCAATGGTAAATATTCAGAACATTTAATTTTTTTACATAAATCTGAATTGGCTAACTGTTAAAATATCATATAACTTCAGATTGTTTCATGCTACTTTTTTGATTTTAGGCAACACTTCCACTTGAATTTATAGAAAAGGATCAAAAGAGCATCTCACACAAGTATTTATTTCAAGAATATGTTTTTTTTTTCCTTTTTATTTGTTTCAGTCATTGGTCTGCAGCCATGCTGGAGCACCACCTTTAGTCGAACAAATCAATCCTAGGACTTATTCTTTGTAAGCCTAGTACTTATTCTATCGTTCTCTTTTGTTGTACTGCTAAGTTATGGGGACGTAAACACACCAATATCAGTTGCCAGGCCATGGTGGGAGGACAACCATATACATATTCTTCTACTTGTTTCAGTCATTTGACTGTGGCACTGCTGGAGCACTGCCTTTAGTCAAGCAAATCAACCCCAGGACTTATTCTTTGTAAGCCTAGTACTTATTCTATCGGTCTCTTTTGCCAAACCACTAAGTTACGTAGATGTAAACACACCAGCATCAGTTGTCATGCAATGTTGGGGGGACAAACACAGACACACAAACATATACACATACATACATACATACATACATACATACATACATATATATATATATATATATATATATATACGATGGGCTTCTTTCAGTTTCCATCTACCAAATCCACTCACAAGGCTTTGGTCAGCCCGAGGCTATAATAGAAGACACTTGCACAAGGTGCCACACAGTGGGACTGAACCCGGAACCATGTGGTTGGTAAGCAAGCTACTTACCACACAGCCACTCCTGTGCCTATATAT
>NC_068985.1:65075730-65077173 GCF_001194135.2 Octopus bimaculoides
AGAGGGAGAAAGGCTAGAAATATGAGAGGGAGAAAGGCTAGGAATACAGGAGGGAGAAAGGCTAGGAATATAAGATGAAGAAAGGCTAGGAATACAAGAGGGAGAGACTGGTCCCTTAGCTGACCAGTCACCAATTCTCTCACTCTGTCACTTCTATTCTAGCCTTGCTACTTACTCTCTTTCTCTCCTTCTCTCTCTTTCTCTCTGTCTCTTCTATTCCTAGCCTTTCTCCTTCCCCTTCATCCGCTTCCCCTTTCTTTTCTCTGTCGCTCCCTCTCCCTGCTGTCTTTCTCCTCTGCCTGCTGCTGTTACATGACCAGTAGTCAGTTCCTCTTTTTCTTTCTTTCTTAGACTGGTCATTTAGCTGACCAGCCACAAATTCTGTCTCTCCGTTCTCCATCATTCAAAACATTTTCTAAGTGTTACCCACTATTCTCGTCTTCTTGGCCCCAAGACCGTATTTGTTCAACTGCTTGTTCTCGTCCACCGTCCTATATCACACTCTGTGTCGTTTTGCTTATTTTGTTTCATTTTGTTTGCTCTTGTTCCTAATTCTACACAAGAAAAGTGTTGTTCTTTGTGAGCACTACCAATTGGGAAGCATTCAGTCTTATCGTTAAAGGTACGAAACTGAAAAGTATCATTGGTCAATAACTGATGAAGAATTATGAACTTTCTGTTTGCTCCCTTTGTTTTTATATTCAGTATATGTTATGTCATTTGTTTATACATTTTTTATTTATCAAGTAATGGAATGCAGCACACAGAATTTCTATTAAAAAGTAAGTTTTTTTATATTCTTATGTGACTCTCTATCTCCCTCTCTCCCTCTTGCCTTCATTCTTTCACCTAGTCTTTCTCTCACCCTGTTACTTCTATTCTAGCCTTTCTACTTACTTCTTCTCTCTCTCCCTCTTGTACTCCTAGCCTTTCTCCCTCTTGTACTCCTAGCCTTTCTCCCTCTTGTATTCCTAGCCTTTCTCCCTCTCATATTCCTAGCCTTTCTCCCTCTCATATTTCTAGCCTTTCTCCCTCTTGTATTCCTAGCCTTTCTCCCTCTCATATTTCTAGCCTTTCTCCCTCTTGTATTCCTAGACTTTCTCCTTCCTCTTCATTCACATCCCCTTTCTTTTCTGTCGCTCCCTCTCTTTGCTGTCTTTTTCCTCTGCCTGCTGCTGTTACATGACCAGTGGCCAGTTCCTCTTTTTCTTCCTGTCTTAGACTGGTCGTTTAGCTGACCAGTCACAAATTCTGTCTCTCCATTCTCCATCGTTCAAAACATTTTCTAAACATTACCCACTATTCTCCTCCTCTTGGCCCCAAGGCCGCATTTTGCTCAACTGTTTGTCCTTGTCCACCATCCTAAATCACACTCTGTGTCGTTTTGCTTGTTTTGTTTCGTTTTGTTTGCTTTTGTCCCTAATTCTATGCAAGAAAACATTT
>NC_068985.1:65077584-65078600 GCF_001194135.2 Octopus bimaculoides
AAATATATAGTATTAGAGAAAAGAACCAAGGTTTATGAACTGTCACATATAGAAAAAATTTATAATTAAAAGTACAATAAATAAGTATAATATAATACAAAGTAAATATCATAAGATCAAGATAATAAAATGACTACACGTGTTTCATAACCAATTTTCAAATAGAAAGAAATTTATATCGATTAAAATCAATTAAAACTATCGAAAATCAATTCTATTCAAAAATATAGCTAATCTTCAGGTCAAAATACAACAATGATAATAAATGAATGTATATATCAACCAACAATAAATAACAAATAAATGTATATAAAATACTTACTATATAAAGATAGAAAAATATTATTAAATATCAAAATAATAACCATTCCATAATCAATCCTTCATCCATTATAGAATAATCTAATAAGTATATTATATATAAAAACCAACTAAACAAATTTTTTCGTTTAAAATACAATTTGAACGAAGTTTAAGGCTAAAATAATAAAGATATTATTAGCACATATTTAAATGATGCAAAGCTAGGCAATTTATGATTAAAAACATTTATTTATAAGACGTCTAGTGAAAATATTCCGTATAGTATAAGAAATTAATATAAAAAGACTAGGTATTTATCGCATAAAACAGTATTAATCGAGAATATTTCAACCTTAATAAAATCAAAGTCTTATATTAGGCTAAAATGGTACTCTAATTTCAAAATAATTTAGTGTTAAATGAGGTATTGATTAAAATTATCATTAAAAATCAATTGAATAATAAAAGAATACAAGAATATTTATTTATTCCAAATAATAATATAACATCGTAAACAAAGTAAAAAATATACTAATCAAAATGTTATTATATTTCAGACTGAAACTTAGACGTAAAAGTCAAAACACAAGGTTAATTAGAAATAAAAATATGAATGAAAGATTAAGCTTAATATAGCTTAAGTTATAATTAAAAAACCGTTAACGATACTATAAACAAAGAAAAAGGCTAGTTATTTATATCATAATATAGAA
>NC_068985.1:65078610-65078940 GCF_001194135.2 Octopus bimaculoides
CTAAATCACACTCTGTGTCGTTTTGCTTGTTTTGTTTCGTTTTGTTTGCTTTTGTCCCTAATTCTATGCAAGAAAACATTTTTTTTGTGGGCACCACCAATTGGGAAGCATACAGTCTTATTGTCAAAGGTGCGAAACTGAAAAGTACCATTGGTCAATAACTGATGAAGAATTATGGATTTTCTGGTTTGTCTCCTGTTTGTTTTTACATTCAGTATACGTTATGTCGTTTGTTTATACATTTTTTATTTATCAAGTAATGGAATGCAACACACACCAAATTTCTATTAACAAGTAAGTTTATATATATATATATATATATATATATAT
>NC_068985.1:65080461-65084237 GCF_001194135.2 Octopus bimaculoides
ATATATATATATATATATATATATATATATATATATACATGACGGGCTTCTTTCAGTTTCCGTCGACCAAATCCACTCACAAAGCTTTGGTTGATCTGAAGCTGTAGCAGAAGGCACTTGCCCGTGGTGCCAGTCAGTGGGACTGAACCCAGAACCATGTCTTTGGTAAGCAAACTACTTACCACACAGCCATTCCTGCACCTATATAATTATTAAAACTTTTAAAATCTATCTCATTCTTACTTGCATACATAGATTGAGGATGAAGACAATGGTAGTGAGATCACTACCATTTTAATCACTGCCACATTTCAATAATATTTTATTTTTTCAATATTTTAAAATTATATATTTAACTTGTAGAAAATGTGAAGTAAATATATTTTCAACTTGTTATTACTATTTGATTGACTCCAGTACAAATGTTACAAAAGTTATGAGAATAACTTCTACCCTGACTTTAATATTTTAAAATTCTAGATAGATAAGCCATGTAAACTTCAAAATAAGTGGAATGACTATAAATAACACATAGTAAGTGTTTTGTGAAGTAAATAAGATTTTGTGTGTATATATATATAGTGCAGATGGTATTCATTCATGAGATGACAGGAAAAAAAAAAACAGTGTTTTTATTTTTTGAGATAGTTTATCTTCATAGCATGTTTAATCGACTTCACTCAATGAACTTGCCTTTTGCCTTGATGACAGCCTCCAGACAGGCTCAGAACCAGCCACAGGCCTTGTTCACTCTCTCCCATTTTAGACTCTTGAAGGCCTTAGTAATCCTGGTCGTCAGCTCATTCTTTATGTTGCAGCTGAATTTGTTGGTCTCTCGTATCTCCATGCCCCACACAAAGTAGTGGGGTCAGTTGATCGGTAGGTCAGTGCCTAACCTAGATCCAAGGCTTCTTCATTGGAATTTCAACAACAATAACAGGATATTTTTCTATGTATATGTGCAGATTTGTATGTTTTTGTTTTATGTATGTATTCGCATGCATATAGTTACATGTCTAGACATGCTCATATACACTTAAATGATAAACTTCTGGAAAGTTTTTCAGAGTTTTACAGTTCCAGTGATGACTTGGATCTGTAATCTTCAAGTCAGTTTTCTCCAGTCTGGTTTTGGGGAGCCCAATTTCTCAACATTGGTACTTAGGCAGTGATTGGTACTTATTCTATTCCCCCAATAATTACAGGTATAAACCTGAACATGTAATCTGGATAGAATAATTGTAGATTTCTCAATAGTTAAGTGTAGATATTTTCATTTTTGTTGGTTAACATCCACTGGACAGCTGATTTCCACAACTTTACAGTTTCTCTTCTCTGTCCCAAATTACTATATCAAGTGTGTTATGTTAACATTTTATTGAGGTTTTGACTGGGACATTCCACCAGTGCTCCTTTTTGTTATGAGTAGTTATGGCTCTACCATATTGTGGGTTCTTATTTCTTTGGCCTCAGGGTTATCCTTCCAACGGATCTCATTATACAGTGTCTTAGCTACATCATGTCTCATCAGTAGATGGCATTTTCAGATAACTGCTTAGGTTGTGGGTGATATCTTTGGTGTTAACTCCACAAAGTTTGCATTGGTTATCACATTTTGCTGCTTTTCCTGCATCTTTATCTTTTTTGTGCATCAGGTATTTTGTTGATATTTCCTGTTCCTGGATTGCAATTGCATATCCTTCAAAGTAGGAGTTAGTAATCTGGTTGTTGATCCATGATAGACTGCTTTGAGGATCAATGTTACTATCATCCTGGAGTTTTCTACTGACATATTCATGCATGTTTTCTGCTGATAAACGTTCATCCTTTCATCAGATGATATGTTGCAGTAAAGTTTTGCGACTTCTTTGGGCATATATTTAAGGTTATCAGACAAGTAATACTGCTCAAGGAGCTGCCTTCCAAGTCTCATTATGTTATTAGCCTCGTGTATGCAAACTTGGTCAAAGGATGCACTTCGACACTTGGTGGCTGAAAGATGTTGCCAAAGGGATGTGATACGACATCCACAGGCAGTCTGGGTTGATGTTAAGCCTGGATTGATGATGATGATGATACATATATATATGTATTTATACATATATATGTATACATACACACACACACACACACACACACATATATACACATATATATGTATACTAGCTGATGTACCTGGTAATTCCTGGAACAACAGGGCTTATCCCTTGGTTCCATTCTCATAATTGTTCTGTCTTCAGAAGTGGAGCCATCGGGTGGATGTACACTGTGCACCCTAATCAACAGGAGTGCTTCTTTCTGCATTAGACAGGTACTAATTAGGTAGCCTTTAAAATGGTTTTTGTGCATTTACAGAGAATACCGAACTGTCTTACACAGGAACTTGTTTTTAGGAATTCCTAATAAGTTATGAAAACCCAAATTGTGAAGTCAGTTATGTAATAACCAAACGTGGAATTGCCTTGACCTCCCACTTGGTAAGTAGTTTGCACTTGGGTGTCCAGGTCAAGTAATGCCTCATTGTAAATGGTGTTATTGATTGTGGCAATTTCTGTTGAGGTTTGCCTTTAAATCCTTTCTAGATGTCCTCTGCCATGCTGGTTTTGTGGATCACCCAAAGCTTGTGAGGTTCATGCAAGCTACATGTAATCAACATGGTGGAAAATAGCTGATGCAGTTGACTTAGTGCTATGCTGACTGCTGCCTCCTCCACTGTCTGGTCCCAGTGAGCATTGTCCTCCAGTAGTCCATGTTTGGCGCAGGCTTCTCTGTAGGTCATGCACACTTCCCCATTGTGTCTTCGAAAGTCTGTGAATGATGGAGAACCTCTGACAGTGTGCAGCAGTAGATGCAGAAAGAAGCACTCCTGCTGATTACGGTGCACAGTGTACATCCGCCCAATGGCTCCACTTCTGAAGACAGAATCTTCTTCCCAGCCCTCAACGTGTGCTCCTTGCTTACGTCTGTTCCATTTATTGTGTGTCCAGGTATAGTACAGGGGACCTCTACATGCAACAGTGTTTAGACAAACAGATCACATTGGCATAATTTGAAGGAAGCTGTCAAAGTGGTTTTTGATGCATTCAGAACTAGGTTTTGAGCATTGTCTTCTATGAAATATACATGCTGGCCATTTTCAAGATGTACAGATAGATTTTAAGGTGTTCCTACATGTAAACAGGGTGTGACATTTGTGATCACAGTGCATTTGTCTAAAAGCAGAACAGTTCTTCATGCAGCACTTGTCAATTGGCTGAAGTGACATGAAAGACTTCGTCATTCATTGTATATTTATGAATAAGTCACTAACCAAAATAAGTGGATCTATTGTTTAGGAAAATACTATTAACTTGTTTAAGGGTTGTACTGGATAAATTGTGAAAATAACTCTAACAGTTCGAATATCAAGAAATAAGCATACTCAACTTGATTTATACCAAATAATACAGGAAATTGGATGGATTATTTCCCTTGGTTGTTAAAATAAAATATATTGGTTATATATATGGATCCCTTCTAAGGGCCCTAGCCATCCAATTATAGATTTTTATTAAACTTCAATGAGCTTAGTAACAAACTGGACGTTACTTTAACATGTTTACAAAGTTTCACGAAAATTCGTTAACAGGTGTAGATGGCAACTTGACACAAACAAACATATAAATAAGATAAGATATATATATATATATATATATATATATATATATATATATTATGAATTAATTACCAACAAAAATAATTGGTAAGCTAACTCAAAAAATCATCCAAAATAGCAG
>NC_068985.1:65084512-65090563 GCF_001194135.2 Octopus bimaculoides
TATATATATATATATATATATATATATATATATATGAATGTGTGTATGTGTCTGTATGTATATGTACATATATTTTAATGTATATATATGATATTAAATTTATTTTGTAATTAAAACTTGTAACGGTACCCATCCATGCATTCTTTGCCTATAAGTAATGTACTGCACTTCCAATTGTTAAATGCACATATTTATCTATATATATTCTCAGATCTAAAAAGTGCATCTTCTGTAGTTGGATACTTTTCACATACGTACAGAAGTATTTCAGTATATGATGCATAATAAATCAGACATAAGTATTTGATTATGATCTCTTCTATATATACATATCCTTTTTATATGATTTTTTTAATATATAGATATATTTTAGCAACCTAGATTTATTACTATTTTTACAACTATTTTTATTCAAATGTTTATAATATATTTAAATAATTTTCAAATATTATAATTTTTATATATATTTTTCCGTAATGTATATTTGTTTTTGTAATATGATAATTTATGTTTATACCTACATCACCACTATAAAATTCAGGCGTATGTATAAAAATTATTTCTGTACATATGTGTACATGGGTACAAGTGTTCAGTGTATAAGAGTGTCTCTTTATTACTGTCGTCTATAGGGTGCATATGTGGAATATCATATGTTTCGGTGTCTGATTACTTTTTTGTCCATAATTGTCAGTGCATACATTGTATATGTGTATATATACAAGTATATACACATAATTGTTGGTTTACTTGTACAAAAATCATGGTTTTTTTAATATATACATATTTGGTTGTACCAGTATCAACATATACAGACCTCTGTATGTTTAACTGTATATGACACATGAAAAAATTGTTTTTGAATAACCATATCCATATACATATAATGCCAATATTTAAAATTTTTTTAAATTTTCCAATCTCCTAGCAGATATAAACTAGACCATTTTTTCCCCCTTATTTATTATCTCCCCTACACTAGTCAACTTTCGATAATATTTACTTTCTCTAAAATTATTCTCTAATCTTTCCAATATATATTTTTTATATACCATTCTGTAGATGTTTTATAGTTTTAGCAGCAAACATTGTAAGTAAAATACCCCACTAATCTTCGTATATTTATTTATTATCCTTATAATTTTTATACTTTTCTTATATTGTCGTATTAACCACCTATTAGTATCTGATTTTTATTGCTTTAATTATTTTCTGTAGACTATCTCCTATATTTCTGACATATTATTTACATAGATATTCTATTGTAAAGTTTTACACCACTAACTATTTATGAGGGCTTAAACATTTTTTCTAATTTATAAAAAAGCCGAAATGATTATTAACGGTCAAATATAAATTTCAGTCTCTTGTATTTAAAAATTCCATACTCCCTCATTTGGATTTTCAACCCCACTTGCTTCTTACTACTTATATGGAGTTTAAAATTAGCTCGTTTACACTAATCTACAGAGAGAAAGTTTCCTATATTTCCATGTTATATATATCATCACCTGTGGAGGCGCAATGGCCCAGTGGTTAGGGCAGCGGACACGCGGTCATAGGATCGCGGTTTCGATTCCCAGACCAGGCGTTGTGAGTGTTTATTGAGCGAAAACACCTAAAGCTCCACGAGGCTCCGGCAGGGGATGGTGACGAACCCTACTGTACTCTTCCACCACAACTTTCTCTCACTCTTACTTCCTGTTTCTGTTGTGCCTGTAATTCAAAGGGTCAGCCTTGTCACACTGTGTCACGCTGAATATCCCCGAGAACTACGTTAAGGGTACACGTGTCTCTGGAGTGCTCAGCCACTTGCACGTTAATTTCACGAGCAGGCTGTTCCATTGATCGGATCAACTGGAACCCTCCTCGTCGTAACCGACGGAGTGCCAACAATATCATCACCTAACCATTACCCGTTAGTTGTGTTTTAAATAGACATGACTCTTAGAACAGTTACACATTAAAAATTAGTAAGAACACAATACCCATGTAATTCTAAAGTCTACCTTTTTCTTTATTAAGTTCTTATTATTTCTTATTGTGCTACTGATGAGTACTCTCTGACAACTCAGATTCTTAAAATGAATTTATTGTCTTTCTGTATGAAACAATCGTCTAGCGAATTGAATAAATACTTCATCCCATATTAACATCTAATCTCCTCCATTTATGAAAAATATGATTCAATTTGTCGAACATCATTCTGAACATCATTCTTAATATACTTATATAACTTTTCATATCTACGCCATTTTACACCAATAAATCCAAAGTAAAGTATGAAGAAACTACATTAGAAATCTTTTGGAAACTACTCCAAGTAAAGGCCGAGTTCTCATTCAACACTTTTTTTATAATATATACCACCCGGTTCACCAACTCCACCCCCTAACCCTAACTCTATATAAACCAGCTCAATGCTCTGCTTCCCCTAATAGAGTTTGAATTCCTCTGCTGATACAATATGAAATTCAGAAGATGAACAGAAAGAATTTTATCCTTGCAACCTCATTCATGTACTCCTGTTTCTGCGTAGATCATAACCCTGTCCCCCCCCATTCGTTCTTTATTATCTATCTATTTCTTTACCATATAAACATAGCCCGATAGATTTGTCTTCCTTGTTTCTCTTAAGTTCATGCATATCCATTAACCATCACATTTTATTTATTTTATTTTATTCAAGTTTATCATTTCTTTAATTCATTCTCTCTAAATTTGTCTACCATAGTATAAAAGTGCAGAAGTTGCTCTCGCCCAAACTCACCGGCATTTGCTGTTTCATTAAATTCTGTTTCCCAGAATCCCAAAAATATTTTACACTTCTGTCTCACGATTTCAGCATTTGCTGTTTCATTCAATTATGTTACCGAAAATCCCAAAGAATATCCTCCTAAGTTTATCATTTCATTAATTTATTCTCCCTAAATTTGTCTACCATAGTATACAAGAGCAGAAGATGCTCTTGCCTAAACTTGCTGGCTCACGGTACGCCCACCCCTCCACCTTTACCAGAAGTTCCTATCCTCTGTCATCCTTGGTTGTCTCCCGCGAAGACTTCTCAGAGCCTAATGCCATCCCCATCCCTACCTAGGGTTTATCAATCATATAGCGCATAAAAGTGGTGTAGTGTAAGCAGGTTGTAGGCTATTGCTTGTTTATGAATTCTGCCAAATGCAAGCTTTCTTTTCAGGTACATGACACTGCTGTCCCTCATCCTAGGGTCTCACAGGCCCACACCTCTCACACCCTCAGAGTTGGCACACTCAATGTTGGCACATTGAAAGGTAGGTCTGGTGAGATTGTTGAGATGCTTGAATAGAGACATGTAGATTTCTGCTGCATCCATGAAGCAAGGTGGAGAGGAGGTTCCGCTAGGTCCTCACAAGCAAAGAACACAGGTACAATATTTTCTGGGCAGGGAACACAGATGGGGTCGGGGGCATGGGTATACTTCTTGTGGAGAAATGGGTGGATAAGGTAATTGAGGTAGTCAGAGTATGCAATAGAATACTTAAGATTAGATTAGTCCTTTATCATGGGTTAGCAACCATTATCTCCGCCTATGCCCCTCAGCCGGGGTTACCCGATGGGCAGAAAGACTGATTTTATGACACTCTCTTTCAGACTACCTCATTGATGAATGATAGGGACCTTCTTTTTGTGGCTGGTGACTTCAGTGGACATGACATGTTGGACAACATACAGGGGGCTTCCATGGCGTACATGGAGGCTAAGGTTTTGGTTCCTGCAATGAGGAGGGAACCAGACTGCTGGAGTTCTGTGATGCAAATGATCTTATGGTTTGCAATACCAACTTCAGGAAACCTGCCTGTCACCTAGTCACCTACCGATCCGACAGACACACTAGCCAAATTGACTACATCCTCGCCAGAAAAAGGGAAGGAGGACTGCTTATAAATGCCAAAACCTTCCCAGGCGAAGAATGTACCCCTCAACACAGATTAGTAGTTAGCGACTTCGGGATCAGGGCTAAATAGATGCCCAGAAGTAGACCAGCTTGGAGGAGAAGGGTCTGGAAGCTTAAAGATCCTGCAAATGGACAGAGATTTAGAGACATTACTCGAAGCCTTTGATGAAATAGAAGGGGATATAGCATCACATAATGTGGAAGACAACTGGAGGCTTCTACAGGACAACCTGCTGAGAGCCACTGACCAGATCTGTGGATGGTGCAAAGTCCTCTCTCGACCCAAAGTAACGTGGTAGTGGAACAATGTGGTTGACAGGGCTATTAGACAAAAGAAACAGGCTTGGTTGGAAGGACTGGAAGAACGGAGGGAGCAAGACTGTCAGAAGGGAAGCTAAGAGACAGGTTTATTTAGCCAGATGGGAAGCAGATAAGAAAAAGTTTGCCAATGTCCTGCGCTGTGAGGACCAAAGACTTGAAGTATTTCGTGTTGCAAGACAGTGTGTGAAAGAGAATCGTAATGTCGTGGGAGAGAAATGTGTCCGCATGGATGATGGCTCACTTGCACTAAATGTAGCTGCAAAAAGAGAGGTTTGGAGATGCCACTATCAAAGGTTGCTCAATAAAGAGAATGAATGGGAGAAAGAGAGTTTGCCGAATGTCGACCCAACAGAGGGACCAGCTATCCGAGTTGACAGTACCATGGTAGATAAAGCAATTATGAGTATGAAGACAGGGAAAGCCCCCGGCCCATCAGGAATCACTGCAGAGATGCTCAAAATATCTGGCAGTGTCGGCTATAGCCTAGTCACCCATATTGTTAACCAGGTGATACACAAAGGAGTCATACCCAATGACTGGTGTAGCAGCACTATAGTCAACTATTACAAAGGTGAAGGTGACGCCTTAGATACAAACAATTACAGAGGTATCAAGTTGTTGGACCAGCTAATGAAGGTCATGGAGAGGGTCATAGCCCAACTAATTAGGGAGAGAGTCAGTTTAGATGAGATGCAGTTTGGGTTTGTGCCAGGGAAAAGCACCACTGATGCCATATTTCTGGTAAGACAGCTGCACGAGAAATACCTAGTGAAAGATAAACTTCTGTACCTGGCTTTCCTTGACATGGAGAAAGCCTTTGACAGGGTCCCCTATTCCCTTATCTGGTGGTCAATGAGGAAACTCAGGATAGATGAGTGATTAGTGAGAGCTGTGCGAGCCATGTAAGGTGAGGGTTGGCAACGAGTACAGTGAAGAATTCTGGGTAGAGGTAGGGGTCCACCAATGTTCAGTCCTCAGCTCCCTCTTATTCATCATAGTCCTCCAAGCATTAACATAGGAATTCAAGACAGGTTGCTCCTGGGAGCTCCTCTATGCTGATGACTTTGCTGCAATTGCTGAGTTACTATCAGAACTAGAGGAGAAGTTTCAGGTGCGGAAGCAAGGAATAGAATCGAAGGGCCTTAAAGTCAACTTAGCTAAAACCAAAGTCCTAATAAGTAGACAGGTAGACAAACCACTAGCCCCTTCAGGTAGATGGCCCTGCTTGATCTGTAGAAAAGGTGTAGGTTGAAACTCTATAAGATGTACCCAGTGTAAGCTATGGACACATAAGAGGTGCAGCAATATCAAAGGAAGGCTAACTAGCAAGATAGTTTTTGTATGTGGCAGATGCGCAGGAGCAATAAACACTGGAAATGTGCAGAGAACAACTTCTTCCACATTTCAGGGAGAAAAACTAGAAGTAGTTGATAGCTTCCGTTACCTAGGTGAGGGTGTGCTGAAAGTGATCCAGAGGAGGGTGTGCTGAAAATGTAGCTGCTAGAATAAGAATAGCCTGGGCAAAGTTCAGAGAGCTCTTACCTCTGCTGGTGACAAAGGGCCTCTCACTCAGAGTAAAAGGCAGACTGTATGACGCATGTCTATGAACAGCTATGCTACATGGCAGTGAAACATGGGCCGTGACTGCTGAGGACATGTGTAAGCTCACAAGGAATGAAGCCAGTATGCTCCGATGGATATGTACTGTCAGTGTGCATACTTGATAGAGTGTAAGTACCTTGAGAGAAAAGTTGGACCTAAGAAGCATCAGTTGTGGTGTGCAAGAGAGACGATTG
>NC_068985.1:65091081-65093039 GCF_001194135.2 Octopus bimaculoides
TATATATATATATATATATTAAAGTGAAGAAAGCTGGTTTATGGGATTACCCTGGGTTTTCCCATCCATAAAGGGTTTAGTTTTATGGCGTATTGTCGGACCCCAAAACCTGTTAACCTAAGACCTCTTCAGAATATGGAGCAGGAAAAAACCTCGCTACAAAGGTAAACAACAAGGGATTATCTCCCTTTGCCATTGACTATAAACTTTTGGCTGTGCTGCCATCTTGCGGGCCAAAAGGTAGCAGGACTTTCCTAAAATGTAAACATGGCCTGAAAATCTCCATTCTGGAGTTAAGGTTTCTCCCTGGTTTGAGGGGGTCTTTTAGGATTCTCGTGCATTCAGCTATGCATAACTTGCAACACTTAGTCCCATTGATGTAGGGACCCTGGGTTCTCGAGGATTTTCCATGGGATTGAGTCTGGGATCCCATCATCTCTTAGTTGCCAGATGTGGCTGGCTAGCGATGTTACATATCTTCTTTCCAGAACCCTGAAGGAGGACCTATGGTTGGAAACACGTTGCTTGAGAGAATTCTCTGTGGACACGTGTTGTTGGTGCTGCACCTGTTCTGTTCTTGTTGCAGCTGTTGTTGCTGATATTTTTGTTGTTGAAAGTGGGGCTGCTGGTGTTGGCGTCACTAGAGGTGATAGTGGTGTCAATAATGTTATATCACCACTGCCGGTTATTGTGAATGTGCTGTTGTTGTTAATATTGTTGTCATTGTTGATACGTATGTGTGTGTCTATGTGTTTGTCCCCCACCACCACTTGACAACCAGTTTTGGTGCATTTATGTCCCCATAACTGATAGAACGAAGTACCAGGCTTAAAAAAATAAATACTGTGATCAATTCATTTCACTAAAATTCTTGAAGGTTGAGCCTTAACACGGCCATAGTAAAGATAATCTCAATAATACTAAAGCTCTAGAGATGTTTGTGTGTACCTGAAATATCTCAGAAATAGTATATTTTATCTTAAATTTTTTAAATATTTCTTTTCATACTTACCTTCAGCAGTGCAGTACAATTTTTTGTGATATTTGGACCTCTATTTAAATGATTAAACACAATTTTTGTTTGTTATTTCCTGACGAAAAACAAACAACACACATATGCACATACAGAATACTATAATGAATGTCATGGCATGTCAGTCAACACAAACACATGTCCTTTATCTGTAACATATACACACACATAGTCTACGTGCTCTCTAAGAAAAAAAAACGACTTTTTGACATACACAATATTTTAATATTTAGAAATATTTTTAACTGAATGTGATTTCATCATCTGGAGTTCGTTAATTTCCATAAAAAATTTTCATTTATTTACTTTTGTTTTAAAGTGGAAGATGTTTGTACATGTATATGAAATGGACATGTATGTGTGAAAGAGAGAGTGAAAGAGAGAGAGAGAGAAAGAGAAAGAAAGTGAGTGAAAGGGTGTTTTATCATGTATAAGTACATATGTGTACATCTTTTGTATGTATGTGCATGTGTGTGTGTGAGAGAGAGTGTTTGTGAGTGAATAAACGTGTGTGATATGTATGTATAAGTGGCACTCTTTCCCTCTCTCATATGCACACACACACACCCATCCATTTCATATACACGTTCATACATCTTTCACTTTCTCCTCTCTTTCACAGGTGATTTTCAGGATAAAAATTGTTAAAAAAGGTTTCTACTCATGCAAAATTCGCACAGAAAAGTTTTCAGAATTGCCAATATGGCCAGGGGGAAAAGGTTTTCAATTTAGTTGTATTTTGCATAATTTCACTTACTTATGACTAGATTTTATTAAATTTCCATTAGATTTAAGCACTTAATTTTTCTGTAAATCCTCTTCTGACATTAAATGAGTCAACTTCTGGTTCAAATGTTTACATTTTGTAACTCTCTAAGAAAAAACAAAATGTTGGCAGTTCCACTTAAATAAGTCCAGAAGTTGG
>NC_068985.1:65093215-65096838 GCF_001194135.2 Octopus bimaculoides
TATATATATATATATATATATATATATGCCCTCAACTCTAGGGTAATGGGAGTGCCAGGATAACATATTGCATATCTTGAGCATTTTGAGACCTGATGGAGCCAAGACTGGTGGTTTATTTTTTCCACTCTGAAAGGATGAAAGGCAATATTGACCTCTGTAGTATTTTAACTGAGTATGGAGAGCTTGAATTAACGTCACAATAAAATCTATCTGATCTTCTTTTATGTTCATGTACACTTCTACATGTGTTTGTATTCTTGTGTTTTGTGATAATTTAGCCATTCATGTGTTCTGTTTGGAGGCTAACTGAAAAATAGTGAAGTTAATTCCAAATTTCAAAAATTTCACCTTTCCAATGAGAGAATACAAGTAAACCATTCTTCCTCCCCCTCATCCTCCTCCATCATCGTTGTCATCATTTAACATCCATTTCACGTTCTGGAAGGAACTGACAACCCAGAGAGTTGCACCAGGCTCAAATTTTTTTACATGGTTTATGCTGCTGGATGCTCTTCTTAACACCAAACACTTTACAGAGTGTACTGGTTGCTTTTTATTTGACACCAGCAAGGAGGCTTTTTATGAGGGACCAATATGGATGCTTTTTTATGTGACCCCAATATGAGTGCTTTTTAGGTGGCACCAGCACAGATGCTTTTTATGTGAAACCAACACCTGTGGGGTCACCAAGTAGCTTGCAAGACAAGGACATCTCAGCTGAGAGGGGGTGTGAAACCATCAGAAGTGGCCATGTGCCAGGCAAGAAGTTGGAATATGATAGAGAAAGAGGGATAGTTGTCTTACTACAGAGAAGATACTTGGCTACCCCATTAGGACAAGGAAGGAGAGGGAGGTGGGAGAGAGTTAGGTAGAAAGATAGAAAAAAATCAGAGTGAGAGAAAGAAGGCCTACCCACAGGGAATGGTGTTGAGGAATATAAGTATTACCTAGGGAATAGAGGAAGATGTTCTATTGGAGTGTGAGGTGAGATATTTAGAGAGAACAAATGATGGCGAGAGTGGCTGGGAGGTATGTAAAGGCAAGGAGAGTGTGTGGATAGGCACATGAGGGAAAGTGGAGGGACCTACAGTAGGTGGGTTGTGGGGAGTTCTACTGAAAGACAGAATTATGTGTGAGGGGAAGGAGGTATGGCCATAAAGGACATGCCTGTGTGTATGGGTGGCCATGATTTTACTTAGTTTGACTTGTCTCCTCAAGCACTGTAAATCATCAGAAGTCTCAGTCCTTTGTCATCTCTTCTATGAGGGCTGAGTTTCAAAATCGGAAAATCATTTCTCACCACTTCATTCCACATCTTCCTGGGTGTACTCCTTCCACAGGTTCCCTCCACAATTAGAAATCAACACATCTTTATGCAGCTGTCCTCATTTGTGTACATTGCATGATCATACCAGCAGTCTTCTCTCTTGCACACCGCATCTGATATCTCTTATACCCAGTTTTCCTCTTAAATCATTTACATTTTGTTATACATGCCCACTGACATTACCCATCCAGCAGAGTATGCTGACTTTTTAAAAAGTCTTTGCATGTCTTCTGTAGCCACAGCCCATGTTTCACTGCCATGTAGCAAAGCTGTTCACAGGCATGTATCATGCAATCTGCCTCTCACTTTGAGGGAGTGGCCTTGTGTTACCAACAGACCATTGTATAGTATAATTTGTAATGATATGAAATCTGTGATTATGTTGATGATGAATCGATGTATGTTGTCCACAAACACTAAAGTTTACCTTAGCATGTTTATATTTGTTTCTTTTAGGAGGATGGTTTGATGATACATTGTGACATCTGTAAATATTGGCAACATGCAGTATGCTTCAAGATATTATCTGAAAATGAGATTCCTAAATTTCATGTCTGTGAATCTTGTGCAAAGGTGTGTAGAAATATCTGTTTTTGCAATCATTTCTGATATTTTGTGTATTTCATATTCTATTTAAGCATGAGATGGATAGGACTACAAAGCAAATCAATGCTACATTTGATTATTTCATCTCATATGTGAAGTCTGAAATCTGACAACACCATACGTTCCTTTCTCTTTATAATCTTACCACACAAAATTTATCATCTAATTGTGTAATTGTGACACATATCCATACTAGCAATTGTTTCTTCTGCATTAGCAGATGTCTTTTATAATTAAACATTCTCTCAGCACATGTGTGTGTGTGTATATATATATATATATATATATATATATATATAGGCACAGGCATGGCTGTGTGGAGGTGCAGGCATGGCTGTGTGGAGTCGCAGGCATAGCTGTATGGAGGCACAGGTATGGCTGTGTGGCAGGTGCAGGCATAGTTCTATGATAAGAAGCTTGCTTCCCAACCACATGGTTCCATGTTCAGTCCCACTTTGTGGCACTTTGGGCAAGTGTCTTCTACTATAGCCTCAAGCCAACCAAAGCCTTGTGAGTGGATTTGGTAGACAGATACTGAAAGAAGCCTGTCCTATATATATATATGTATATGTTTCTGTGTCTGTGTTTGTCCCCCTAACATCACTTGATAACCGATGTTGGTGTGTTTACATCTTCGTAACTTAATTGTTCGGCATGAGAGACCGATAAAATAAGTACTAAGCTTAGAAAGAATAAGTCCTAAGGTCAATTTGTTCTACCAAAGGCAGTGCTCCAGCATGGCCACAGTCAAATGACTGAAACAAATAAAAGAATAAAAAAATATATATATTGTTGTGTCTGGGGCGAGTATGCCCTTATAAATGAAACTTCCCCAATACTAAATAGGAAATATACATAGTAGATATCATACCCTCATACCTACAGTTTACACAGGTAGAGTAGAATAGTTAGTGAGCTGTTATGTAGATAGATGTATGTATGTGTGGGTGTATGTATGTATGTGTATATACAAATGTATGTAAGCATATGGATATGAAAATAAACAGATCAACAAACAGACGGATAGGTACATAGGTTATATGAACAGACAAGCACACATACGCAAATGGAGACTGAAATACATGACCATATATACACACACACTTTACTTCACACAAGGACACATATGGAGATACGTGTCTACACATATGGAGATGCACATCCATACATACAAACACAGTACATAGTTGCAAAACACACACACATGCACTCAGACATGCACACACAAGGAGACGGAGGTGCATACATATACAAACACATGCACACACACACATGTACATAAAAACACACACAAACACGGACACACAAGCACATGAATATGCAGAATACATACATACAGATGCATACACATACGTACAAGTGCATACACACATATATACATACACACACACATGCATGGCATGCATCCATACATACATACATGCATGCGTGGAGGCATAGGCACACACATGCACACTGACCCACACACATGCGCACAAACGAAAAAGGGAACGCAGTGTATTTACAAGACTATTGAAAAGGTTGCAAGATACAATGAAAATTTTAGGAAAATAGAAATAAGAAATAAGTGGAAATTTTACCAGTGAGTGTGTTAAATTATATGGCGCAAAAAGAAAATGCCTCTCCCCAGACACAACAGAATATGCTTCAACACACGAACTCACATAAAGAATCTTGCAAACCAAAT
>NC_068985.1:65098210-65101496 GCF_001194135.2 Octopus bimaculoides
CCAAGTAACCCATTGTTAGGTTTGCAATGACTGGAGCTGCTCTAGTGCCCATAGCAATTCCAGATTTTTGTCGGTAGAAAGTATTGTCAAACATGAAGTGGTTGTTTCGTAAGATGAATTCAACCGATTTAGTGATGAATTCTTTACTGATCCTGTTTGGGATTTCTTCCGGGAATTGGTCCAGCCAGAACTGGATTGCCTCTAGTCCATAATTATGAGGTATACTGGTGTATAAATTAATCACATCAAATGAAACCATGATTGTTTCTTCCTTGACTTTCTTTGGGAGGTGATTTAACATATCCAAGTCATCTCTGATATAGCTATTGATGTGTTTAAGGAAGGGTTTTAGGAGGATGTCCATAAATAGACTTAGTCTGTGTGTTTCACAGGCTGGGCCAAACCATGGCAAATTAATCAAAATATATCACCTCCTACATTTCGATTATCTTCCTTATACTGGAAAAAATCCCTGATTACCTCCTCCTATTTAGAACTCTATTTTACACACTGGAGCGAAGATATGTTACGATACAAGTAGAGAAATTTGAAAAGAAAACACAAAACTGGTTATTTCTCCAAATACAATGTTTATATACCCAAAGTTTTATAACATTTTTCTGACATAACAATTTTAATATATACTTTAACCATGTAACACAAGCCTTCTGTAGTTTTTTCACTCTTGTTTATCTTTTATACATCCAACCACGTGCTTTCACATACCAACTTTCTCACACACACACACACACACACACACACACACACACACACACATATATATATATATATACGTCTACATAACAACCTACTAACAACTCTACCTCTGTATATATATGACTACTTTCTACGTATAGTTCTTATTTAGTACTGGGGATGTTTCATTTATGAGGACGTACTCTTGTATTTGTCTGAGTGTTGGGTGGGTCCTTCAGGTTCTTGGATAAAATGGATGTCAAGTTGACCCAGTGTCCCTCCATGTTGGTAGAGTATGGGGTACTGTTTTTTGTTGTCATATTTTCTCAAATGTACATTTAGTCTCTCCTCAATACTTCTAGATGTCTCACCTATGTATTTCACTTATGTATTTCATGTTCAAGATCATGATATACAGAGGTGGGACATTTAGAAGCATTGCAGAGAGACTAAATGAACATTTGAGACAATATGATGTGGAGAATGAATGGGAGGAGGGTGTTGACCCAATTGAGGAACCAAATATCCAAATTGAAAGTACCTTGTTAGATAAAGCACTTAAGACATAAAGACAAGGAAAGCCCCTGACCTATATTGTAAATCAAGTGGTTCATGAAGGAGTCATATCTAATGACTGATGTAGCAACACCATAATCAACTGCTACAAAGGTAAAGGTGATGCCTTAGATAGAAATAACTACAGAGGTATCAAATTGTTGGATCAAATGATATAAGTTATGGAGAGGGTCACAGCTCAACTAATTAAGGAGAGAAAGTTAGTTTAAATGAGATGCAGTTTGGTTTTGTGCCAGTGAGAAGCATCACTGATGCTATATTGCTGGTAAGGCAGCTGCAGGAGAAATACATAGCCAAAAATAAACCTCTGTACCTGGCTTTTTTTGACTTGGAGAAACAGCATCCCCTGATCCCTTATCTTGTGCTCAATACAGAAACTAGGTATAAATGATTGGTTGGTGAGAGCCGTACAAGCCATCTACAGGGATGTTACCAGTAAGGTGAGAGTTGGCAACGAGTACAGTGAAGAATTCAGAGTACAATTGGGTGTTCCTCAAGGATCAGTCGTCAGTCCCCTCTTGTTCATCATAGTCCTCCAGGTAATAACAGATGAATTTCAGGCTGGCTGCCCCTGGGAGTTCCTCTATGCTGATGACCTTGTTCTTATAGCTGAATCACCACCAGAATTAGAGAAGAAGTTTCAGGTATGGAAGCAAGGTCTAGAATCAAAAGGCCTTGGGAGTTAACCTAGCAAAACCAAAGTCATAGTAAATAGGAAGGCAGACAAAGCACAAGTCCCTTCAGGTAGATGGCCCTACTCAATCTATAGAAAAAGTGTAGGTAGAAACTCCATAAGATGTTAACATAAGAGGTGCAGCAATATCAGAGGAAGATTAACAGGGAAAATAGCTTTTGTGTATGGAAGAGGCACAGGTACAATAAACACTGAAAATGTACAGAAAATAAACTCCATCAACTGTCAGGTGGGCTAGCTAGAGGTAGCAGAGAGCTTCCCTTATGTAGGTGACCAAGTTAGTAGCAGAGGTGGATGCTCTAAGAGCATAGCTGTGAAAATAAGATTAGGCTGGGCAAAGCTCAGAGAGTTCCTACCTCTACTGGCAACAAAGGGTCTGTCCCTCAGAGTGAATGGCAGATTGTATGATGCCGGTGTGTAAACAGCTATGCTAAACAGCAGTGAAACATGGGCTGTGACAGTCAAGGACATGAGTAGGATTAAAAGAATTGAAGCCAATATGCTTTGCTAGATGTGCAATGTCAGTGTGCTTGTTTGACAGAGTGTAAGCATCTTTAGAGAAAAGTTGGGCATAAGAGGCATCAGATGTGGTGTGCAAAAGAGACGACTGTGCAGGTATGGTCACGTGATGCAGATGGACGAGGACAGCTGTGTAAAGAAGTTCCAACCTCTAACTGTAGAAGGAACCTGTTGTAGAGGTAGACCCAGGAAGACATGGGATGAGGTGGTGAAGTATGATCTTTGAACTTTAGGCCTCACAGAGGCAATGACTAGTGACCAAGACCTTTGGCGATATTCTGTGCTTGAGAAGACCCATCAAGCCTCATAAAATCATAGTCCTGGCTGATGCTGGTGTCATGTAACTGGCACCCATGTCAGTGGCACATAAAAGGCACCATTCGAGTGTTGAGCTTCATGGAGGCAAAGTGGCTGATGCCAGTGGCACGTGAAAAGCTCCTTTCTTGTAGGCTTCACAGAGGCAATAACCAAGACCTTTGGCATTGAGAAGAAGACCTATCAAGCCAAGTAAAATCACACTCATGGCAGATACCAGTATCATGCAAATGGCACCCATGCCAGTGGATTATGAAAGTACCCGTTATCCTCTCGGAGCAGTTGACATTAGGAAGGGCACTCAGCCGTAGAAGCCATGCCAAATCAGACTGGTGCCTGGTGCAGCCTTCCACTTTGCCAGTGTATGTATGTATACTTACACATATATTTATATACATATATATATATATGTATGTTCGTGTCTGTATAAATGCTGTGTGACTACCATTTGATTGTCTATGGGTTAGTAGTAATTTCTCTTTCATC
>NC_068985.1:65102121-65103658 GCF_001194135.2 Octopus bimaculoides
TATATATATATATATATATATATATATGTATACACACACACAAGTGAGTGGACAAATGAAAGAAGGGCACTAAATACATTAGGAGTTACATGTATGGATCAAGTGGGGCAACTGATCCATATACATACACACATATATATATATATGTATGTTCGTGTCTGTATAAATGCTGTGTGACTACCATTTGATTGTCTATGGGTTAGTAGTAATTTCTCTTTCATCACCAGGACATTTGTCTAGACTACACTACGCTGATAACCCTTAATCTAGTTTCTCTTCTCTCTCCTCCCTATCTCTTTCTCCCTTTCTTCCTCTTAGCTTTTATCTGTGGCCATGCATCCAGTCCTATTTAAAGAAATTGGATGTTGAATGTTTCCTGGTGAAAGCTGGTTTATGGGGTTACCCTGGGTTTCCCATCCATAAAGGGTTTAACTTTATGGTGTATTGTCAGACCCCAAGACCTGTTGGCCTAAGACCTCTTTAAAATATGGAGGGGAAAAGTCTCAATAGAAAGGCAAATGTAAACAATGGGATTATCTCCCTTTGCTAATGGCTATTGACTCCCGGCCGTACCACCATCATTCAGCTATGAAGGTAAACAATAGGGGATTATCTCCCTCTCCCATTAGCTATCAACTTCTGGTGGTCCTGTAACTGCCAGCAGAAATCTCCTAAAATGCAAACATGGTGCAAAAATCTCCGTTCTGGAGTTAAGTATAGTATTCGTCCCATTGATGTAGGGGCTCGGGTTTTTGGGGATTTTCCATGAGATTGAGTGTGGAACTCCATCGTCCTTTAGTTGCCAAATGTGGCTGGCCAGCAATGTTACATATCTCCTTTCCAGGACTCTGAGGGAGGATCTATAGTTGGAAGAGTGTTTCTTGAACAAATTTCCAGTACAACCAATGTATTTCTATGAACGTGCAATGTCAGTGCTGTACTTGTTGTTGTTACTGTTGCTGCTGCTGTTGTAGTTGTAGCTGTCGATGTCATTGCTATCGCCAATGTTGTTGTTGCTGCTGCTATTGATGCTGTTGATGCTGATGATGCTGGAGCTGGTGGTTGTGTCAGTAATGTTACGCCTCTGCATGTGTTGCCAGTAATGGCAGCTCGGCGGGGCTTTGTTGAGTAGACTTTCTCTTTGAGAATGCCCCACAGGAAAAAGTCAGGTGGGGTCAAATCCAGCGAACGAGACGGCCACTCAAGTGGTCCTCGCCTGCCAATCCATCGACAGAGCAGGTTGGCGTCCAGCCAGTCTCGCACAAGCATAGCATAATGGGCCGGTGCCCCATCCTGCTGAAAGTACAGACCCTCTGCTCCATCCTGCTGTTGTGATAACGGCAAAAGCAGCTTCTGTAGCATAGCCAGATAACTTTGTGCAGAACCATTTCAAAACTGCAATCTTTTGCTCTTTTGTTAATCAGGTGGACATAATCGATATAACAGTATAGCTGAAATAGGGGGAAAAAAAGAAATAAAAATATAAGATTGCAGCTTTCAAATGACATATGAAATAGAAAAATTGAATAAGTATCAA
>NC_068985.1:65104205-65106744 GCF_001194135.2 Octopus bimaculoides
CCAACCTTAATGTAAATGAATGGAAAGACCTAATCGAGTTAAAAAATGATATAAACCTCACCATTAAAGATGCTGACAAAGGAAGTGCAGTAGTGGTGATGGACACAGAGTACTACAAAAAGTTAATACTCTCCATGTTGGAAAATAATATTTATTATGAGATGATAGTACAATACAACCCACAGAAGACTCTTAAAAACTTATCCTCTTTACTTGAAATACATGGAAAGGGTCTCACTAAACATGAAATTGACTATTTATCCAATTTTAAATATAGACCTAGTCTATTCTATGGATTACCTAAAATACACAAAAATCCACATATTTGTAAAGCTTGCAAAGTTTCTGCAAGCCTCTGCATTAATGTTCCTCCCCCTACTGACCTCAAACTGAGACCCATCATTGCTGACCCTGCTTGTGAAACCCATCGTTTGAGCAACTTCCTTGACATCTTACTCAAACCGTTTCTGAAATATGTGAAAAGCTTCATCAGGGATGACTTAGATATGCTAAACCACCTCCCGAAGACAATAAGTGATGGAACCCTGTTAGTATCATTCGATGTGCTGAATTTGTACACCAATATCCCACACGATTATGGTATAGAAGCGATCACCTTCTGACTAGAAAAATATGGCACCTCTTTTCATTGCTATTTAAAGGAGAACTGGAAGAGGTATTTGGGATGATTGCTTTATACTTTGGAAAGACAGCATGGACAAACTCCTTGATTTCAAAATAATGCTTAACAATATTAAAGGAGCACTCCGTCGGTTACGACGACGAGGGTCCCAGCTGATACGATCAATGGAACAGCCTGCTCATGAAATTAACATGCAAGTGACTGAGCAATCCACAGACACGTGTACCCCTAACGTAGTTCTCAGGGAGACTCAGTGTGACACATAGCGTGACAAGGCCGGCCCTTTGAAATACAAGTACTACTCATTTTTGCCAGCTGAGTGGACTGGAGCAACGTGAAATAAAGTGTCTTGCTCAAGGATACAACGTGTCGCCGGGAATCAAACTCACGATCATGAGCCGAATGCCCTAACTACTAAGCCACGTGCCTTCACATGTAACAATATTAATAGCAACATACAATTCACCATGGAACACAGCAATAAACAACTCCCTTTTCTTGACATCCTAATTAAAATAGTCAATAACCACATTGAAACAGACATCTTCTATAAACCCACAGATTCTAAACAATACCTAATATTCAACTCATACCACCCCAAACACATAAAAATTAATATACCTTATAATCTAGCGAAAAGAATCTGTACCATAGTTTTGGACCCCTATACTCACGAATGAAGACTCCTTGAACTCAAATCAATACTAATCAAAAGACATTACCCAATATCTTTAATAAATGATGGAATTAAGTGAGCTAAGGAAATAGACATACAAACATAAAGGGAAGTCAACCAAAATACTAAACCAGACTTAAAAATACTCCCATACATCTCCACACATAACCCTAGAAGCAACGAAGCCTTTAACATTATCATCCAAAATCTACCTATCCTCACAAGAGATAAAACAATGAACAAAATTTTAGACTCACACAAAATTATCAAAAGTAAAATGCAATCTAAATCACTGAAAAAAATATTAACCAGCGCAAGACTGTATCCATCAACAACAGAACCAAAAGTGAAAAAATGTGGTCGACCTAACTGTGGTACTTGCCGCCACCTTTTGGAGGGTTCAGAGTTCCACTTTAAACAAGGTGTAATATTTAAGATTAAATCAAATTTCACCTGTGCCTCAGAAAATCTAATCTATTCCATTACATGCTTAGGGTGTGGTAATAGTTATATTGGCCAAACAGGAATATCACTCCATCGAAGAAACACTCTCCACAAAGAACAAATCCGCCACCCACAATACAGACAGATACAGGTCAGTGGACACACAGAAAGGTGTGCGAGGAATCTTAATCCTAATTTCCTAATTTTTTCCTTCTATCAATGTTCACAGAACACCTCAACACAATAAAGAATGAATAAAGAGACAATTTTCATCAATAAATATCTTCCTCAACTAAATATGAACTTAATATAGAACACTACTAATCTTCCATTTAATATCGCTAACTCCCATACACCATTCACATTACTGATCTCGATCTACCTTAATTGCACCAAATCCAGAACTACTTACCTCCCTTACACATAGTCTTTTTACTAAGGGACTAATAGACCTGACACCGTTCAGTATTGGGTGTATATTCTGAGCAATGATTAGTAATATTACAAAACCGGTATGCTTTTGAATCTCTTTAACAACTCACAATAATAGCTTTTATTACCTTTATTCCTACCTCAGTTCATCTAATTGTATATTTCTATCGTTACTTTTCATAAAAAACCTTTACTTTTTTTGATTTCCAATGTGCATTTTCGCTTATTTTTCTGCTTACTTTCCCCTTACATTTCTATGTGTAGTTTCTATTTTCTTTTTGTAACATATTTCTATTATATATATATATATATATATATATATAAGAATTTAAGGAATGGAGAAA
>NC_068985.1:65106870-65124100 GCF_001194135.2 Octopus bimaculoides
ATATATATATCATCATCATCATCATCATCATCATCATCATTTAACATCCGCTTTCCATGCTAGCATGGTTTGGACTATTTGACTGAGGACTGGTGAACCAGATGGCTGCACCAGGCTCCAATCTGATCTGGCAGAGTTTCTACAGCTGGATGCCCTTCCTAATGCCAACCACTCCGAGAGTGTAGTGGGTGCTTTTACCTGCCACTGACACAAGTGCCAGTCACACGGTACTGGCAATGGCCACACTCAAAATGGTGTTTTTTACGTGCCACCTGCACAAGAGCCAGTCCAGTGGCACTGGCAATGAACTCACTCGAATGATTTTCTAACGTGCCACCAGCACAAGTGCCAGTAAAGCGACACTGGTAACAATCACGCTCAAATGGTGCTATTTACATGCCACTAGTACGGAAGCCAGACAGCTGCTCTGGCAATGATCATGCTCGAACGGTGCTGTTAGTGCTCCACTGGCTCAGGTGCCGGTCATCGAATATGGTTTATTGAATATGGTTCAATTACGATTTTGATTTCACTTGCCCCAACAGGTCTTCGCAAGCAGAGTTTAGTGTCCAATGAAGGGGAGGTTGGCATGCGTGCCAGTCATCAAATTTGGATTTGGTGAATGTAAACTGAAAGAAGT
Organism: Octopus bimaculoides; assembly: GCF_001194135.2. Lineage (NCBI taxonomy): Eukaryota > Metazoa > Mollusca > Cephalopoda > Octopoda > Octopodidae > Octopus > Octopus bimaculoides. The sequence continues at coordinate 65,107,511 of NC_068985.1, forward strand.
TCATCATGTGTGTGTGTGTATCTATGTGTGTGTGTTTTTGTGTCTGTGTTTGTCTCCCACTACCACTTGACAAACAGTGTTGGTGTGTTTATGTCCCCATAACTTAGCTGTTTAACAAAAGAGACTAATAGAATAAGTACTAAGCTTTAAAAAATAAGTCCTGGGAGTGATTTGATTGACTAAAACCCTTCAAGGAAGTTCCCCAGCATAGCTGCAGTAAAATAACTGAAACAAGTAAAAGATAAATGGTAAAGATAATATTTTTAAAAACAATGTATGTACATACAAGTAAAAAAGAAGAAGAAAGATAAGATATAGAGGATGAATTAAAAGGCAATTTAGAATTAAAATTTGAGAATCCAGTATTCAGTTAGAAAGTGAAAGAAGGTAATATAAATATAAATGAAGTAGGGAGGTTATGCCTAGAATGAAGTTATACATTATATATCAATTATATTATAGTCGTCTTTGTATGTGGCAGATGCACAGGAGTAAGATGCACAGGAGCAAGATGCACAGGAGCAAGATGCACAGGAGCAAGATGCACTAAGAGCACATGGGAATTAGATTCTCTCAGATGCCCAGGAGGCTCTCCTGAGGTTGTTGATAGTTTCTGTTACCTAGGTGACCAAATTAGCAATGGTGGAGGATGCTCTGAAAGTGTTGTTTCTAGAACAAGAATTTGGGTGGAGGAAGTTCAGAGAACTATTACCTCTGTTGGCAACAAAAGACTCTCTTTCAGAGTGAAAGGTAGACTATATGATGCTTGTATGTGAATAGCTATACTCCATGGTAGTGAGACATGGGGTCTGAATGCAGAAGACAGGCATAGACTGGAGAGAAACGATGGTAGTATGCTCCATTGTATGTGCAACATCAATACCCATGTACAGCAAAGTGCAAATGTATTGAGAGAAAAGTTGGGCATAAGAAGAATCAAATGTAGCATGCAAGAAAGAAGACAGTTTGGACATATGATGTGTATGAATGAGGACAGCTGCATAAAGAAGTGCCAATCACTGAAAGTGGATGGTACCTGCAGAAAAGGGAGACCCAGGAAGATGTGGGATGAAGTGGTAAGGACCGATCTCAGGAAATTGGACCTCATGGAGTAAATGACAATGGACTGAGTTGTCTGGCAATATGAAGTTCTTGAGAAGAACCATCCACATCAGTGAAAGTGAGTTCTAGAAGCGCTGTGTCCCACCCAGACTTAAAAAGAAACTTCTCATACACTCTACCACAACAAACCAAACTACGTCTCTACATCTCTTCTCTTCCTCACATTTCCACCTCATGCACTATGCTTACCTCCCACTCCCCAATCCTGTCCTCTTGGCCCTGTGCCACTGTATCATTGATCTCTGCTTGCCCTCGACCTGTGTGTTCTACCCACACGCCCTGTCTCACTGTATTATTGCTATCTGCTAGCCCCTGAACTGTGTGTTCCACACATTCATAACAAGAAAACTTTCCCTCACCCTATCTCAACAAACCAATCTACATCTCTGCTGAGTGGTTGGTGTTAGGAAGGGCATCCAGCTGTAAAAATCTTGCTAAAACAGTTACAGAAGTCTGGTGCAGGCTTCTGCCTGGCTGGCTCTTGTGAAACTGTCCCACCCATGCTAGCATGGAAGGCAGACGTTAAATGATGATGATGATGTGATTGACAAAATATATAACAGTAACATGGGTACAATAAGAGTTAGCGAATTATAGAATTAACAGGATTAATTTCCAGGAGAGATAGTCTGGTATCGGTAAACATTATGTAACAGGTTTGAAGTATGTGGATGTCCTTTTACTATGATTTAAACATTTCATTTTAAGTTCTTTTGTCTTATTAAGCAAGTTGCCCGGGTATTTTAATATCTCATATAGTTTGGCACAGCACAGCATAGAGCTGTACCTGTTATTTAAATATGGTGATGCTTTCCTAACTACATTCCAGGTAATTTCAAGCTGAGTATTATTATCCTTTAATTGCCACACCTTTTCTGCTAGGAATGTGATGCAAGCTTCATTGCAATATTGAAATGACAAAAGATGATTATGCTATCTGGATTTGAAGTCGCAACATTTGGTGCCTATATAAATGAAGGTGTTAGTGCAAATTATTAAATCACACTTGTAAACTATATTCCTAGCTAAATTGATATTATTAAGTCGACAGGTATTTTTGCTATAACAGTTGCACATTCTAGTGATCACCAGGCAACTATGATCACTATTACTATATAAGCTAGGTGTAGTATTAAAACTAATTGAATGACTCAGTGACCGAGTAACATTACTATAATAGCTAACATTATTATTATCAAGTAGCTGCTACAAGCATGCTGCTAATGTTAGTGGTACATGATTCCCTAATGTTGATATAAATAACCCTAATCCAGCAAGCATATATAGTAGTAGGGGTGTGAAAGCTGGGGAAATGAGTATTAATGATACTAATACTAATGCACTAACTGATAACTGTAACAACTCTGATATAACTGAATATGATGCATCAACACATGTCCAAATAGACAACAACCACTCTGCTAGTGTTAGCAATAGTGATTTCTCAATGTGCTTGAAATAGTAGTCAAATCACCTTTAAACCACACTTACTGTTTAAAAAAAAATGGATAATATAATCAAAGGCATACTCATTATTCCTGAAAAATAAAGATAGGATGGTTATGGCTTGAATGACTTGATCTTAGGTCACTTCAGTCAGAGCTAACTTGGGCTAAACAGCTTTAACCATAATCAAAATTTCATAGATTACATACATCAATAAAGACCTGATTAACTTTGGTAATTTAGTATAATCAGCATAGCTAATGAGAGAAGATGTATTAATTATTGAGGATATGCCTGAAAGTGTTATTAAAAGCAGTAATGGCCCCATGATGGTTATTTGAGGCACTCCACTCAGAATTCTCAACTTTCTTGAAAGGATAACATTGACTGCAACAACTTGATTTCTCTCACTTATAAAGTTACATGACCACTCAGAGGTCACCTTGTGAGATATTAGCATATGACTGATTTTGCAAAGTATAGGCATATCACATGTGCGTTTGATTGGTTGAGTAATTCTCTTAATATCAAGTTATAATACTATTTGAAACAGCTTCCAGCTATATAGAAACGATGAAAAATAATCCTCTATGAAAATAATCAGTTTCTTTCTTATAAATTATTCAACAGCCTTGTTGTTATCTGAAAAGATAACACAGGAGAACAATTTTGAACATAATTTCTGCTGAGTTTGCTTTTTCACTTGATATAGGCTAAAATTGGCATGCTGATTTCAAAACTACATTCAGTTTTCTTCTATCATGCTCAGTTGTTTTTCTACAGCTTACTCTCTGTATATAAGCACAATTATATTTTATTATTTTATCATTTTATTGATAACACTGGGGAACATTTTCAAAAACTTTTTAGTTGTCTTTAATGGTGCTGGGATCAGAAAGGCCCTCAGAAATATTCATCACATCAAGTTTTTATTAAACAGGAATTCCTTTTTTTTAATAAAAAAAAATGTCAATTTTGCCATTAAATTCAATACTGAAATACAAAGCTAACACACACCAATAGTACTTTTTATTGTTTAACAAATATATTACACAAAATGTTTAATTACACATTTTAGGATAGATATTTCTATCAAACTGGTGTTTCAGCTACTTAAGGAGTGAACTTTCTCTTTATTGCTTTGCAGAGACCAGCAGTAGTCAACCATCATGTTTGTGTTCCACCTGCCTTGATACCTAGTCTCCATGGTCTCAATGTCTTAGTGGAGTCTTTCTCCTTGCTCATCACTTATTGCACTATGATTTTCAGGGAAGTAGTTCAGACGACTGTGTAGGAAATGCACTCATGTTGCAGACCAGTGCTTGAAAACTGGTTAACAAGTTAAGTTCTTCATAATTTGATGACTTCCTGTTTCCTTGGAAACCAGATATGACTGCAACAAAAGCATTCCATGCTTCTTTTCAGTCTCCAAAAAATTGCTCATCCTGCAATAGTCACCCAATCTGTGACCTGTCAAACATACCAATCATAATTTTTTCACAAGACAAAGCTGGAAACTTACTGCTTAAGTATTTGAAACAGTCACTGTCTCAGTGTTTCAACGAATGTTTTAACTCTTTAACATTTAAACCAACCGTATCCTGCCAAAATATTCTATTTGTTTTATGTTCAAACTGGCCAAATGCAGTCTCTCACACTTACCCTACAATATCATACTAAAAGTAAATAATCCCATAATTGAAATCTCAAAGCCATAAGATAATGCATGTATAATTCAAAACAAGGAAGAAATAAATATTACATTTGACAAACTAACGTAAATGCTAAAGAGTTAAACATTATATGGATTGCCCAGGATTTGTCTTGATCACCCAGTTGTATTCCAAAGTAAGTAAGGTCAGCTTTCTTTACAAAATCTGTGATTTTGTTTCGCTGAATGGGTAAAGTGTAACATTCACAAATATAGCAGAAGACATCAGGGTTGTTTTTGCATTTTCTTCTCTCATAACTGGTCATATTTCTGAAATACAAAACATTTGTCACCCAGGAAAAGAATTTTCAGAATTGTCAACAGTTATAAACAGATGCAAAGTTTCATAAAGAACATACATACCATGAAGTTTTTTCTTCAGTTTTTTGATCATCATCATCATCACTGTTTAACATCTGCTTTCCATGCTGCTTGACAAAAGATGACCTTGACCCTTGTGATCTCACAATTGAAACATTAAAGGTGCATTTAAAATAGCAATTTTCATAGGAAATATTTACAGGTTCAACAAAACATGTCTCACCTGGTTTGCAATGATGGTCACACTAAATCAAACATAGTGTGGGCATATCTATAAGCAAATTCCACAAATATGAGACATGTATGATGTCAAGAACCACAGAAATGTGTTGTTTATTAACATCTAATTGTATAAAGGACATTTCTGTCATCATCATGGCATTTTACACTGGTTATATTGAAAATAGTGTAAGTTGTTCAAGTTTAATACTTTTTATTTACTGAAGTTATTTAAATCATAACCTTAGTTTTCACTTTTGTAGATGCATTTACTTTAAATGATATTGAAAAACGATGTTTTCAAAGTTATGTCAAGGATAGATTTGGCTTCATCTAAATATATCCTTAGAAATGATGATAATACTGGAAATGTTGAAAAATGGACAGAGTTTGTGAAAAATCTTGATGTGATAGAGCAAAACAGATTTCATTTTTTAAATCAGCACCCCAAATTTACTGGGAAACATGTCTCCAACAGCAGACAATGACAACTACATTCCCCAGTGTTATATGTAAATATTAGCAAGTGCTCTACATTTTCTCTAATAGATAAGATATGTTATACCCATGATCACATTTGCGGATGATTATCACCTCTGAAAAATTTTGGAACATGTTGCCAAAAACTATAAAAGATCTACAGGTACTTTATGTCAATAAATTCAAACAATCAACCTATACTTGGATAGTGTGAAAGTTTCCAGATGAACCTACATCACTGAAAGAAAGACATATGAAAGCAGCTGCTTCAGCATGGCCATACTACTAACCAATTTCAGGTCGAATCATTTATTATCTTTAATACGTTATTATCTTTGATAGGTTGTTATGCAAGTAGTAAAATGATGTTTTCATGTTTCTAACTTATTTTTACTTACTTATTAAATTTATGGTATTTTTATATTGCTAACAAGTACACTAATTCTTTTAAAATCTCATTTTTATTCAAAAGAAATATTTAGACTACTTTTAATTCTTGAAAAGGGAAATATTTATAATGTAACTTTTTAAAAATATTATAGCCAGGATTTGAGGGAAAGAATCCAACAGATTCAAGTTTGATGAAATTATCTCCAACAAGTTTACAGGTAAGCTCTACAATTTTCATAAATACATATTTTTAAGATTAATCTCAAACTGTTGCTGTCATTATCATGCATTAAAATTTATTTGAAAGACACTAAATTAAAGAAGCAGAATAAATATGAAATGGCTGTAGTGAACTTGCTTATAGAGCTGTTTCTTGCTATCAGGAATAAAGAAAAAAGAAATCTGGCCAAGCGAAGAAATTTCAGGTGTGGAAACAAGGCCTGGAATCTAAGGACCTTAGAGTTAATTTTGCATAAACCAAAGTCCTAGTAAGTAGGAAAATAGACATCTCACAAGTCTCTTCTGGGAGATGGCCCTGCTCAATATGTAAAAAGGGTGTTAGTAGCAACTCCATATGTTGTACACAGTGCAAGCTTTGGATGCATCACAGGAAGGTTAACTGAGAATATAGTCTTTGCGTGTAGCAAATGTGCAGGTACAATAAGCACTAAAAATGCACAGACAATAGACTCCTTCAAGTGCTCAGGGGATCATTAGAATTAGTAGTTAGCTTGTTACCCAGGAGACCAAGTTAGCAGTGGTAGAAGTTCTGAAAGTGTAGTTGCTAGAGTAAGAACAGGCTGGGCAAAATTCAAAGAGCTTCTACCTTTGTTGGTATCTAAGGGCCTCTCCCTCGGAGTGAAAGGCAGATTGTGTGATGCCTGTGTACATACAGCTATGTTACATGGCAGTGAAACATGGGCTTTGACTACAGAAGACTTGCAAAGGCTTGAATGAAATGAAGCTAGCTTGCTCCACTGAATGGGTAATGTCAGTGTGTATGCACAACAGAGTGTAAATGATTTAAGAGGAAAACTGGGTATAAGAAGCATCAGATGTGTGCAAGAAAAAGATTTTACTGGTTTGGTCATGTGATGTGTATGGATGAGGACAGCTGCATAAAGAAGTGCTGAGCCCTAATTGTAGAGGATACCTGTGGAAGTGGTAGGCCCAGGAAGACATGGGACAAAGTGGTGATAAAGGATCAGGAAATAACACGAGACCAGGAAATGTGGCGATTTCCTGTACTTGATAAGATGCATCAAGCTAAGTAAAATTGCTGTCTTCCACACATACAGGCTTGTCTTTTCAGGTGCTGTATAAACACACCCATGCTGGTGCTGTGTAAATGCACCCATGCTGGTGGCGCATAAAAACCACTCAGCACACTCTGTTAAGTGGTTGGCATGGTGGGTGGGGGGCATCCAGCCATAGAAACCATGCCACAACAGACAATTGTAGTCTGGACAGCTTTCAGCTGGCAAGCTACATGTGAAACAGTTCAATCCATGCCAGCATGAAAAGCAGATGTTAAACAATAATGATTATGAAAGGTCACAATTTTTTAAAACACGTAAAGAGTATTGAATACATCATTATCATCATCATTTAATGTCTGTTGTCCCTGCTGGCATAGGTTGAACGGCTTGACTGGGGCTGACAGCTAGAAGGCTGCACCAAACTCCAGTCTGATTTGGCATGGTTTCTATGGCTGGATGCCCTTCCTAATGCCAATCACTCTGAGAGTGTAATGGGTGCTTTTACATGTTACCAGTACAGGTACCATTTGCGTGACGCTGTTATCTGCCACAACTGTGATTTTGCTCAGCTTGATGGGTCTTTTTCTCAAGCACAACATAATGCCAAAGGTCTTGGTCATTGCCTCCGTGGCCTAACACTCATGCCAAAGGTCTTGGTCATTGCTTTCATGAGGCCCAACACTTGAAAGGAGCTCAGCCACTTTGCTTCCATGAAGCCCAATGCTCAAAAGGTGCTTTTTACGTGCCACTGGCATGGGTGCCAGTTACATGGGCTTTACTGGTCTTCTCAAGTGCAGATATCACCAAAGATCTCAGTCACTAGTCATTGCCTCTGTGAGGCCCAGAGTTCAAAGATTATGCTTCACCACCTCATCCAGTCTCTTCCAGGATCTACCTCTACAATGGGTTCCTTTCACAGTTAGAGATTGGCACTTCTTTACACAGCTATCTTCATTCATACAAATCATATGACCATACCAGCACAGCACATCTCTCTTGCACTCCACATCTCTCTTGCACACCACATCTCTCTTGCACACCACATCTGATGCCTCGTATGCCTAACTTTTCTCTAAAGATGCTTACACTCTGTCGAACATGCACACTGATATTGCACGTCCAGCAAAGCTTGCTGGCTTCATTTCCTTCAAGCCTAAGCATGTCCTCAGCTGTCACAGCCCATGTTTTACTACCATGTAGCATAGCTGTATGCACACAGGCATCATACAATCTGCCTTTCATTTTGAGAGAGAGCCCTTTGTTGCCAGCAGAGGTAGGTGCTCTCTGAACTTTCCCCAGCCTAATTTTATTCTCACAGCTACACTCTCAGAGCATCCACCACCACTACTAACTTGATCACCTAGATAATGGAAGCTATCTATTAGCTTATCCAACTGGCAATTGATGGAGTCAATTTTCTGTACATTTTCAGTGTTTATTGTACCTGTGCATCTTCCACATACAAAATCTATTTTCCCTGTTAATCTTCCTCTGATATTGCTGCACCTTTTATGTGCCCAAAGCTTATACTGGATGCATCTTATGGAGTTTCTACAGATCAAGCAGGGCAATCTACCTGAAGGGATTTGTGATTTGTCTACCTTCCTACTAACTAAGATTTTGGTTCTTGCTCGGTTAACTCTAAGGCACTTTGATTCTAGACCTTGCTTCCATACCTGAAACTTCTTTTCTAGGCCTGGCAGTGATTCAGCTATAAGAACAAGGTCATTAACATAGAGGAGCTCCCAGAGGCAGCCTGTCTTAAATTCCTCTGTTATTGCCTGGAGAAACAAGAGGGGGATGAGGACCAATCCTTGGTGAACCTCTATTTGTACCCTGAATTCTGTGCTGTACTCGTTGCCAATCCTCACCTTACTGGTAGTGTCCCTGTACAAGACTTGTACAGCTCTCACCAATCACACATCTATCCCTAGTTTCTGCATTGACCACCAGATAAGGGGTTGGGGTACTCTGTCAAAGGCTTTCTCCGAGTCAACAAAAGCCAAGTACAGAGGTTTATCTTTGGCTAGGTATTTCTCCTGAAGCTGCCTTACCAGAAATATACCACCAGTGGTGCTTCTCATCTAGACTAACTCTCTTTCCCTAATTAGTTGGATTATGACTCTCTCCATAACTTTTATCACCTGATCCAACAGTTTGATACCTCTGTAGTTATTTCTATCTAAGGCATCACCTTCACCTTTGTAGTAGTTGACTATGGTACTGCTACACCAGTCATTGGGTGTGACTCCTTCATGAACCACCTGATTTACAATATGGGTGACTAGACCATGATCCACACCACCAGATATTTTAAGCATCTCAGCAGTGATTCCTGATGGACCAGGGGCATTCCCTGACTTCATATCCTTAATTGCTTTATCTACCAAGGTACTTTCGATTTGGGTAACTGGTCCCTCAACTGGGTTAATATATGGCAGACTCTCCTCCTCCCATTTATTCTCCACGTTCACCAGTCTTTCATAATAGCATTTCCAAGCCTCTTTCTTTGCAGAATCATTAAATGCAAGTGCACCATCATCCATGCAGTCACATTTCTCTCTTATGACATCATAATTTTCTCTCACACACTGTCTTTCAATCCGAAACACTTCAAGTCTTTGGTCCTCTCGTTGCTGAACATAGGCAAACTTCTTCTTTTCCATTTCTCCCTTGGCTAGATATACCTGTCTCCCAACTTTTCTTCTTACTATCTGATACAGTTCCCTGATAGCCCCACTCTTCCACCCTTCCAAGTTTCTTTGCTCTAATGGCCCTGTTTACAGCATCATTCCACTACCACATCACCCTAGGTTAGGAAGGGACATCACCCTAGGTTAGGAAGGGACTTTGCTGAGACACTCAGCAAGCTGTCCCATAGGAATTCCCAGTTGCCCTCTATGTCACATGTCTGTAGCTCCTACTCCCTCTCATCAAATTTCTCAATTAGGATTCCCTAAATCTTTGACCATATGAAGGGTCTGTAAGCTTCCAAATCCTTCTTTACCAGATTGGTCTGCTTCTCGGTTTTCTTCTGGCCTGGAGTCTAAAGTCACTTGTGACTAGTCTATGCTGGGGGGTACATTCTTCACCAGGGAGGGTCGTTGTATTTAAGAGCAACTAATCATCCTGTTGACTGGTGAGAATGTAATCAATCTGGCTAACACAGTCACCTGATTGGTAGGTTATCAGATGTCTGGCTGGCTTCCTGAAGTTGATGCTGCAGATCAATAGGTTATTTTGCATCACAGAACTCCAGTAGTCTTGCTCCCTCTTCATTTCAGGAACCAATTCCATGGCCCCCATGTACTCTATGGAATATATCAGGTTCCCGTCCAACATGCTTAGTGAAATCCCCAACCACAAAGATGAGATCATTGTCACTCATCTTTGAGGTAGCCTGCAGAAGAATATCATAAAAGTAGTCCCTCTGTTCATTTGGTAGGCCTGCTTGTGGGGCATAGGCAGAGATAACTGTTGTTATACTATTCTGCAACATTAGCCTGAGCTTAAGCACTCTATCACACATTCTGACCTTATGCACCCATTTCTCTGCAGGAAGTATGTCCACACCACCTACTCTGTCACCCTCAGAAGATTGTATACTTATATGTCTTGCCTGTGAGGAACCTGGCTGAAGCTCCTCTCCATCTTAAATCTTGGATGCAACATACATCAACATGCTTCTATTCAAGCATCTGGACAATCTTGCTAGACCTACCTTTTAATGTGCCTACATTGACAGTGCCAACTCTGAAAACTGGGAAAGGGCTGTGGGTGGTAACATGGGAAGGAGTGATGGTATTCAGCACCTGAAAAGGTTTCAGTGATCGTTTGATAACAGGCATGTCACAACAGTTGTTCTTGCTTTAACCTATCATCATTCAAATATATTAAAACTGTTGCCTCTATTGGGGGTGAGTGTAATGTAAGCATTGTAAGTATAAGTGTTATGAACGTTGGAAATATAAGCGTTACTGCTGCAAATATAGATATGTCAATATTTAGATTAAGTAAGTAAATGAGTTGCTATTAGTTAGTCCATTGTATATAGAGAGAAAGAGAAAGAAAGAAGTAGGTGGTCTGTTAATTCACTAAGTAATACATCTCCTTTTGGTGCATGTAATAGTGTGGATGATTGTTGGTGGTGAGAAGGGAGGGACAGAGGTATGCAGGTCTTCTGGTACAGAAGTGAGGCAGAGTCCTGTAGGGGTTTTCAGTATAAGAGAAGAGATTTCTGTTGAAGCAGAGCTCTGTAGGGGTTTTGGTATAAGAGAAGAGATTTCTGGTATGAGAGAAGAGGTTTCCAATATGAGAGAAGAGATTTCTGGCATAGGTGGTGGAGGCGGGAATGGATGGGTGCATTGTGAACAAGCAATGGCCAGCTTCACCACAACAAATAGAAATAGCAGTAGGAAGACATAAGAGAGAGAGGGAGAGACTTTATCGCTGGGGGAGATCATGACAAAGAGGTGGATACACAAGTTATAAGATAAAGCAAAACAGAGAGAGAGAGAGTGTTGCAAGGATTTAGAGAATTACAAGTTATGATAGTTGGGAACACATAAGAATTATGACAAGTATTTAAAGAGATACGATTTGAAAGTTATTTGAAAAATTAATGAAAATTATAGCAAGTATTTAAAGAGATAATATTTGAAAGTTATTTGAAAAATTAACAAATTACAAGTTACGAAAGTTCTTAAGGTTATTTTAACTCAAGTATGTTAGTATTACAAGTTAAATGAATGAATGATGAACAATTAAAAACTAGAGAAGTTTCTTAGCTTAACTGCTAGTCATTTCATGTGGTATGATAATGTCAATAGCAGAGCAAGTGATGTGAAAGTTTAGGAAAACCATGTACGAAGGGTTCTTTATATAATCTACAGCCAGAAGTGGTCAAATAAATAGCTAGCATTTGCTACAAGAAATAGAAATAGCAGTAAGAAGACATGAGTGAGGCAAACAGAGAGAAAGAGAGGAAGAGATTTGAAAGACTTTATCATTGGGGAAAATCATGACAAAGAGCTGGAGACATAAGTTATAAGACAAAGGAAAATAGGGAGAGAGAGTGTTACAAGGATTTAGAGAATTACAATTTATAATTGTTGGGAACGCATGAGAATTATGACAAGTATACCTATATGTAAATGCCTTTATATCAATGCCTTTAACATTCCATGGTCAACAGGGTGATGACCTGGCAGAATCATTAGTATGCTGGGCAACATGCTTAGCAGCATTTTCGCCCATCTTTATGTTTTCAGTTCAAATTCTGCCAAGGTCGACTTTGCCTTTCATCCTTTCGAGGTTGATAAAATGAACACCAGTGGAACATAATCAACTTAACCCCTTCCTCCAAAATTGCTGGCCTTGTGTCAAAATTTTAAACAAATATTAAATGGTCAACAGCCAAACACCTATTTTAAATCTAAGCAAGTAAGTTATAGACCATATGCTATTTGAATACTTATTTTCAGGTTTTTCTAATAACAGGTGTGATAACAACTGAAATTATAGAATACTGAAATTATTGTAGAATACTGCAAAGTGACTTGATTTTAAGATTGTGGACTTTGTCACTACAAGTGATGTGGAAGAGAAAAAGTACTGTAAACTTCTGTGCACATTCCATATTGATAATGAACACATCAGTGTCCATACTCTATATAATCACAACTAGTGGAATTGATGTGGATGTTAATAATGTCAAGTGGTAAAGATGCTTTTTTTTAAGCATAACATATTTTGCATGTAAGAATTACTAAGTGTCCATTTCTTCATGGTCACATTGGAATTCCAGTGCAAGTAATGCCTTCACTACCCCATGATTCCTTGAAAGAGCATGGCACTTTTTTGCATGTGCAAATTATGCTATTACATTCATAAACATATCTGCTAGGTACTTCTGCCAGGTATGAAAAAGATATTCCACAAATCACTTTTATTATCACCTGCAATGAGAAACTTCTTCCTTGGTCATTTCTGGTTTGTGCTGTCTCGCTGGATTTTGATTAATTACAGTGGCACAACTATATCTTACTGTAGTCTTGATGCTTATATGAGAGTATGTACTTTGTTCTTTGGCGAATGTTATTAGTAATGGGTCAAAACAGTAAGTCATGAGGTGTTAAATGTCAATGTTTTGCGGTTTTGTCATGAAAATCAACTTTGTTCATAGTTTCCTACTACTTTTGTGATTCTCTCCTTTTATGTTACCTCAAATGTTTTAATACTTTGATGCTTGATTGGGTCAAAGAAGGCTTCAATTTCTTTGCAAAAGAATGTAAAGTTGTTGATGCCAACCTCTTCAACTTTCAGCAAGTCTCCCTTTATTTTATATGAAGCACTACCTGAAGAATCATTACCTTAGACCAGTTGTTTCTCAACTGGGGTCCATATAACCCTTGGAGGTCCATATAAGATTTTATTGTTAAAATTTACTGGCAATAAATTGGTTATACATCTACAATACACAAAATATTTTAACGATTTTTTTTAATACAACTCCTAATAATATTTAATAATAAGAATATGATATGATTTTTTAAACATCAAATGGCTAGGAGAATTCATCCAAGTAAAAAAGCAATCAATAGGTAAAAAAAATGGTTGAGAACCAAGTGTCTTAGACTTTGTCAGGGTGACAATTCTTCAGGTGACAACACCAGAGGCTATAATTTTTGAGGTGAGGTTAGGTTAAAGTCAGAATACTGACACGTCACCACCATCACCATTACAACAATACCAAAACCACTACTATCATTACTTCAATCACCAACATTGGTACAATAACTATCATTAGCACCAGCACCAACACCTCAACTACTGATACAAACTTCACCAATTGAGGGAAACTTTATGCAGATGCTTGACCTACAAGAAATAGTAGTCAAATTGCCTCCAGCTAACACGCTACTGTCTCAAATTAAGGATAAATCTAAATTTAGGCCTTAATATAGAGAAAAGCAAGATGGTCATAGTGGAAGTTCATTTGATCATAAGTCTATTTGATCAGGGCTAACAACAAGAGTTGTTGTTTAACAACAACTCTTGTAACATAAATTTCTATAACTATTCTACTTTTAGTTAATTTTGAAACATGGTATATATTATTTTAATTCTTTTCTTTAGACTTTCATGATAATGATGTGTAACAAAAAGGAATACATTTATATTATCCTAATTATACAAATCATATTCACTTTGGAAAAATAGTTTTACAAGTGCTGTGCAACAAGTGATTCTACACCAAAAAATTAATTTCCAACTTCTTCAATCTTGGTCATAATTTCACCCACTTTGCAACTGAATTTCAGTCAGTTTGTTGTGATATTGACAAACTATTTTCATCTATCATTATTAAATGCAATAAAATAGTTTTTTGTCAAAGGAAAAAATACATTATACAAAATTTTGATGAAAATTGGACAGCTTTCTCCAGACAACCATATCTTGTCTTCATAAGAGGTTAATTGCTTTATTGGAGTCATTATACTCCTGTGATGATGATGTTGAATGTATGATTTCTATGAAAATGTAGAAAGCAAGAAATAATTTTAAATCTGTTTTTTATCAATGAATGTGCAACTTTTAATGATGGGGTAATCAGTTTCAAGATATATCTATTTCACAAATTGTCTGATTTGAATTAAGTTTTCTCCAGCATTGTTGCATAAATCACAAACTTAAATTCAGAGGTATAGCAAACAAGGCATAGTTCCTTCTGCCTTAAGTCAACTGACTGCAGCATACTTTCCTACACAGTAGTAGCAAATGAATATAAATTCACAAGCAGGTACCCACTACTACTAATAGGACCAGCTAGGGCATGACACAACCTTCCACATGATCATTCTTGGCCAATGAAAATCAACCTAACTTATGTATTACCAGCAGTGTACATTCATCTTAATATTCCTGAATATTCATCAATATTCCTGCATATAATATGATAATGGGAAACTGAGTTGTGATGGAGTTAAAACATCAACTTTTTATAAATATATATAAATGATAATTTAGGAAAAAAATCAAAGCGACAGCTTCAAAAAAACCACCATAAATTTTACGATAAATACACACACGAGCAATGCAATGAATATTTTTTTAAATAGGCTTTCCTCTGAATGGAATACAAAGATAAGTAATACATATCCCAATATCAATTGATTTCATGCTCTGCATGATAAACAAGCTTTGCAATCATCGGTTGGAAACAGTATTTGACATCTATCTCTAAAATGTTCATTATGTCAACTCATGTGCATTTCTAACTTTAAATGTCCCACCCCGTTTAAAAGAAGCTATCATAAACAATAAAAATCTAAAGAAAGTGAAGTATTATTACCGCTATAAACAGTAATAATGAGGTGGCTAGCAAGTTTCTACCTATACAGGTACAATAAGAAAAGTAGGGTAAATATACACCTTGCTAAAAATCAAAGCAACAGCTTCAAAGAACCACCATAAATTTTATGATAAATATACTCATGAGTAATGCAATGAATATTTTAAAAGCATGTTTATCATGCAGAGCATGAAATCAATTGATATTGGGATATCTATTACTTATCTTTGTATTCCATTCAGAGGTAAGCCTATTTCTAAAAATATTCATAGCATTGCTCATGTATATATTTATTGTAAAATTTATGGTGGTTTTTTGAAGCTGTCACTTTGATTTTTAGCAAAGGGTATATTTACCCTACTTTTCTTAAATTACTTTATCTTGTACCTGTATAGGTAGAAACTTGCTAGCCACCTCATTATTACTGTTTATAACAGTAATAATACTTCACTTTCTTTAAATTTTTACATATATATATATATATATAATCATGTAGAGAATGGAGAAACAAACACAGGAAGAAGCAGGTCGATTGCACTAGTTAGCCATTAATTTAATCAATTAGGTAGAGATTATGTAATGTTACATTTACGATCGTTTCGATTTGCCAATTTAATTGGCAGATCTCTTCAGAATGCTGAGAAGTTTGTTTAAATGCATGGTGTGAGAGATGAAGGTATGGAAAGGTGGAGGATATACTAATGTAAAAGAATACATATAGTGGTGTGAGAATAGAGGTAAGGTATAGTGAGTCTTACATTTTAGTCGAAATCGGAGTTAATAATATTTCTGCGAAGGAGAGGTAGGGTGGGTGCTGTTTAAGTTCGTAATTCCAATCTTAGTCAAGCGCATTCCTCACATGGATATTGTTAAATCAAGCGGATATTATTGTTTTATGTCATCAGTGGTGTAAGTAAAGGGGAGTAACTCTAAGTTTTGGTGAAGATGGAGCTAACTTTGTCCAAGTAAATATTTAATTATACTAAGAAAATGAAAATTTTGTAGTGTGTAAACAAACAGGGTTATTTTCGTATTTTTTGTTTACAAGATGTGTTGTAGCCGTTAGGATTTCGAGGCGTTCAGTTAGGCAAAGATCACAACGCCTGTTAATTATATATATATATATATATACACACACACACATATAAATATATATATATATCATCTACACAGGCTCTGTAGTGACAGCCATGACTTTGAGACTCAGTCTCAACTCATGGCTTGCCACTTTAGCCTACGTGGATATCCCCCCACCACCATCTACACCGCCCTTGCTAGAGCACGTTCCG
>NC_068985.1:65125370-65126062 GCF_001194135.2 Octopus bimaculoides
TATATATATCAGTGGCGTGCAGTCTCAGCCATGCAAGCTATGCACTGCATGTCCTGTTATATAATCGGAAAATTAGATAAAATAGTTACTTTGCAAAAAATAATCCGTCCAGTTTTCGAAATATTCCGTCTCCCCTTCCCCTCTCTCAGTGACTAGTAAAAGCTTTGAGAATCCAGCATATAGACACTCCCTATCTATGTTAGTTTGTCCTTCCTTCCTTCTTCTCTCTCTCGCTCTCTCTTAGTGACCTGTCAAAAGATATGCTAAGCCGATCTCCCCTTCCCCTCTCTCAGTGACTAGTAAAAGCTTTGAGAAGGGTATGCAATGAGAATCCAGCTTATAGACACCTAACTCCCTATCTATGTTAGTTTGTCCTTCGTTCCTTCCTTCCTCTCTCTCTCTCTCTCTCTCTCTGAGTGAGATATGCTAAGACCGATAGCATATATATTTTGTACCCCTTCCTCTCTCTGTCAGTGATTCCACAAATTTATCATAGGAAGTAATGCTTTCTGATAATAGCATGGCCCCCACCTCTCTATCTCTTTGTTAGCTGGTTTTGACCGGAACTAGAGCAGTTCTCAAGAACTGCTATAATTAGCCATAATTCTTGGAACAGCCTGGCGGTAAGTTTGAATCTTTTATCCAAAACATCTGTTTGCACTATTATATTTTTGGAGTGTTCTGAAAACAAA
>NC_068985.1:65131921-65133096 GCF_001194135.2 Octopus bimaculoides
GGTAGACAGAGGCATGGTGGGAGAAAAGATCATCATCATCATATATAAATATATATAAAGAGAGAGAGAGAGAGGGGGGACCAGTCAAGCAGAACATCACGCTGTAATTCTTGGGCTGAGAAATCAACACTTAAAAGCCATAATTTTAAGGAGCGATAAGAATTTTTGAATAAAGGAAAATGGGTAGGGGTGGGTAGGTACCGTCAGCGAGGAGATAGGCCTCTTAATCGTAGATTTTAAATATTTGAGAGACAACAATGCATAAATCATAATATATGTCTAAAAATAGAAAGCAGTCTTATTCATAATGTTGGCAGATGTAGTTCATCAAAAATTTGCAGCCAGTAATGGAAGCAAATAAACATTGGTAAAATCCAGAGCCTCTTTCGTCAGGGTGGATAGACTCTTATCTATCCACCCTGATGAGGCTCAAAAATCTGGCGATGATGGAGTTTTCGGACATAACTGATGATGATGATGATGATTCTTGCAGAGTATGTCTTCTTGTTGAAG
Source organism: Octopus bimaculoides (assembly GCF_001194135.2). Lineage (NCBI taxonomy): Eukaryota > Metazoa > Mollusca > Cephalopoda > Octopoda > Octopodidae > Octopus > Octopus bimaculoides. Next base: position 65,132,435 of record NC_068985.1, read on the forward strand.
TGTAACTCAAAGGCAAAGTTTCAAACAACATGATTTATTTTCGTTAAATTTACAATTATAAATCAACCATGTCAGATCAATGAAAATCAACATATAATTTTAACTCTATGCATTTGTTGACAATCTACTTCGCCTTGTGAAATTACTACTGAGGAAAAGGTGTATGACAGATGTGATAGAAAGGGTAATCTGTAAATGTGGTTGGCATGACAATTAGATAGATTAATAAAGTGTGAATAGATGAATGTCAGTGTGAAACAGATGAGTGGGGGAGAAAGGAGAGATGCTTACAGTAGTTTTCGTTTGACCCAGTGACATCATTTCTCATTCAGCCTAAAAGCAACAGGCTGTCACGATCACAAGAAGGATACTAACCCCTTTGGCTGGTCAGCTGGTCATATTTATAACAGCCTACAGCTGATAGAAAGATGGACAAGCCTTAGCTAAATATTCAGGTTAGATCTAGTTCATCTGAACTTAATTTCACCTAGCTGGTCATTAAAAACTCATCAATCATTGTTTCAATTGACAGGACAAAGAAGTTTTTCCTGCTGCAAATTGATTTGGTGGGCGAAAGTGCAACCAGTAATTCTGAGATGCAGTTTCAAATCTCAGGTGATGGAACTGATATTTGTTCTTTATATATATATATATATATATAT
>NC_068985.1:65133630-65134297 GCF_001194135.2 Octopus bimaculoides
TATATATATATGTGTGTGTGTGTGTGTGTGTGTGTATGTATGTATGTATATGTATTGCCCACAGGGGGCTAAACATAGAGGTGATAGACAAGGGGATTTAGTACATTACATTGACCCCCATTGATTAACTGGTACTTATTTAATTGACCCCAAAAGGATGAAAGGCAAAATCGACCTTGGCGGAATTTAAGCTCAGAACCTAACTGTTGTTAATTTCAACCATCCCAGAAAAGGACCCCTTTCTACAGCTGTGTAACATGACAACTGACCAAAAATACAATGCAATTTCAGCCATATCCAAAAATGACCCCTTTATTTCTTTTTTCTTTCTCTAAACTAAGCCTCCAAAAATTACCCCCATACATATTTAGACACATACATACACATAGACATATATATTTATACACATACATATTATACATATAGATTCAAAATAATAAAGAATATCCTCTTCCCAGTTCAGCCCCAGATTATTTTCAACTGACTCGCATGAATTTTCTGTAAATGAATCATTCATGATGAATCACTGTAGAATCTTTCAAAAGAGAAGTACTAAATAATTCATTTGTATCCAAAATCCAAAATCTTGATTACTTCCTACTTCCTGTCTCTTTATATATAAATTTGTACTCCACTTCAAACAATCTATATATATATAAATATATAT
>NC_068985.1:65134425-65139100 GCF_001194135.2 Octopus bimaculoides
ATATATATACTTATATATAAAGGGCATTAACTGTGTATTAATGCCTCACGCTTTGAGGGACTAAATAAGTCAAAAACTACCAAAAGAATAAGCAACATATTTACTGAAAGCGAGGGAATGCAGCTTTCAAAATTTATCTCTTAAAAACATTTAACTCAACGGTAGACCACTGGTTTCTCAATCAAATACAGAAAAACTGTGAAGTAACCTGTATCCTTTTGTTCATCAGTACACGTATGGTCAAGATACATGTACTGATGAACAAAAGAATACAGGTTACTTCACAGTTTTTCTGTATTTGATTGAGAAACCAGTGGTCTACCGTTGAGTTAAATGTTTTTAAGAGATAAATTTTGAAAGCTGCATTCCCTCGCTTTCAGTAAATATGTTGCTTATTCTTTTGGTAGTTTTTTACTTATTTAGTCCCTCGAAGCGTGAGGCATTAATACACAGTTAATTCCCTTTATATATAAGTATTTATATTTTATGATGAAATGATGAATTTTTTTCATTACGAAAATTTTTCGTTATTTTTTCATTTTGAGGTTTTTTCACGCTGACTACTTGATAAATTCTTATAAAGAATTTATCCTATATTATATTAGATATATACACACATTTGTATCTAGTTATATATATAAACATGATACTTAATATTATATCAATCCATTATTTACTCAAAATTGTAATTATAGTTTTTTCTTTATCATGACTTATATGATTACATTGTTGTTTACTTAAACTATGTAATCTCATAATAATTTGTATGTGTGTATAGTTATTTAGTTAAAAGGGATAAAACTATAGAATAGATTTGTTTACTATGACTTAATGATATATATGTACCTGCAGAACATAGTTATAGACTGAATAGCACATGTATCTCTATAGTAATATCATTATACATAAATGGACATATCACAATATATAGAAATAAGTAGGTCTGAACGAACATACCCAATAAAGTTACACTGTCGGGTTATTTTTCTTTTGTTGTGTGTATACTCTAATGAATAGATCATCATTATCATCATCATGATTTAACATCTGTTTTCCATGCTGGTATGGGTTGGATGGCTTGACAGGAACTGATAAGGCCAGGGGCTGCACCAGGTTCCATAATCTGTTTTGGTCTGATTTGTATGGCAGGATGCCCTTCCTAACACCAACCCCTCCACAGAGTGTACTGGATGCTTTTTATGTGACACCTTTTACGTGAAACCTTGGATTTTGTATCTCAATTCTGTTGTGATGGATGAGGCTTCTCAAATACAGCAATGTGCCACATATTTTGATCCTCTGTCATCTCCTTTGTAAGGTTCACTGTTTTGAAATCAGGCCGCTGGTTTTGCTCACTTCATAGTGTGAGGTCAAATCAAGATTTACCAGCACACATTCTTATACATACATATTCTTTTATTTTTCACAAATGTACATACATATATGTTTACCTCCATATACATATCTATATAATTGGAAAATGATTGGTAGAGTTGCATCTAGAGGGACACATTCATGAGAGCAAAATATGAGGGTACGTTTAGATAGATATGTGTATGTATACACATATATATGTACATTAGTGCAACATAAAAGAATATGTATGTATAAGAATGTGTACAAGGAAATCTTGATTTAACCTCATGCTATGAAGTGATCAGAATCATCATTAGTATGTATGTGCGCATGTGTGTGTGTGTGTGTGTGTGTGTGTAAATCTTGATTTAATAGCATCTCTTAATGACTGATAAAGCAACTGTGACTTGTCAAAATTAAGTTTATAAGCAGACAAATCCCAGTACGCAGGCAGAAAGGTTGCTGTTGTAACAAACTGATCATGCAACAATGATTTCTTTTGAAGTAGAACACTCGCAAATGCAAGAGATAAAAAATTCTTCCAGTCTAAATTTGCAACATTAATCTTAGGGTGTTCATCTATCTTTATAAAAGTCGAGACTAAAATGGACTGAATAAGAGGTTTGCTTATTTTATATTTTATTTTTTTACTTTTTATTTCCATCAGTTTATTTTTGGTATTTTTTATCATTTGTATATCTTTGTTTTTGTGTATTGCTCTTTGCTAATCAAATGCTAAAAATAGAATATGAGTATAAAACAAAGGAAAACTATAGGTGATCCAGCAGTAAAATATGCATATACACCTATTACTTACTTTTCTATCTTTGATCACATTCTTTACATTGTAACTTTCAGTGCTGGCTCTAAATTCTAAAAACAATCTGTAGAGATAACTTAAAAGTGATTACAAACACAAAAAGTAGGACAGAATATTGACTTATAAATCTTTAATATACTTGGTAGTATATTATGTTTGCAAAATGAAATACTGTGCTCATTTTGTGTGTTTGTGTGTGTGTGTTTGTGTACATACATATGCCACAGCCATTGAAAAATTCACAATATTTGGATGAACATGCACCATAAAAAGTCATTTCACCTGTGTAACAGGAAATTTAATTTATGTTATCAAATATGGTGAGGTGTGGTGAAGACTACAGAAGACAAACAGATTTAACTCTGAGGGATAGAATAACGGTACAAAGGTAACCATGATCAGGAAAATACCCATAAGAAAACTTCTAGATCTAAGCCCATGAACAAATATCCCAAATACCAAATTTTCCCTCTATATCAGTGTCTACTAAACTGTGTGCTGTGGCACAGTGGTGTGCCGTGAAAATTATTTTCAAGATTTTCAGGAAACAACGATCAAAGAACATTCACATAATCCGAGCATAGATATATTAATTACATGAATCATAAAATACGGTAAATATAAATTGATTACATTACATGATGAACAGCAGATTTGCTACAATATATTACATTTTTGCATTTAAACCAGGATTGTCTGTAAGTAAATTGTTTAGTAATCCTAGTAGTTTTTAATTTTTGATTTATTTATAATTTACATAAATTATTTTATGTTAATTTTAACCGATTTTTAGTTTTAGATTTAAACATGAACAAATATTTTTTGAGACCTCAGAAAAATGAGAAAGAGAGTCATAGCAAACAAGACAAACACCAGAATAAAAAGTCCACCTCGTCAAAATGAAAATATAATGAAAATTACATCCAATATGATTTTATATTATCAGTAAAAGACAACTCAGTTCCTTTTTGTATGATTTGTTTAACAACACTCTCAAATGAAGTGATAGTTCCCAGGAAACTTCAATGTCATTTAATAACAAAATCATCTGCAACATAAGAACAAAAGAATAATTTGAGATGCTAAAAATAATTTTAAAATTCAATTGAAAAGGCTAATGAAATTTCACTCAATTCTCGAGAAAGCTCTGGTCGCTAATTACAAGATTGCCCAGCTTTTGGTAAAGAAGAAAAAATCTACATTCTGATGCTGAAAACATTTTTTTACCAACTATGGAGATTGCCATTGGCACAATGATTAGTGTTGAAGCTGTCAAACAAATTAAGACCATTGTCTATCCACATGATTTCTCATAAAATTCAAGACATTTCGCAAGACATTGAAGATCAGCTCCGCAAACATTTCTCTAAAGCAAAAAATGAACTCGCAAACTTGTGGGCCTTACAAATCAATGGAAGTACAGACACCAGCAACAAAGCTCAACTAATACTAGCGTTTGCACTGCTGGCACCCTATCTATGCAGGGTAAAAAAAAAAGGTTTTGTGGCTCATGTATTACCAAAAAATTCACAAGTTAAAATTATACATTGCATGATTCACTATAAAGTTTTGGTGTCAAAATCTCTACCTGATGGTCTCCTAAAGACAATGAACAACGTTGTTAAAGTGGTGAATTATATAAAATCACATTCTCTACGGTGCAGACATTTTGCATAGATTCTGATTTTAAGTGTTTACTGCTTCATACAGTAGTGTGATGGCTCTCGAAAGGAAAAGTGCTCTCTTGATTTATCTCTTTGCAAACTGAAATAACATGTTTCTTCAATGCTGAAAATTCTGGATTTGAATTTTTTTGATGATGATAATTGTTGGCTGGAAGTAGCATTTATAAACAATCTTTTTGAGAACATTTTTAATTTGAGTCTGCAAGAAGCGAAAGAAAATATTATTACAATTATAGGCAAATTAAGGTCTTTCATGAACAAGTTAAAACTGTGGATAAGGAAAGTTAAAAACTCGCAGCTTGATTACTTCCCAGGCATAGATGCTTTTCCAAACAAATTAAAAATTTTGTCAGAAGTACAGAAGACAGTACAAAACCTCTCTGTATCATTTTCTAAGTATTTTCCATCAATCGTTTCACAAGATATGACAGTACACACCTGCCATTAACATTAACAGAAGAAGAAAATTTAATAGACTTTAAAAAACGATCCTGTGCACAAAGCCTTATTTTCTGTGCTAGAATTGTCAAAATTTGAATTTCGCTTTGGAACCAGTATCCTTGATTAGCTACTACAGCCATTAAATTTCTGTTGCCCTTTAGATCATCATATCTTTGTGAATTAAGTATCTCTGCGCTTATGGAAATGAAGTAAAAAAAAAACAGGAATGATTGCAGATGGTAGATGAGTTACGTATTTGTTTATCTAATTTAGAGCTGCATTTTGACAAAATTATTTCTCAAAATCAATTGCATCCTTCTCATTAAAACATTGTTATTGTGTTATATTACCCATATATATATATATATATATA
>NC_068985.1:65139739-65141174 GCF_001194135.2 Octopus bimaculoides
GAACTAGTCCCTGTGCATGCGTGGATAAAACTCCGGAAATTGAACATATAACAGTCGTCTGCTATTTAAGGCGTCACTACATGGCTCCCCCGCAAGTGCCGAAAGCACGAAAATAGAAAATTTGGAGGGACGCCTGAGGCAAGATGGCCACCGAAACCACCCACCAAATGTGGCACAAACACACACAAAGAAAAATCAAAGAAATGGATGTACACTTGTGAGATACATGCATGCAATGTACAAATGAATTGACAATGACAAAACAACCGTGATGACAACTGTCCAGGAAACTGAAATCACGCAATGTAAAAGTCTGATTTTTTGGTTTTTTCTGAAAGGAAAGAAAATATATGAGTGCACAAGTGTGTGTGTGAGAGAGAACACAGAACATAGTAAAAGTGTCTGTAGTACAGACTGTGAAAAGTCTTAAAACACTGAGATGGAGAAAACCAGTTCGTATTAAAATTCCACAAGGAGATAGAATGTCCACACGCAGGAAGTTGCAGTCAAGGAGCAGAGCTGTAGTTGAACGTCGATGCTGGCTGGGACCTGTGTTACCAGGTACGGAATATTCTGGCTGGTTAGTTCTGGTTAGTTCTGTTGATGTTGGTGTTGCTGGCGACGACAATGTGGTAGACGTAGTTGAACGATGCTGTTGATGTTGTCGCTGGAACTGGCTGGTTGGTTGGCATGTGGTGGTAATGATGTTGACAGTGGTGTGTGTGGTGGTAATGATGTCATGTTGACGCTGTTGGGGACGCTGGTAGTCGTAGTTGATGGTGCTGCTGCTGTGTATAGGACGAATAATACATTTGTGGCAACACAGCCATATTGTTCGAATTATTGCTGTTGTTGTTCAACTGCAGCTTTTGCATTAACTGCTGTAAGTGCTGCTGTTGTTGCTGCAGTTGTTGGTGATGGTGATGATGTTGATAGGCTCTCTTTGTTGTACCTGCCATGGATTGTAACTGTGCATTTTTACTGCTATTTTCAGCAAGTAGAGGATGCTGTGTAAGAATGAATTGACGTCTCGTGAAACATGTAGGAAACTGCTCAAAAAGTTGTTAGGATGAAATAACCGTGAAATTTCTTGTGTGAAAAACCACAAAGGTCTCAGCCACAAAGAAATCTTTGGTTATAGGCTCTGGAAGTCATTGACAAAATGAAAAACTTTAATGTAGAAACATTTTCTTAGCTTTTCACTTGTGATGGATGAGAATGTAGAGGCAATCCTGAAGTTGAACGTCACGAAACATACGAATTCAATGGCTGTTGAAAATGAGGTCTGTAGATCTTTTAGCTCGGGGTACCAATTGTAGTATTATTGGTCGCAGTTCAGATTTTCGGCTGCAGTTGTTCTTTATTTGGGGTCATCAATTGTAGGGAAGTACCGTGTGATGACCAAGAGAAAGTCCTGCAGCTGTGGAATAAGCTG
>NC_068985.1:65141184-65141541 GCF_001194135.2 Octopus bimaculoides
TATTTGGGGTCATCAATTGTAGGGAAGTACCGTGTGATGACCAAGAGAAAGTCCTGCAGCTGTGGAATAAGCTGATGCGAGTGATTGTGTGCATTCTCTATCTGTGACGAGCATGTTGAGAGACAGTTGACGGCTCGTGTAGTATTATCGGTTGATAGTTCAGATTTTCGGCTGCAGTCGTTCTTTATTTGGGGTCACCAATTGTAGGAAATCTCCGGGCTGCGTTTGTTCTTGAGTCGGGTAGCTATTCGAAATGCCGTATTTACTTATGTCAGCGGCGGCTCGTGTAGTATTATCGGTCGGTAGATCAGAATCCTCGGCTGCGGTTGTTCTTTATTCGGGGTCACCAATTGTAGA
>NC_068985.1:65141623-65148082 GCF_001194135.2 Octopus bimaculoides
GTGTATACCCACTTCCGTACATTAAATTTCTTGAAGAAACAACGGAACGCAGATTCTGAACTATCAACACAACAATATTTATTTACAGAGGAAATAGGCAGCACTTCGCCCTTTGGTTGCTGAGACGCCGACAATGATGTTGAGTGGTTATTTGTCTAGCTCCAGAGTTGGAATGTTGGAAAGAGCTGTCTCCAGAGTTGGAAGGTTGGAGAGAGGCCGGCGAGAAAGAGAATGAATAAGGGCGCGAAGCTTGGATATCGAATGACCACGCATGCTCATGAGACTCTTCCTGTATTCCTTCCGGAACTAGTCCCTGTGCATGCGTGGATAAAACTCAGGAAATTGAACATATAACAGTCGTCTGCTATTTAAGACGTCACTACAAATGCATCAAGAACACTTTGGCTGAATTCCAATTAAATAAGGAAAACATGTTTATTAAAACGTGCTTTATAACAACACACTAGAATGAGAATGGACAGTTTATTCAACCCAGCCAAAATGACTAGAAACAACAAAAATAAATCTAAAGTTGAGATAACAGGCTCCCTCCAGGTTTTTAAACACTTACTTCAAACGCTGTACAATTATATATGACACTTTTTCAACAGTATTTACTGATGTTCAACCAATTAAATTTTATTTTTAGTCAAAGCCATATAAATAAGCAAATGATGCCTTTGAATATTTAGCTGACCAAGACATCAGAAAAACAAGTGAAGTCTTCAGGGAGTCATCCAACTGGAATGCTAGATCCAAAATAATGATCATTTGAAACACAAATGACATATGCAGAAAATCAACTAACCAGAGCACTGGACTACTATTGGACAAAAACAAGGAATCAAAACAGTTGATGAAAAAATGACATCACCAGGAGGTCAACTAACCAGAACGCTGGACTACTGTGACCAGAACATTTGTAAAACTAATGTCATATTCTGGCAGTCGGCTAACTAGAACACTTAGCCACAGGTAAACAAAGTCAAGTTAATTGAGTTAATAACCAAACAGGATTTGTATCTCAAAACCTATATACAAAAAATAATTTCAGCATAAAACAGTTCAAGTTCCTACCAGCAAAACCAACAATTCTCTTTTATGTACTGCTACAGAGACATTTGGGCATGCTTCAACAAGCTTACAGCAACAAAGCAATGGGATGCACACAATGTTTCAAGTGGTATTGGTACTTCAAAAGCAGAAGAACATCCCTTGAAGACAATGAGCAATCTAGAAGACCTGCCATGAGCATCACCCCTGGAAATTCATCAGCTTGTGCATGAGGATTGTCGGAGGACAATCAACAACATTCCTGATGTTGTTGGTCTGTTGTATGGGTCCGTGCAGGCAATCCTAACATCCATGAAGAATTGGATTCTTCAAGATGACAATGTACTCTGTCACTGAGCTCTCCTCACTTGTGAGTTTCTCACCAAAAACAACATGGTATTGCTTCTGCACCTGCCCTATTCATCATATTTAGCCCCTACAGACTTCTATTTCTTCTGCAAGATGAAAATGCAGTTCAAAGGTTGCCATTTAAACACCACAGTTGAGATCAAGAGTGAATCACAGAAGGCCCTCAATTCATATATGGAAAACAGCTTCTAAGCTGGATTCCAAAAGTGGCAGGAACACTAGAACTGGTGTATTACTGTGCAAGGTGATCATTTCGAAGGTGATGATGTTAAAACTTAGGTAAATAAGTTATTTTTTTTATTAAACATAACTAGTTCATGAACTTTTTGATACCAAAAATCCTAATAGGAGTAAAAGCAACAATACCAAAGACACATCTACCTGTAGTAGAAAAGAAATACCCTACATAAGAATTTACCACCCAGCTGATAAAGATTATACTAATGTAAATATAGGTCTTATGGAAACCATCATTATTCATGCACACAATGGCAGCACTTTGGCTAACCATCCTTAAGTATGACTAAAAACAAAACAAAAAAAAGGACAAGGAAACATGATGTGACTTGGTATAATCTTCTATATTTGATGTTAGTTTAAATTAATATCTCCAAAACATTCTTTAGCATCTTTAAGAAAGATTTTCATTCTCAGCACAAATGCCATAGGATATTTGACATATTCACTGTTACATTATCCTACTTCGCTACACCAGATTTCACAAATAGAACAGCAACTGCAAACTACTATAACTAAGATCAAAGAACTTGGAAAGAACACGATATAGTAATTAAAAAGAAAATAAATCAATCTCAAGTACTAGCTATAGGACTTGTCATAGAAATAAAAAAATTGAAGAAGCTAGTAATCAATACTACGCATAAAAATGTTCTGTCTACAGCAGAAGTAACTAATCTAACACATTTAAATACATCAAACATATTAAATATTACATGCAATCCTCTTGAGACAACCTAACATAACTATACCTTACAAAGATAGAACTATTACTACTAATAATAATAGTCTTTTCTATTGTAGGCTTAATGCCTGAAATTTGGGGCGGGGGCTAGTCAATTGCATTCACCTCCGTGCACAGCTTGTACATATTTTATCAACCATGAAAGAATGATAGGCAAAATCAACTTCAGTAGTATGTGAACTCAGAGCATAAAGACACTAAGCATTTTGTCAGGTTTGTTACTGACATTTAAGATATCAACTACTGGCAGGATCCTGGCTCTCTGAGTACTCATCAAATGCAGGCAGAGTTTTCAGTTTGCAGATTATGGTGACCTCCACAAGATACTTGATTTAGTGGACGGGTATGTGCTCTGGAGGATCCCAGAGCTACAAACTATACCTCTGTAAATTGTTGGGCTGATAGTGGTCTTGAATACAGGAACAGTAGGCACAGTTCAGATAGGGGGCTTGATATATGACTTTTTCTTGGTTACATCTGGGGTCCATCAGGGTTGTGTTTTGGCTCCTACTCAGATTAGTGTCTGCATGGATTAGTTACTTGGCCAGATGTTGGATTGATCAAGTAATGATGTATTCATTGGTGAAACTAGGATTACTGACCTGGATTTTGCTTATGATACAGTTATTCTAAGCCTTAATCACATAAAAAAAATGATACAAATACTTAGGTAAGTTAACTAAATATTGGTTCCAAATTTTGGCACAAAGACAGCATCTTGAGACTATTTTGTCCTATGTCTTCCTGGGCCTTCCTCTTCCACAAGTTCTATCCACTTTAAGCAACCAGTACATCTTTATGCAGTTGTTTTCATCCATATACATAAAACAACTGAATGAACCAGTGGAGTTATCTCTCTGGAATACAAGATTTGATTCTTGTTATGCATAATTTTTCTCTCAAAACTTTGACACTTAGTCTTACATGCATGCTGATATTTCACATCCAACAGAGCATTCTAGCTTCATTCCTCTCTACTCTTTGTGGCCTGCAGAAATAATAACCTTCTGAATTGTATCCATCCTATTCTTATTCTAACAACTATACTTTCAGAACATCTTCCACTGCTAATTAGGTCACCTGAATATCTGAAACTATCTACTACTTCTTAGGATTCCCCAAAGTATCCGAGATAATCTATTTCCCATGTCTCCTTTGTCTTTTTGGAACTCATGCATCTTCCACATACAAACACTACTTTCATTGTTAACTGTTCAGTGATTCTATTGCACTGCTTATGTGTAAACCATATGGAACTCTTGCCTACACCTTTCTTACATATTGAGCTAGGCCATTTACCTGAAGAGAGTAGAATCCTGTCTGTTTTTCAGCTTACTGTAACTTTGGTCTTTCCTAAGTTAACTTTAAGGCCTTTGATTCGATTCCAGGTTTTGCTTCCACATCTGGAATTTCTTTCCTGATTCTGTTATGGTTTCCACTATGAGAATGAGATCATCAGCATGTAGTAGTTCCCAAAGACAGCCAGTCTTGAATTCATCTGTTATGACCTGGAGGACAATGATGAATAGGAGGGGACCTGGTGAACACCTACCTGTACACTAAATTCATCACTGTACTCTTTGCTAAATCCCGTCTTACATACAGCATTACTGTATATGGCTTGTATAGCTTTCATAAGCCATTCGTCCACCCCTACATTCCTAATTCCTCAGAAACCACATTGTCACAGAGTGACAGACTCTCCAGGTCAATAAACGTCAAGTACAATGGCTTACTTTTAGCTAGATAGTTGTCTTTCTCTTAGTCTTACTAAGAAGATGGCATCAGTAGTACTCTCTCTATTACAAAGCTAAACTGCATCTCATCTGGATTAACTTTGTTCCTTATTACTTGAGTTATAACTCTCTCTGTAACTTTTATGACTTGGTCCAGCAACTTGATACCTCAGTAATTATTTCAATCTATGGCATTTCTTTTTCCCTTGTAACTATTGACTCTAATGCTCTTACACCAGTCACTTGGTATGGCATTTTCTGATATAACCTGACTATGGGTGACAAGGCCAAAACCTGCTGCACCAGATATTCCAAGCATCTTAGCAGTGATTCTTGATGAACCAAGGGCTTTCATATCTTTAATTGCCTTATCTATTATACTATTGTCAATTCAGCTGGTTCCTCTATTGGGAAGACCCTTTTTCTCAGTTATTCTCTATGCTTAATAGTCTTCCATAGTAGCACATCAATGCTTCTTTCTTTTTAGGATCACTAAGTGCAAGCATACCATAATCCATCCACACATACAGATGTAGAAAAAATTCAAAAGATTCCTCAAAAAGACAGATATGCCAGCCAGAAAAGTACAACCAAAAAAGAGCGCTATGTTATAGATGTGGGAGCAACATTTTGATTTTCTCTGATACTCTGTCTTCCAATCCAAAACACTAGAGCATTGGCAGATCTTTTTGCTTTTCCCTTTTCTATGTAGACCTGTCTCCTTGCTTCTTTTCTGTCTACTTGGTATAATTCTCTACTACCCCCATTCTTCCAATCCTTCCAGGCATGTCTCTTTGCTTCTATAACTCCACCTACCACACTTTTTCACCACTATGTTGTTCTTGGTCTGGCCAGGATTTTTCACCACCCATAGCAATTCCTTGTCTTCTATGTTTCTAACTCCTTTTTGTCAGAATCTTCAATTAGAGTCTCTAAATTTCTTATTGTTTGCTGGGTCTTTAAGTTTCCATATCCCTCTTTTCCAGATGAGCCTGTGTTGTGATGAGAGTTACAATACCTCCTTGTGAGAGATAGATTGGTCTGAGTAAAGTATAAATAGTAATTATCTAAGTGAGTTCTAGGTAGAGAGTTTAGAGTCAAGTGAAGTTCATGTTAGTTTGCAGTGAAATCAGAAGGTGTCAGTTGGTTAGTTCACGAGGAATATTGATTGTTGGTTCTTAAAGAGATTTGTTTGTTTGTTACATTGTTGTTAGTGTTGTCTGGTTATCTTATTTACTGTATGTACCAAATTACATTACAACATCTGGTAACAAGGGTTTCGAAGCTCAAATAGGTTATTTAACGATTTGTTTGTGATACAACTTGTTAAATAATGGAAGATCTATTATCTTCAATAGTACAGTTGCAAAAGCAACAAGAGTTGCAGAAGCAACTATTACAACAACTACAGCAACAACAATTATTGGAGCTATATTCACAGAAGTCCAAAAATGAGATGGCATTTTGAACTCAATTAATGAATTCAGTTATAACCCAGAGGAGGGTATAATGTTTACATCATACTACAGAAGGTATGAGGAAATTTTTATGCAAGATTGCAAATCATGGTCAGATGAAGAAAAAGTGAAATTGTTATTGCAAAAATTAACTCAGTTTGAGCGTAAACGTTACTGTAATTTCATATTATCTAAAAAACCCAATGAAATTTGTTTTAAAGAAACAATAGAATTACTGTCTAACATATTTGGTGATAAAACTTCTCTATTTAACACTCAAATGGAGTGTTGGAATATAATGAAAAAAGAGACTGATGATTTTATCACATATGCAGGAACAGTCAACAGGATGTGTGAAAGTTTTAAACTCAAAGAACTTACACCTAAGATATTCTAGTGTCTTATTTTCATACAAGGCCTTACAGCAAGTGAACATAGGCAAGAATTCTTTCTAAATTGGAACAAGCGAACCAAGATCTAACCTTACAGTTCATGGCAGAAGAATGCCAAAGGGTGGTAAACCTGAAACATGATGTAGAAAAAATTCAAAAGATTCCTCAAAAAGACAGATATGCCAGCCAGAAAAGTACAACCAAAAAAGAGCGCTATGTTATAGATGTGGGAGCATACATTTCAGAAAAGACTGTCCATTTAAAAATCAAAAATGTTACAGTTGCAAAAGAACTGGTTACAAAAGTTCACACTGCAGAACAAAATTACAAAGGCCAAATGTTAAAAATCCTTGAGTGCTCTCAACAGAAACAAAAATTGACACCCAAATAAGAAAATTTGTACACATAAGAATAAATGGAATGCATATTAAACTTCAATTGGATACTGGAAGTGATATTTCAATAATAAA
>NC_068985.1:65148526-65150162 GCF_001194135.2 Octopus bimaculoides
TATAGCAATGATAAATCTTGCAACTAAGAATGAACCACTAAGTTATGGGGACGTAAACACACCAGCATCGGTTGTCAAGCGATGATGGGGGGACAAACACAGACACAAACACACATACATATATATATATATATATATATATATATATATATATGACAGGCTTCTTTCAGTTTCCGTCTACCAAATCCACTCACAAGTCTTTGGTCGGCCCAGGGCTATAGTAGAAGACACTTGCCCAAGGGGTCACGCAGTGGGACTTAACCCGGAACCATGTGGTTGGTAAGTAAGCTACTTACCACACAGCCACTCCTGCGAGAAAATTTTTTTTAATGTTTCTGCAAGTACTCTCAGACAAAGACTGAGAGCCCATGGTCCAGGCTACATATCGACTGTGCTAGACCAGTGAATGGTGCATACTATTTAACCGTGGATAACTATACAAAGTGGCCAGATGTATGCAGATGTAATAAACCCACAGCAAAGACAACAATAAAGTTCCTACTTGAGTTATTTGCTCAATACAGTGTTCCAGGCACATTAATTTCAGATAATGGAACACAGTTCACGAGATATGAATTAAGAAATTTCTGCAAAATGCACGCCATAAAACACATCTTTACCACCACCCTACCACCCAAGGTCAAACAGGCAGGTGGAAAGATTTATCAACACATTCAAAAGAGCTCTAAGAAAAGCTAGGAACAAGCTAGATAATGATGAGGCACTAATGAAATTTTTGAAAGTATATAGAATAATGCCAAATCCAAATTCTAATTCAGGAAATTCACCAGCTGAGTTAATGTTAGCATGTAAAATAAAATCAATCTTCAATAAATTATTGTCAGGAAAAAATACATATAAAGGAAAGACAGAAAATACATTTGAAGGAAATACGAGAAATGTTACAAAACATTTCAAAGTAGGAGATACAGTTCATTTTAAAAATTACAAAAATGGTAAAGAAGGTTGGGAGGATGGCTGTGTGATCAAAAGATTAGGTAACATGATGTATTTAATTGAAGGACAACATTCAAAAAATAAGAGACACCTTAACCAGTTAAAGATGAGACATACCAAAGAAGAAATGGAAGTCATCTATAATATGTTCGAAGTGCTAGCACCAAGAGATATTGAACTCTGTAGAACTAGCTTCAAAAATTGAAAACAGACTGAATATCTAGAAGTAATACCTAAACAAAATAGATATTAAATTTTCAAAAAAACAAAAAAGAAACCCGTGCTAAACAAGAATGCTTAGTACAATGAAAAGAAAATGTGGTCTGTGCAATGAACAATACTACCTTAAAAGTCAGGCAACAATTAAGATACAACAACTAAAAAGAAAAAAGAGGCAAGGTGTTACAAAGAAAAAAGATAAAAATAAAAGAAATTCCATTTTCTCAAAGTTGTCAAAATCTCAAAAGGGGAGATACTATGATGAGAGTTATGATGCCCCCTTGCAAGAGATAGACTGGTCCGAGTAAAATACAGATAGTAACAATCCAAGTGAATTCTAGGTTCAGAGTTCAGAGTCGAGCGAAGTTGGAAGAAATATTGATTGTTGGTTTGCAAAGAAATTTGTTAGTCTGTTACATTGTCATTACTGTTGTCTGGTTATCTTATTTATTGTACATAA
>NC_068985.1:65151463-65154432 GCF_001194135.2 Octopus bimaculoides
CATCCAGGAAGGAGAACATTGTTTTTCAGAAATCCTTTCTCAAAAAGATCTTGAATCATTCTGTTCTATGATCTGGAATGAAGAGAGATTTTATGACTGAATTCAGTTATAAAACAATACCGTAACATCAGCAGTAAATCAGATACAATCAACTTTGCACCATAGTTGTAGGCAAACTGTATGATGGGAAGGCACCTGGAAGAGACTTAAGAGTTGGATACAGAAAGCCATTAATGTGTACATTCAAAAGAACTGTGGAAGGCAAGATTGACATATCAAATTGGTTTGCTATAGCAATGATAAATCTTGCAACTAAGAATGAACCACTAAGTAGACAGAAAACTTTAGGCCCATTACTTGCTAAAACATTATGTATAAGCTTTACCCAAGCTGCCTCACCAAATTCTTCCATGATCATTCTGAGTCCCACAACATGGTAGTTTATGAAGAAGGGAGTGTGATAAGCAAAATTGTGCTGTCCAAAGAAAACACTACAGAAACTTTGTGACAGTGTGGCTCAGTTATCAGAAAGCATTCAGCTCTATTCCCCAATCATGGCTGCTTAAGTCTCTACACTTGGCAAAAGTACCTGTTACCTTATTTGCTGTCATTGAGAGGCTTGCAAAGACCTGGGCAAGAATCCTCACACTTACAGCTGAGAATGGAATGATTGTCTCTGTTGTAATAAGTATTTCAAAAAGAATATTCCAAGCAGATAGTCTTTCTGTAATGGTGTTTATTTCAACATTAAATCTATTATCATTTCTCAGAAATCTTATGATTACTTATTAGGATCTACTACTGTTAGAGATAGCAATCTCACCCATAATTTCTTTGTAGATGATCTAAAGATCTATACTAAAAATGTTTACAATGTAAAGAAAAAAACAGCTGGAGTTAATTACATTTTCAGCAGACATAGGAATGGAATTTGATCAAAAGAAATGTTTGTATTTGATTACTGAACATAGAAAGTCATCCCCCTAAATCGAAAACTTACGTATCAATCTCCTATTCCACACAAAGACTGCTACAAATATCAGGCATTGATGAAAACATATCCTATCAAAGTGCTGTGAATAAAGACAGAGTGACTCAAGAATATTACATCAAACATAGAAAAATATGGCGTTGGATCTCTCTTCTTACAATAAGACAATATCCTACAGTGCATTCGTAGTACCAGTGCTGATTACCAACTTTTGGGGTATTTGACTGGTATGTAGAAAAAATCCACTCCATAAACATTAAAATCCACAATAACTGGACTAACATATCTCAAAGAAAACTTGGATGTGAAATGCTCAATATATCAAAAAAAGATCATTCATGGCTATGTTTCCTGAAGACTCAAAGATGACACTAATATTAGCATGAAGTGCAGCCTTTCTTGAACTCATGACTTTTATATCATAACACTTTGAAAACTGCATTTTCAATCCAAGAGCAAATGATTGCTGCAAAATACCTAATAAGTGCAAAACATAGGGAAGCTCTTGGAACCCAATATGCAACTAAGCATGTTGATTATGTCACATCTCTGTGGAAAGACATCACACATGTGGTCAGTAGCTGCCAAAAATTATCATCAAAATACTATCTTTTCATGTGACATGACATTATTTCTAAAACAATATACAAGGCCATCTCAAAAAAGATTGTCTTCGGATATATTTGAAGAATTCTCTTACTATCAAATACATACATAAACATCAACACAAGGAATTTTTGGTGAAATATTCCCAGCAAAACTTTTAGCAAGTGCAAATGTAACAGACCAGTTATTGTTTGGGACAGAGAAGAAAAAGTATGAACTTCTATAGAGGTCAGTTGCCCTACTGATGGGAATATCTCTTCAAAAATCAAAGAGAAGAGGATAACTAAGGGTAACTGCTTCAAAACCTTCAGCTTCTATACCCAGATTATACATTCATATTTGCACCTATCTAGGCTGTTGGCTAGCTCTATGCTATATATCTCTTTGAGAAAAGTTCATTGAGGCACCTTGATAATGACAACTGCTGAAATATTTCCATAAATTATAATCTCTGATACAAGTGGGAAACTAAATTTGAAAGCAGATCAAATTTCTATGAAAAAAAAAAACTGAATTTTTTTTCAAATAATCAAATTTCAGTTCAAACTCTTTATAATTTCATTTTATGAAAACAACCTCATGATATCAATTTCAAATTTCAAAAACCTGAAATAGAACAGAATTAAAATTTGTATGAATTTATAGTTGTTTAAGGCAGGTTTTTACTATTTATGAACAATGTATTAGAAATAATATATTTATTCACTAATTTGTGACACAGTATGTTTATAATTTTTTGTTTCTTATGTGGCTTAATCTTTATGTACACAATGCTGGATTGTAAACAAAAATTAAAAAGATTTATGTTTATATTTTTCTATTTTTACTCTAGACTACATGTATATGGCGAAGGGTACTTTTATTGTGTACTGAAGAAAGTAAGATAACACTTCATGGATTTACAAAGAAATTAGGGTTGGAAAATACTGTGGCTCATGGCTTATTTCATAGATTAGAAAGTGAAGGATTTATTAAAAAACCTGCAAATGGAAAATTAAAACGGTAATTATATCATACACTGTTTTAAACAAATAAACAAAGAATATTGATCATCATCATCATCATCATCATCATCGTTTAACATCCGCTTTCCATGCTAGCATGGGTTGGACGATTTGACTGAGGACTGGTGAAACCGGATGGCAACACCAGGCTCCAATCTAATTTGGCAGAGTTTCTACAGCTGGATGCCCTTCCTAACGCCAACCACTCCGAGAGTGTAGTGGGTGCTTTTACGTGTCACCTGCACGAGGGCCAGTCAGGCGGTACTGGCAACGGCCACACTCAAAATGGTGTCTTTTATGTGGCACCCGCACAAGATCCAGTCCAGGGGCACTGGCAACGATCTCGCTCGAAAATCCTATGAAGGCCA
>NC_068985.1:65154714-65167430 GCF_001194135.2 Octopus bimaculoides
TGTTAGGGTGTGGCACTTTTTCACACAGCTATCCTCATCCATTCTCACCACATGTCCATACCAGTGCAATCGTCTCTCTTGCACACCACAACTGATGCTTCTTATGTTCAGCTTTTCTCTCAAGATACTTACACTCTGACGGGTATGCACACTGACATTACACATCCAGCGGAGCATACTGGCTTCATTCCGTGCGAGCTTATGCATGTCGTCAGCAGTCACAGCCCATGTTTCACTGCCATGTAGCATGGCTGTTCGTACACATGCGTCATACAGTCTGCCTTTTACTCTGAGTGAGAGTCCCTTTGTCGCCAGCAGGGGTAAGAGCTCTCTTATTTGATTAAACTTCATTTGCAATAATATCACATTTTATAAATGTATATAATTTTAGATCAACCAAGATAATAGATCCAAAGAAATTAGCTGCAGGCTTGCAAAAATACTTCAGTAAAAGTGCTTTGGAAAATATGAAGGAAGACGAAAACTGTTATAATAATGTAAGTTGGCTTAATTCATAAAACCTAAATGGATTTTTTCAAAATATATTTAAAATTTGATTGGTTGTAACTAGCACCATCAGAAATTATCAAGGTATTGATTTGGTTAATGAATTGTATTAAAATATATTTAAGAACTTGTATGATTTTATCCTGTACAGTTAATAATCACCTCTAACAAAATACACTCCTATGCAAATGATACTGCATTTCACTCCCCTTAATCTTTTGTACAAAGAAATGTTGTTCCACATGCATTGTAAAAACCTCACACAAGACACACAGTTACTCAACAAATTGAGATTTTGGAAACATCCTTCACATGGAGCACAAAAGCATCATATATTCGATGAAGTCTCTGTCACTACACATTTCTAATACTGCACCATCTCTAATTATAACCTGTCCATATTTTCCTACACATGCCAATCTACTATTGTTCAAGTAGATGAATTGTATCACTTTCACTGATGTAAAAGGATCTGCAATTGTAATGGATACAATCTGTTCTCTTCTGTCTTTAAAAAGATGATATATTATGTACACATAGTTTTCTTAATAAACATTGTTTATATAATTATTAATATATTATTTCTAATCACAATTATACTCAACAAAATCATAATTATATTTGTAATAATAATAATAATAATTATAATGATAATAATAAACCCCTTCATGGCAAATACTGGGCTAAACTAAATGTAAAAGAAATAGACAGAGAAAAATCCCAGCAATGGTTGAGAAGCTCAGGACTCAAAGCAGAGACTGAAGATTTTTTAATTGCAGCACAAGGCCAAAGCCTCCGCACCAGAAATTACCAAAAACATATAATGAAAAGAAACATAACAAGTAACTGCAGAATATGTGGAGATGGACAAGAAACAATAAATCATATTATCTCTGGCTGCCCAGTCCTGGCTAAGAAGAAATATATTCACAGACACGATAGAGTTGGGACCTACATACACTGGAAGCTATGCCAACACTATGGAATAACAACAGGAAAAAGATGGTATAAGCACATGCCAGAAAAGGTCACATAAAACGAGAAAGCAACCATACTCTGGGATATACCAATGCACACAGATCTAGAAATTAAGGCCGATAGGCCAGATATCATTGTCAGAGATCATGAAGAAAAAAAATGCTTTCTAATTGATGTATCAATACCAGCAGATGACAACGTTTTTCTAAAAGAAATGGAGAAACTTTCAAAATACAAAGACCTGGAAATAGAGGTAACTCGAAAGTGGAATCTAAAAACAGAAACAATTCCTATCATAGTAGGTGCATTAGGTATGATAAAAAAATATTCAGACAAATATATAACAAAAACACCAGGACTTACAAGTATATATAACATACAGAAAATTGCACTACTGGGCACTGCACTCATCCTACGCAAAACACTTTCAATACAGTAACCATAAGAGCATCACGGCAAACCACAGTACATACTCAAGGCACACAGTGCTGCGCTCGGTAGTGAAGTGAAAGCACGCTATAAAAATAAAACTACTGAATAATAAAAATAATAGCTGGAAAACAAAAAATGTAAGCATCTGTAAATATTAACTTCATTTGATAGCTATCGTATAATTATGTATAAGCAGGACCCTGGGAAATTCTACAAAATACAAAAACTGTAAGCGTCTTTAAAAGTAACATCCAATCATAGTGTAGAAAAGTAAATGTAATATCCAATATTTGTTGAGGATCCAGTATATAGAATACAGTAATCAATTATATTGTAGGAAAGTAAAAGTAACATCCAATATTTGCTGTGGTTATGTATCTGTCTACTCTGAAAATACTGATAAACATTTAAAAGCACAAGACAAATGCCACCTTCCTTCAGTAATCACTCACTCTTTCTCTCTCAATTCCTCTCTGTCCCTCCTCTCTTTCACTCTGCCACTCACTTCAAATATACCTCCTCTTCTTAACACTTTTTATTTCTCTTTTTCTTTCTACCTCTCCCTTCAACTGTAGAAAAGTAACAGTAACATCCACAGCTATTTGCTGAGATAAAGAAACAGACACAGGAAGAGAGAGTTATTGTTGTGGTGAAATCCTGACATACCTGTGGGATAGCAAGTAACTGTCCTAAACCGTATAAATGTGCATGCGCACTGTCAATGAGGGACAGTGTGGTGTGTGCAGGCATTTTGTAAAGACAGTTGTAGAAGTCTTAAACAAGAGATATTGTTTTTTTATGTGTTTGTATTATCATAATCTTGTTATAAGTCCACATTATAAAGTGGCATATACAATGAGTTTAAAGAAGGACATAATAGTGTCAACGAGACATTCGAAACTCACAGTGCACGTTCTTAGAATAGAAGACCTATTAGCTTCTGTGGTTCAGTTGCAACGGCAACTACAACAACAAGAGAAACAGTTGCAACAGCAACTACAGCAGCAACAACAAGAACAACAGAAGCATCAAGAACAGGTACAACAGTAACTACAACAACAACAAAATCAACAGTTGTTGGAATTATTGTTGCAGTCAGACGTGGTTGCTAATTCAATTGAAGAATTCACGTATAATCCAGAAGGGATTACTTTCTTTGCATACTTCAGAAGGTATGAAGGAATCTTCAAAGAACAGTGTAAAAGCTGGACAGACAAAAAGAAGGTATATCTTCTTTTAAGCAGAACATGAAAAGTTTTGTAATTACATCTTGCTGAGAAAACCATCCGAAATTTGTTTCAAGGAAACAATTAAACTATTGCCTAAAATATTCATTGAAAGAAGTTTACTATTTAATATTCGCTGGGAGTGTTTGAATTTGAAAAACAAAAGAAATGGAAGATTTTGTCATGTATGCCAGAATCGTAAATAGAGAATGTGAAAAATTTAAACTCAACAAATTAAGCCCAGACATGTTTAAATGTTTAATCTTCGTACAAGGATTAACGGCAAGTAAAGATGCAGAGACAAGGGCTCAAATATTGACAAAGCTTGAACAAGATTCAAAACTAACCCTACAAATAGTGGCTGAAGAATGCCAAAGAATTATGAATCTATGACAGGACAGAAAAAAATTGAAACAGATTATTCAAATATACATATGTGTCAACCGGTAATGGATTCAAAAAAAGAATAACAACAATCAAAACCAAAACCATATTATGGATGTGGAGAAATACATTTCAAAAGAAACTTTCCTTTTAAGAATCTAAAATGTTTTGGATGTGGGCACAAGAATTCACATTGTTGGATGAAACAAAAAAGTCAAACGAAAACAATTTGAGAGAAAAAGTATTGTCAACACAAATGCAAAGCGAGGCACAAAAAAGAAAATTTGTCTCTATAAAAATAAATAATGTGAATACGAGACTACTGGTGGACACAGGTAGTGACATCACAATAATTAACGAGGACACATGGAAAAAAATGGGATGGCTTACATTGAAAAAAACTGCAAAAATGCCGGGAGGCATCTCAAGAAAACAATTACAATTTCTGGGAAAAATGATTAGTGAGGTAACATTTCGTGGGTAAACTTTGAAGGCTAAAGTTTTTGTATCAAAAAATATAACAAACCTTTTTGGTACAGACTGGATAGAATTGTTTAACTTATGGAACCTCCCCATAAATATTTTTTGCAATAATGTAAACAGTTATAATGCCAGTTCAAACAAGGTGTCAAAAGATTTAAATGAAATTGAAAAAGATTTTTCCTGATGTTTTTTCAGAAGAATTAGGTAGATGCATCAAGAGAAAAGTAAAATTTCAAGTAAAAGAACATGCCATACTGGTGTTTAAATCGAAGCAAGCTGTACCTTTCAAATCAGTGGGGAATCAGATAAGCTAGAAAAACTTGGAGTTATAGAAAAAGTTGATTATTCAGAACGGGCAGCACCAACTGTTTATGTAGAGAAAAACAATATCAAAATATAAGTATGCACGGACTTTTCAACAGATTTGAATGAATGTTTAAGGACATGCAATTATACACTACCAAGTGCAGAGGAAATTTTTGCGAAACTCAATGGAGGGAAATTTTTCTCAAAATTGGACTTGTCAGAGGCATATTTACAGTTACAAGTCGAGGAAGAATGTTCAAAATTATTAACAATAAACATGCATAAAGGTTTATATAAATTCAATTGACTTCCTTTCAGGATAAAAGTGACACCTAGTATTTTCCAACAGATACGGATTTCACTATAGCATATTTGGATGACATACTCATAAACATTGAGTCTAGTGGCCAACATAAGAAACATGTTGAAATGGTTTTTGAGAAGATAAAGGAGTTTGGATTCAAACTTAGCAAGGAAAAATTCAAATTTTTCATCCCAGAAATAAAATATCTTGAGCAAGTTATCGATAAGAATGGTTGCAGGCCAGATCCTTCAAGATAGATGACAATAAAAAATATTACAACATTACAAGCATTCATAGGGCTCACAAACTATTACCAAACATACATGAGCTAAGAGCACCCCTAAACAACCTATTGCAAAAAGGCGTAAAATGGTTTTGGTCAGATAGGTGTCAAAAAGCATTCAAAGAAATTTTAAAAGTTTTAACATTGGAACTGTCATAATCGCACTTTGATCTAAATTTTTAAATAGTAGTAGCATCAGATGATAGCGAAAGTGGTATAGGAGTGGTAATTTTACACAAGTATGAAAATGGTAGTGTAAAACCCATCGCTCATGCTTCAAGTTCATTGTTGGTAGCTGAAAAAAACTACAGCCAAATTGAGGACGTACTAGCCATTATTTTTGCAGTGAAAAAATTTCACAAATTCATACATGGAGGGAAATTCGGTTTACAAACAGATCACTGCCCATTGTTATTAATTTACGGATCGAAAAAGGGTATCCCCACACATACAGCCAACCGATTGCAGCACTAGGGGATGATCCTGCTACATTAGGATTTTAAGATGGAATTTCTACTATCAAAAAAAATAGGACGCATAGATGAGCTGTCAGGATTGATTCCTAAATACAATGAACCATTAGAGGACATGGTAATAGCAGCATTAAAAGCCGAAATCGAAATAAAAAATATACTCTGCAATGTAGTACACAAACTACCTGTCATTTTAGAAGAAATAAAAATTAAAGCAGAGAAAGATGTGTTCATAATAAAAATCAAAAAAATAGTGAAGTTTGAAACAAATACAAAAACTGAGTGTAACACAATTTCGAGATGATATTCCATATGTGATGACGTACTTATGTATGCTCAGAGGGTTTCTTTGCAAAACCGTATGTTAACAGAATTCCACATGGGACACCCAGGAATCGCAAGAATGAAAGCATTGGTGAGAAGCTATGTTTACTAGCCAAATATGAATCAGGATATTGAAAAATTGATGAAAGCCTGCAGAGCTTGTGCCCTGGCAACATAGGCACCACCTGTAAAAATTCAACCTTGGACTGAACACTGACATACCTTAGTCAAGATTACACATAGGCTTCACGGGACCGTTAAATGGAGGATATTATCTAATAGTTGTGGATAGTTACACAAAATGGCTGGAAATATGTAAATGTAGGAAGCCAACCTACAAAGTAATGTTGGAATTTCTGGACGGAATTTTTGTGCGCTATCGCATCCCAGACACTATAGTGTCCAATAATGGAACACACTTCATGTCAAAGGAATTTTAAAACTTTTGCAAAATGCATGCAATGGAACATATTACTATTCCACCATACCATCCAAGATCAAATGGACTAGTGGAATGTTTCATGACACATTTAAGAGGACACTGAAAAAAATCTAGAAATGAACTAGTAGCTGATGCTGCATTGACACAATTCTTTAGTGTCTACCAAATAACATCTAACCAAGTTTTCAACTTCTTTGTCCATGCTTGGCCAGTATATGAAACTTCACATCAGCACTTTCATTCTGGAGATGCTTGGGTGTCCCACATGGAACTCTGTTAGCATTCTCTTCTGTAATATCTGTGGTGTGACCATCCTCTGAGTGTACATTAGTACACCATCACATATAGAGTACATACTCACATCTTGGTGGTTCTTTGCATCAAACCTTTCTGTATTTCCTTTTGTTAACCAGTTTTCTTTTTGTCTCATTAATAAATTTGTTATTTCTCACATTTCTTTTTATTTCTTCCAAAGTTACTGGTAGTTCATGCATGAAGTTCCACATCACTTCTTTTGTTTCCATGTCCACTCTTAGCGCTGCTATTATGGTGTCCTCCAGCAGTTCGTTATTTCTTGGAACTAATCTAGACAAACCATCAGCATGCCCCAACTTTTTTGAAAGCCGGTATTCCATTCTATAATCGTAGTTAAATAGAATGGTACCCCAACACTTCAGTCTGTTTGCTGTGTGTCGGGATTCCTTTCTTGGATCTGTATATCGTTATTAGAGTTTTATGGTACGTTTGCAACCAAAAACGTCTGTTGTGAATGAACCTGTGGAACATTTTCATGCCAAATATAATAGCCAATGCTTCTTTTTCAATCTGGTTATAGTGCTTTTCCACCAGCAATAATGTCCTTGATGTGTGAGCTATGGTCTTTCTCCTGCCATCATTATCCTTGTGTAGGAGCATGGCTCTTATCCCATACTTGCTAGCATCTATAGCTAGTATTATCTCTAACTTTGGGTTGAAATACATAAGATACAAGTCTGAAGTTAACAGATTTAACTCGTTAAATGCTTTCTGGCATTTCTTTGTTCAAATCCATTTGGCATTATTTTATATCTGAACATGTGAACATGTACAATCCACGGTGCATGTTGATTGTTAGTATATGCATGCAATCTTCTTCTAACTGAATTCTTTAAGTAGTGCCTTTACCTTATGTATATTCGGGATATACACTTAGTAATAATTTACCAAGCCTAAAGAATGCTTGTAGCATTGTCACATTTGTCAGAGGCAGCATATTTTGTATTGCTGTCACCCTTGATGGGTCCTGTCTGCGTCCACTTTTGTTAATTACTTGACCTAGGTATTTTATTTTTTCAATCAAAAATTCACATTTTTCTTCTGCCAGTTTTAGCCCATATTCACTTATTGTCTCAAATATTTTTTTTTATGTGTTCAATGTGTTACACCCAAGACTTGCACTTTATCAAAATTTCATCAAGGTAGGCGATGGTGAAGTCGTAATCACTTACCATTGCATCCATTAACAGCAGTCATCTGAACATGTTGATTGTTAGTATATGCATGCAATCTTCTTCTAACTGAATTTGAAGGAATGTCTCTAAGAGGTCTAACTTCAAGAAAATTTTCCCTTCATTTAGTTTAGCAAATACTTTTCTGGGCTTGGTAGTGGGTAATTGTGTGTGAGTAAATGGTCGTTTAATCTGGTTGAGAAGTCTGCACACATTCTTAGCTTATTATTTTTTTTTTATGCAGACTGCTGGTGCAGTCTGCATGGTCAATCTTTTCAATTATATTCAGGCTTTCCAACCTTTCTAGTTCTTTATTGACCGGGTCTAGCGCGGCAAACCGCATGTCCCATTTGGGCCTGAAAATAGGTGTTGAATTTTCTTTGATAGCACTCTTTGCTTTTTTTATCTGTGAAACAACCTAAACCTTTCAAAAAAACTTTTAGGAAAGTTTCTTTCGTTTTTTGTCTCAGTTCATTGACCTCATTCAATCATTCGACTGCTCCATTTATGTTATTGCACAAAATGCTTATGGGTGTATCCCATAAATTAAATTTCTCCATACATTCAGTGCCAAGTAAATTTATGGATTTTTTCAATCCATAAACAATCACTTATTTGGTTTTTCAATTCAACCCATAAACATTCACTTTTTTAGTGTTTTCAATTCTCACATTCATGAATTTTCTGTTTGTTGTGGTCACAACTTTTCCTGCTGACAAACTATTTATCTTTTCTTTTTTGTTCCATTTTCCTATCATTCTAGTTTTGCAGTGCAATTTTATATGTCCTGTAAACCTGCAGTGAAAACACTTTGATTTTTTATATGGACAATCTTTTTTCAGGTACATCCTACCACATGCCATACATGGGTCTACATCCCAATATTTTTTCTGTTTTTCCTGCAATACTTTATTTGTCTTCTGACTTTTTTGCACTGGTCTTATGTGAAAGCACTCTTTCTGTTGAATTTCTTCCATGTCATGCCTTAATTTTAATATCATGTCACACTCTTCCAACAGTTTCTGCAATGTCAAATCCTGGTTCATTTCCAGTTTTGCTAGAATTTTCGTTTGGATTTCTACATCTCTTTTATCTGTCAATCCTTGTGCAAAAATCAAACGCTTAAAAGAATCTGGAGTAAGCATATCCAGTCTAAATCTCTCACATTCTTTGTTGACTCTGCCTGTGTAAGTAGTGAAATATTCATCTTCACTCTTTTCTATGTTTAAATATTTCCATTTAGTATTAAACAGTGAACTCTTTTCACTAAACATTTTGCACAAAATGTCAACTGTGTCGATGAAATTTATGTATAGATGCTTTTTTTGGCAATATGAAGTTACTATATTTCTCATGCTCTGCTGTCACTAGCTTTCTTAAAGGTAGATGCATTTTCATTTCATCCAATCCTGACATTCTTTTTCAAAAATTTGTTCAAATCTTTGAAAGTAAGCCTCGAAGGTTACTCCTTCTTCGGGGTCATATTTGAATTTGCTTATGGAATTTGCTACATGGTCAGGCAAAACTGTATTCTCTGGTTTGGTTATCAACTTCATTAGTTGTAACATTTGCTGCTGCAATCCTTGTTGTTGTTCTTGGTGTTCCTTGAGTTGTTGTTGTTGCTGTTTTTGAAACTCAACTACCCCAGCTAACAAGTCTTTGATATTTTATGATTTTTGTAAGTTTGCACAAGATTTTTGTTTCTTTTTTGTTGAGTTATTTAATTTTCCACGTGAATTAGTTTAAACTCTCTGCGTGAATGTGTGTTTTTTTCACTCCATGTAAATTTGTTTTTCCTCATCAACACAGTTGTAAAGTGGGTTCCTCACTGGTGTGATGTGTGACTGCTGTTGTACTGAAGTTGTTGTTTTATGTTAGTAGCCACAATAGTTACTAGTTATTGGATACCGTTGTATCTCTTCGTACTGGAATAGTAATACACTCACTTCTTCTGTCTTACTATCACTGATAGCTCCACAAGATGCCAACTAGAACTATTGAGTCACAACTCATCAACTCTTGACCCTCTCTTGACAATTGGCTACTGGTCTGTTTATAATGGCTGGTTCCTACCACTTTTTACTGGGAGGAGTATACAGTTTCACTGTACAACAGTACCAAGGCATACTGACTACAGCTGTTATCCTAAGACAACATCAGCAGATAATAGAGTAAGAAAGAGGAAGTGGATCAGTAAAGAAAACAGGATAGTGATGCTGTGCTACTTAGAAAGTGAACCCAAAAGGAGTCATAGAAAACATGTTAACACTTTGGGTAGAGACGGGTATGTTTAAAGTGACTGAGCAGAGACTAGTAGACCAACCTAATGTTATTAGGAGAAGAAAGTGGGCGACAGAATTGGAGGTGGGAGAGATCACAAGAGAACTGGAAAAGAAAGGCCAGGCCAAACAACACATAAAAGATACAGTCCAAACCAAAGAAGAACCAAAAGGAAAAAAATAATAATAGCACTATCAATCAGGAAGAGACAACTGACACCAGCAGCTTGAGCGATTTAAGTAAGGAAGATCAGAAGATGTTAGATGAGTTGCACAAAGCAATGAGTAAAGAAAAAAAATACTGCCAGCATTAAAAGGTACCAACAGAAGAAAAGCTGCTAGATATGACTAGGAAAGTAGATTCTGTTATCAGTAGGATAGATACTAAAAATATAGATGAAGCTAACTTATTGATCTATGCAGGAAGAGTAGTAGTTATTAAAAGATTAGGTATTCCTCAAAGAAAGATTAGAAAGAGCAAATGTAGAAAAGGAGATTACAAAACAAAGTGAAGGCATTAAGACAAGATGTGAATAGAATAGAAACTAGACAAGTTGGGAAACACAAAATTTAAATCTTTTCTTGAGAAAAGATAGTCAAAGAAAAAGGATTTGGGACAGTCATAGAAGAGTTGAAACAGTGTATCAAAGCAGTAGTAGGTGAGCTTTCCAGATATCAGAAAAGAATAGATCAGTATTTGCAGCAGACCAGAGATTTTGTAGCCAAATAAATGGTAGAGAAGAAAGTACAGATGATGAGAAACCTAATGTAGAAGAAGCTAGAAAGTTCTGGAGTAATATTCAGGATAAGCTATAATGGAGATACAGCATAATTATAATGGAGATACAGCATAGTTAAAGAAAGTGAGGGAAGAATTAGTGAGTGAGAAGCAGCCAGAACTAAGACTAACTGGTGCATTAATGAGTAAAGTGTTACAAAAAATACCGAATTGGAAGGGTCTAGGACCAGATTTGGTTCAAGGGCATCGGTTAAAGAAATTCAGTAGCTTACATGAGAGACTGAGGAAACAACTTCAGGATTGCTTGAATGGAGGAATAATACCAAATTGGATGACTAGAGGGAGAAAAGTTCTCCTTATGAAAGACAAAAGCAAGAGCAATACAGCTAGCAATTATTGACCAATCACTTGCTTACCATTAGTGTGGAAGTTGTTAACAGGAATTCTTGTGCATGTACACACATCTACATGCACATACACACCTGCATTATGCATTTTGTCTGTATATGAGTATGTGCACATAATTGTGGAGTTTAATAGATTTTGATGCCAAGCTTGGTCTATGGGGTTGTAAATTCATGAGTTTGTGTGTGCATGTATGTATGCATTTTTTCTGTGAATCATGTATTTATGGGAGCATGTGCCTTTTTATGCATAATTTTCATATAATGCATATAATTGATGCCCTGAGAAGAACTTATTCAGGTTGGAGTGGTGGCAAAGTAGCCAGGGGCTGGTTGTGCTTGAAATTTTAGAGTATGAATTGTTGCTTGTGTATGTGGGGGAAGGTTTTCTCTCTAAAATTTAAATTGCTGTGTTGTTGTTATGGTATTTAGTTTTTCGGTGATACAAAGCTAGCATATGCTGCCCCATCTCCTGTATTTTCTGACCTTATACTGGGGTTGCTCATTATTCTCTCTTTCAGTGTCCATACAATATTGGGTAAAGATCTTGTATGTCTTTTGCTTTTAACACTGAATGAAGCAAACCAACTGCTGCCTTTATCTCTCTTTGAAGGTGTTTCCCATCATTCCAATTTTGTTGTTCCATTCAAATCTATAATACTGGCCTTGTGCACTAATGCAGAAACCTGTTGTTCAGGGGACAGTTGCCCAGGGATCTAAAACTACTGGATCTTTGGAGGAATGTTCCTAATGTTTATTTTTAACAGTTGAAAATTCTCAACCCTGTATTGGGGCGGTAACTACAGCTAACTTTTATTGCATTTCTGTTGAAGATTTTGTGGTATTCATGTAAGTGAGAGAAGTGGTTGTGTATGAGCTTAAGGAATTTTCTAGCTATATTCATGGCTACATTCATACTATATGATGGATTGTACAATAAAATTTTCTTTTGTCTCCATCTTGGTCTATTTATATTTAGTCCAATATAAGTAATACTGTTAAAGTTTGATCTTTCCACAGCACCACAGAAATGGTACTGTAGTATTGGGAAGCTTTTTGAAAATAGTTTTATCAGTGGGTAGGTTGGAAACATATACTATTAACTAATAATTTGATAATATACAGTGGCTGGTTAGAGCCTTTGTCAGTATAGGAGGTTTCCTCATTTGGTTTATTGTAGGATATAAATTTGTCTGGTATGGACACTTAGAGAGGAGTGAGCACCTTCAATATAAGCTAATAGGTAAGGCCAGCAAATACAAGGGACAGGGCAGCACATCACCATGAAACTAAATATCATAACATCAACACTGAACATTTTAAACCTCCTTCCCCCTGCATGCACAAGCAACAATTTATACTCAAAAATTTCAAGCACAACCATCCCCCCATCCACTTCATCCTTCCAACCTGCATAAGCTCTTCTCTGAACATTAATTATATGCATTATATGAATACTATGCATAAAAGACACATGCTCCCATAAATTTATGTGAGATTCCCCCTTTACACATATTCATGCCACCACATGATTCATAGAAAAAAAACATATATATATACACAAAAACTATGAAATTCCACAACTATATGCATATACTCATACACAAACAAAACACATAAATCAGGTCTGTATGTGTGGGTGTGTATATATATATATATATATAT
>NC_068985.1:65167535-65172822 GCF_001194135.2 Octopus bimaculoides
AATTTACAAAAAACAAGACAAAGACAGGTGTATAAACAACAAACAGGTGTATTAGTTTAATGCTCAGGAAAGTGAGAAAGTCTTTTACATTTCAAGCCTACGCTCTTCAACAGAAAGGAACATGAGAAAATAAACAGAGAGAGAATAAAAAAGCTTTAGTGCCTAGTGGTCAATCATGGCGATAGCTGGACGGAGATGGTCAGACAGGAGAGCTAGGAAGAAGGGGAGATAATAAAGTGGTGATCCGAAAATGAAGGTGTGCATGCATGTGTATGTGAGAGTGTGTGTGTGGATTGGGGCTGGTGATCTTGATGTGTGAGTGCTGGAAAGTGGTCAGTGCTAGTGTGTGCAGGGTGGTGTGATGTGGTGTGACATGTGGTGGTGTGGTGTGGGTTCTGGGAAGTGGTCAATGCCAGTGTGTGCAGGGTGGTGCGATGTGGTGTAGTGTGGTGTTGTGTTGTGGTGGTATGGTGTGGTGTGGTGCGGTGTGGCATGATCTAGTGTGGTGGAGGATGCAAGGGTGGGTGTGTGATTAGGGCAGGGTACGTGAGAGTAGGGTGGGATTGGGATGTATAGGGATGGTGGGGTTGCAATGTGTAGGGGTGGGGGTGTGGACAGAAGGGGTAACGATGAAGGGAGAAGGTGGGTAAGAGTGAAGAGAGAAAGTAGGTGTGAGAGGGAGAGAGGAGGGGAGTCAGATAAAGTGGGAGGGGAGTTGAACCCATGTAGCACAAAGGAGCGAAGAGAAAAGATTAATTAGTGTTCACTCCTGAAGGCGGGAGTCCAGATGGCCCCTGTGTAAGGACAATCTGAACACAGACAGATGTTGTAATGAATGAATGGTAGAGCAGAAATGGTGCAAGACCGGGGTGTTGTTGCCGAGTCTGATAGCTCAGAGGTGTTCCACAAACCGGTCAGCCAAGCGGCGTCTCGTTTGATTGATGTACAGAGAAGGACAGAAAAAGCAGGAGATGCAGTAAATGATGTTGCTAGAAGTGCAGGTGAAGGAGTCAGTGATATGATAGGGACAATGATGGGTGTCTGTGAGGTTGGTGGTGTTGGAGAGGTAGGGGCAAGTGCAGCAGTGTGGGTGGGAGCAGCGGAACAAGCCGGGTTAGGAGGTAGAGTTAGGGAAGAAACTATGGACTAGGAGGTCACGTAGGTTGTAGGCTCATTTGAAGGAGGAGAGGAGTAGGTTGGGGAAGATGTGTTAAGTGGATAGGTCGGACTGGAATCACCAGAAGGCTCACAGAATGGTGCATTGGTGAGGCAGGGTGAAGGTGTGGTAGTAGGTAAAGGGAGACGGGTAAGGGCGGGGAGAGAGAGAGCAGATGCACAGTCCATGGAAAGTGCTCTGGCAAGGGCGGTGTGGATAGTGCTGAGGGGATATCCACAAAGGATGAAGTAGCGAGCCATGAGTTGAGACTAAGTCTCAAAGTCATGGTTGTCACTGCAGAGCCTGTGCAGACAGAAGAATTGGGAGTAGGGGATGGAGAGCTTGGTGTGGTTAGGGAAGAGCAGAAGTTGTGGTATAAGTGTGAGTCGGTGTGTTTGTAGTGGATGGAGGTGGTGAGAGTAGAGTGATGTGTGTTGACCGAAATGTCGAGAAAGGCAACAGAAGTGTTGGAAATAGTGTAGGAGAATTCAAGGGCAGGATGGAAAGATTGGACAAAAGAGAGGAAGGAGTCTAGTTGTTCCTGGGAGAGTGAGATCACGCTAATACAGTCATCAATATAATGACCATATAGTTCAGGTGTGGGACCAGTGAATCTTGAAAATGTTTAGGCCTCAACGTAGCCAATGAACAGGTTCGCATAGTTAGGGCCCAATTCTTGTTCCTATGGCTACTCCCAAGACCTGTTGGTAAAACTCATCCACGAACAAGAAGCAGTTAAAGGAGAGAACAAGTTCAGCCAGATGAAGAAGTGTGGATGTGTCAAGTTGGGGGTTAGGTCGAAAGTCTAGGTAGTGTTTGAGGGATATGAATATATCAACATATGCTTATATATACATACATATTCACTCGCTCCCACATATGTACCTATATGTATACATTCACACTTACACTTATGCCTTTATGCACATTTATGTATGAAGATAAGCACTCACACATACATGTAAAAACACCTAAATATATATATAGTCACAGATGTATACATATATGTATATAACTAGACACATACATGTACACCTTTATGTGTACATACTCATATATGTATATATCCAAGTTTAGACACGTTCTGATGTTATATTCTTTGGGACATGTCAACTAATACTAGACAATGTAAATAATGAAACAACATTAGTACAGTATTAATTTCATGCACGTAGTATATACAAATGCACACATACATGTGCATATTTATATGGACATACACACTCATGTATATATCCAGATTTAGTTGGACATACAAACACACTCTGATGTTGTATTCCATGAGACATGTCAAATAAAACTAGACAGTGTAATAAAACCAACATCATTGGTAGATTTCCTGTGGCAACTCAAATCTAATAAGATAAAATAGGATCTGACTTGGTCCATAATAAGGCATGCACAATCATATGATGTTCTTTCCAGTAGGTGCAGATTATGTTCCAAAGAATCACTATGCATTTTGTTGGCCTGGGAAACGATCATAAATAAATGAATAGTAAAATGTTTGCATGCTAAGAAAAGCACTTATACTGTATAATAGACACAATAAAGGCAGCGAACTGGCAGAAATGTTAGCACACTGGGTGAAATGCTTAGTGGGCCTTCGTCTGTCTTTACGTTGTGAGTTTAAATTCTGCCAAGGTCAACTTTGCCTTTCATCTTTTCAGGGGTCGATAAATTAAGTACCAGCTATGTACTGGGGTTGATCTAATCGACTGGCCCCTTTCCAAAAATTTCGGGCCTTGCACCTAGAGTAGAAAAGAATATTATAGGCACAATTTAGTATAATCACTGACTTAATCATCATTTACGGATTACCTAGATTTTTAGATAACTAACTGAAACTTGCCTTAACTTGTAAACTCCTTGTGATATACATTGCAGAAAAACATCACTGAGATACTTCACAGGTCTACTATGTTGTGTGGTACCTATGTGCTCACTGTCCTGCATACATTTGTGTCTGTCTTTACTTACTACTTCCTGAGTGATGAACACACCACCATACTATGCTCAGCAACACAGGATATTGCAATTCTGGCTATGAGGCTTTCCATGGATTATATATTGCATGATGAATTGTTTATTCAATCAAC
Organism: Octopus bimaculoides; assembly: GCF_001194135.2. Classification (NCBI taxonomy): domain Eukaryota; kingdom Metazoa; phylum Mollusca; class Cephalopoda; order Octopoda; family Octopodidae; genus Octopus; species Octopus bimaculoides. The sequence goes on from NC_068985.1 coordinate 65,170,791, forward strand.
ACCTATAGACTCACAATAGCATTACAGACAGCCTATACATGAACATATAATTATAGACAGCTGATCTAACCAATATGCATAAATGCACCAGTTAATTAGAACACATACTATGTGCATGAAATTATTGCTATATTAATGTTGTATTATGTTATGTTGTTTCATTGTTTTATCACATTGTCTAGTTTTACTTGATATGACCCGTGGAATACAACATTGGAGTGTGGCAATATGTCTGACTAAACTTGAATATATACATGAATATGTATGTACACATAAATGTGCACTGCCCATGTTTCACTGCTGTGTAGCATAGCCATTTGCGCACCGGCATCATACAATCTGCCTTTCACTTACAGCTACACTATCAGAGCATCCATCTCCACTACTAACTTGGTTGCTTAGATAACAGAAACTATCTACTACCTCTAATTTACCCCAATGGCAGTTGATGGTGTCTATTTTCTTAACATTTTCAGTGTTTATTGTACCTGCGCATCTTCCACATACAAAAGCTATTATCCCTGTTAGCCTTCCTTTGATATTACTGCACCTCTTATGTGTCCATAACTTACACTGGGTACATCTTATGGAGTTTCTACCTGCACCTTTTCTACAGATTCAGCAGGGCCAACTACCTGAAGGGATTTGTGATTTGTCTGCCTCTAGTCCTGGTAGTGATTCAACTATAAGAACAAGTTCATCAGCATAGAGGATCTCTCAGGGGCAGCCTGCCTTGAATTCCTCTGTTATTGCCTGGAGGACTATGATGAACGAGAGGAGGCTGTGGATCGATCCTTGGTGAACACCTACTTGTACCTTGAATTCTTCACTGTACTCGTTGCCAACCCTCACCTTACATGCTCTCTTTGTCTGGCTGTACAGCTCTCACCAACCACCCGTCTATCCCTAGTTTCTGCATTGACCATGAGATAAGGGATAGGGAGATAAGGGAAAGGCTTTCTCAAAATCAACAAAGGCAAAATACAGAGGTTTATCTTTGACTATGTATTTCTCCTGCAGTTGTCTAACTAGGAATATAACATTAGTGGTGCCTCTCCCTAGCACAAAACCAAATTGCATCTCATCTAGACTAACTCTCTCCCTAATGAGTTGAGTTATGACACTCTCCATAACTTTCATCACCTGATCCAACAATTTGATACTTCTGTAATTATTTCTATCTAAGGCATCACTTTTACCTTTCTATCAGTTGACTATGGTGCTGTTACACCAGTCATTGGGTATGATTCCTTCGTGAACCACCTGATTTACAATACACGTTACTAGACCATAATCCACACTGCCAGATATTTTAAGCATCTCAGCAATGATTCCAGGTGGGCTGGCAGCTTTCCCTGTCTTCATATCTTTAATTGCGTTATCTACTAAAGTACTGTCAATCCGGATAGCTGGTCCCTCAATTGGGTCAATAATTGGTAGACCCTTCTCTCATTCATTCTCCATGTCCAACAGTCTTTTGTAATGGCATTTTCAAACCTCTTTCTTTGCAGAATCATTAAATGCAAATGCACCATCATGCATGCAGACACATTTCTCTCCTATGACATCACAATTTTGTTTCACACACTATCATGCAATACGAAACACCTCAAGTCTTTGGTCCTCACATTGCTGAACATAGGCAAACTTCTTTTCTTCTTCTCCCCTGACTAGCTATACCTGTCTCCTAGCTTCCCTTCTGGCCAGTTGTTATAGTTCCCTGTTACCCCCACACTTCCAGGCCTTCCAAGCATGTTTCTTTGCTCCAATGGCCATATCTACATCATCATTCCACCACCACATCACCTTTGGTTTAGATGTGACTTTGCATCAGCTGCTGATTTGGTCTGTGGTACTCAACAAGATGTCAAGCAGGAATTCCCAGTTGCCCTCTATATCACAAGTCTGTAGTTCCTCCTCTCTCTCATCAAATTATGCCTAACTGAAAACAATCACAGCCACATCATCCAAACAGACCGGGTGAAACCGGGTTTAGCTGCTAGTGTATATATATATATATATATATATATAT
>NC_068985.1:65173319-65186794 GCF_001194135.2 Octopus bimaculoides
ATGTATATTATTACATATCTCTCCCGCCTGTGCTCCAGGGAGTAGAGACCTAGTGCCTTCAGTCGCTCCCTGTAGTTCATCTGTTGGACTGTGGCGATCTTTTTTGTATAGTGATGCTGAATTGCCTCGAGTTCTGCTGTCCGCTTGAGAGCAATAGTCTAGGCAGCTCAGAACAAATGTTTTCCATAGAGTCAACATGACTTTTTGATCCCTTGTTCGGAATGTCCTCAGTATCCACCCTGCCAGTTGTCTGCACTTTGCTGTCAACTTGACAATGTGCATGTGAAATGATGCATCACTATACATGTTGATGCCCAGGTCTCTTACTGTTTGTGGTTCTGGGATTGCAGTACCTCCAGGTCCTGTGTATGCCAGTTGGGAGGCACTTGTGGCCTTGTAGTGCAGTACTTGAAATTTTTCTGCATTGAACTGCAAAAAAAAAAAAATGTACTCCTCAGAGGAGTACATTTTCATTGCACATTTTATGTGGTGTTCTCACTGCATAAATAAATGAAGTTTGTATGAAACATATGTACTGCTACAACCTATTGAATTTTTGTTGCTTTTCTTCAAATTTTATTCACCAAATCTCTTGATTTTGTTTTTGGTTTTTACCCTACCAAATTCTGGTGCCTCAAACATTTTAAGTACCACATTTAATCTTTTGATTAAATCTATATTATTATATATATATATATATATATGTATATATGTATACTAGCAGCTAAGCCCGGCTTCACCTAGTTTGTTTGGATGATGTGACTGTGATCGTTTTCGGTTAGGCATAATCTATAACAGCGTTTCTCAACCTTATCATTTCGTGTCCCCTGTTTTGATTAAAGCCTCCAGCGGTATGAAAATTTCCTGACCTCTCCCCCTTGTCAGAAAATAGCTTCGGGAGTTATGAAGAACAAATTTGTACGTAGTCTGTTTCTGAGAGCTATTCTATTGGACTTCTGTCTAATCATTAAAACATTGGGCGATCTTTCAATATGGGAACACACGACTGTCACTTACAAACCACTTATAAACCACGTGTGTTTATTTGTATTTTTGAAGATGATTGTTGGTTTCCCTAAAAAATTTCTATTTTTTTAATATGGGTGGAAAGAGGATCTTTTGAAGTCGGCCTGAAATCAAATGAGACAGAGAGAGCGCGACTATGAGTGAAGTTCTTTTGAAGTTGGCATGAAGTGGAAGAATTGATGTGCGTGCTATGTGTGTGTGTATGAGAGAGAGTGAGTGAGTGTGTGTGTGTGTGTGTGTGTGTGTGTGTGTGTGTGTGTGTGTGTGTGTGTGTGTTTGATGGGGTGTGCGAGACAGAATGTGTGATGTGTATGTGAATTACTTTTGTTAGTGTGTGAAGAGATAGAGAGAGTAATGTTGCTGGTGTGTGTGTATGTGTGTGTGAGAGAGAGAGATAACTGAAACTTTTTATTCACTTTTTGTGGTGAGTGAATGTGTGAGTGATTGATAGAGAAAAAGCATGCGAGCGAGAGAGAGAGAGATTATGTATGTATGTATGAATGGCTTCAGTGACACACATACTCACACACACATACACATAGGTTGTTATGCATGTATGTATGTATCTATGTATGGCCAAGAGAGAGTTAACTGAAACTGTGTTATTCACTTTTTGTAGTGAGTGAATGTGTGAGTGACTGACAGAGGAAAGGAGAGAGAGGTTACGTATGTATGTATGTATGTATGTATGGCTTTGGCTGACTGTCATCCTGTTCTCCCCTTGCTGCTAGTGAAATGGTATATGCCGTTCCATTAGAAAAAGTTTTAATCGATTTTGTTGGTAATTCTAGGAAAAAATACAAAGCGCATTCCAATCTATCCACCCGTCTCCACATGTGTGCCATTTTACATGCAAATCCACCCAGCCATTTGGCTGTGAACCTCAAGACAAGAAAGAATACAATGACTGCCCATGTCCAATTTATATTATATATATATATATATATATATATATATATATACATATATAATTTTTTTCAAAAAGAGATAAAAAACCAAGGCTGTGAAGATTTTAGAACAGTTATAAATAAAAAGTCTTACAGCTGTTTCCAGGATATGTTTTATATCCCTTCATCGGGATATAAAATTTTTAGTGAGAAAAGCTTGTTGTTCAATACATGCTAGAAATGTTTGAACCTAGAAAAAAACAACAAGGAGGACTACATCACATATGCTAGTAGAGTTAACAGAGAATGTGAGAAGTTCAAACTGGATGAATTAACGCCACATATGATCAAGTACCTGATATTTACTCAGAGACTAACTGCAGTGAAAGACACATAAGTAAGAATAAGAATTCTTGCTAAGCTGGAACAAAACCAGGTTGTAACCTTACAAGTGTCAGAAAAGTATGAAAGAATAGTAAATTTAAGACACAACACAGAGAAAATTGGATATAAAGATTGCTCCCAAGTGAAACAACAAGTGCATCAGAAGATACAAAACAAGCAGAATAGAAAGCAAGTGTGTGCTAAAATACATTACAAACAGAACAAAAATCAGGAAATAAACCTATGTTTGCATGTGGAGGTCTACATCTGAGAAAAAAACTGCTCATTTAAGAAAGTGACCTGTTTCTGATATGGAAAAATTGGACATGTAAAAGTGCACTGTAAAACCAAGATGACAAAAACATTGGAACAAACAAAAAAAAATAAACAAGATGTTATCAAAAGAAAATGGTAATGTAACAAAGAGAAAATTTGTAAATGTGAAAATTGAGAATATAAGAGTAAAAATGCAGTTAGACACTGGAAGTGATATTACCATTGTGAATGAAGAAACTTAGAAGTATATCAGTATGCCAAAATTAAGTAACATATGGTGTTACAGGTAAAAGATTGTATTTTGTTGGTGAATTTGTGTGTAATGTGACATTTGTGACCAAATGAAAATGGCAAAAATATATGCTAAAAAATTCAGTAAATCTATTTGACACAAAGTGGATGGGACTGTTCAAATTGTGGAATATGCCCATAAGTGCTTTGTGTGGGAATATAGTTGGTTCAGTCGAAGGTTTGAATGTGGCTGAGGGATTGAAAAAAAAATATTTATTTCCAGATGTTTTCTCTGATGAACTGGGCTGCTGCATGAAAATGAAAGTAAAAATTTTATTAGAATAAAGTGCAACACCTGTATTTGAGCCAAAACAGAATGTACTGTTTGTGGCAATAGAACAGGTAAATAAGGAAATTGAAAGACTTGAAAGCCTAGGAATAATCAAGAAAATGGACCAATCAGATGGGGTAGCACCTATGGTCTACATAAAAAAGAAAAATAATAAGTTGAGTTTGTGCAGATTTTTCAACAGGGTTGAATGATTGCTTAATCTCTCATAATTACCTGTTGCCGAGTACTGAGGAAGTGTTTGCAAAATTGAACGGAGGGAAAATCTCAAAATTAGACCTCTCAAAGGCATATCTACAAATCCAAGTAGAAGAAGAATGCTCACACTTATTAATCATTAATACACATCGTGGCTTATTTAAATTTAAGTGGCTTCCCTTCAGTGTAAAAGTGGCTCATTCCATATTTCAGCAAATAATGGATACAATGTTGGGTGACTGTGATCTTGCTATCGTCTATTTAGGCACTATCATAATAAAAAGCAAATCACACGAACAACATGTAGAATACATTAAAAAGGTATTCAAAAAGATTAGAGAATACGGCTTCAAGTTAACGGGAAAAAAATGTGAGCTCTTTCTGAAAAAATTTAAATACTTGGGCCAGATAATAGATAAAAACAGACAGAATCGAGATCCATCCAAAGCAACTGCCATAAAAAATATGCCTATGCCAAATAATGTGACTATGCTACAAGCATTTTTGGGTTTAGTAAATTATTATCAGATTTACATTCCCAATGTACATAATGTAAGGGTCCTGCTATATGATTTGTTAAAGAAAAATGCAAAATGGTGCTGGACTGATAAGTGCTAGAAGGCATTTGACAAGTTAAAAAAATGTTTTAACACTGGACTTATTGTTAACACATTTTGATCCAAAGTTGGATATTATATATTGACTACAGATGCCAGTGATTGCAGTGTAGGAGCTGTGCTTCTGCACAAATATGACGATGGGAATAAAAAGGCTATAGCCTATGCATCACGATCATTATCACCACCAGAAAGTTACTATAGCCAAATAGAAAAGGAAGCATTAGGAATCATATTTGGTGTGAAAAAATTCCATAGATTTATTCATGGAAGACGTTTCTGTTTACAAACAGATCATCGCCCACTACTGTCAATATATGGTTCTAAAAAAGAATACCAACACACACAGCTAATACAGCAATGAGGCGCTATGTTGTTGAATTATGATTACAAAATGGAATATTTACTATCAAAAAAATTAAGGCATGCAGATGGTTTGCCCAGACTGATACTAAAGAGAAATAAAAAATGTAATGTGGAAGGTGATATGTGACTTACCTGTAACCCTAGAAGACAAAACGAAATGTGGTAAAGGACAAATTCATAGCAAAAATGAAAAGAATACTGTGATCAGGAAAAGTAAATAGGAATGGGATTGATGTGAAAAAAAAAAACCAAGATGTGAATCTATACTCAATTTGTAATGGCATACTGATGTATGCACAGAGAGTAGTAATACCTGAAACACTGCAAAAGAAAATGTTGAGGGAATTCCATGTTGAACATCCTGGTATTTTGAGGATGAAAGCTTTAATGAGTAGCTACATGTACTAGCCAAAAATGGATACTGAAATCGAAAATTTAGTGAAAGGCTGTAGAGGATGTGCTCCAGTGCCAAAATTACCAATGATAAAAAGTGAACCTTGGCCAAAAGTAGATGTGCTGTGGTCGAGACTACACATTGATTTTGCTGGTCCTTTAAACGGTTCGTACTACTTAGTGGTGATGGATAGTTTCTCTAAATGGCCAGAAATTTGTAAGTGTGAAAATCCAACCTCCTCAATTGCAACAAATTTTTTACATGAACTGTTTGTGAGCTTTGGCATTCCAGATGTGATAGTGTCTGATAATGGAATGCAATTTGTGTCTTTTGAGTTTAAAAAGTTTTGTAAAATGTTTACTGTACCATTCTAGATCTAACAGACAATATGTTCAATATGTTCAATATGGTCAATATGTTCAAGAAAGACCTAAGAAAGTTGAATAAGGAAGTCACAGATGAAGTAGCTCTACAACAATTCTTAAGAGTATACTGTGTGACACCAAACTCAAATATGCTAGCAAGTATGTCATCGCGAGGAAAATGAAATCAATCTTTGACAAATTGTTACCTGGCAAGAAAAGAAAAATTGCAACAGATGATACAGCAAGATATTTCAAAATTGGTGAAAATGTATTCATTAGGGAATATAAGAACGAAAAACAAAGCTGGGAAGATAAGAAGTAGGGCATATAAGAACAGAAAACAAAGTTGGCATGATTACCAAATGCATAGGTAAAATGCTATACTTGGTAAAAGGAAGAAAAGGCGTATACAAGAGACACATGAACCAACTGAAGAAAAGTTATATGATATTTTTCAAGTACGAATGCTACTGCAAATAACTGAACCCTGACGCACAAGCATAAGAAAAAGAAAATGTACGAAGTTCCTGGAAGTGGATGCCAAACGAAAAAGTATCGACTGTGTAACTATATTAAAAAAGGTTGTTGGGGGTGATGTAAAAATTATTGCTCTTAAAAGAAATAAAATTATAAGGGGAGATTTTATGGGGATAATAGTAATAATGGTACACCCCCCACGTGATAAGTGGTATGTGAAGGTCATTATAAATATTGTCAGTCAGTGTCACTATAGTAGAGAGTATGGAAGTAGATGGTCATAGTCATGGTCTTACTTGTCTAACTATCCATACTGCTATACCAGAGTGGGTATTATAACAGTCCGACAAGGATTACAACAAACACTGTCAAATGCTTTCTGATAATCAATTCAAGTCATATTGAGATTTGTCTTTCCTTTTTTATAGTCCTCTGTAATGGCTCAGTTTAAAAGAAGCTGCTCTTTACAACCATACATCCCTCTCCAGTACCTCTTTTGTTCTTCTAGTAAAACATTGTTGTTTTTCAGGTGTAAAATAAACCAGTTATAGATGACTGACTTGAGGGTTTTGTAGGTTACTGACAGGTATGTTATTGGCCTATAATTTTGTGGGTGTATGGTGTCTTTGTTTTGGGGAATTTGAGTGGGTTGTCTTTCCAGCATCCAGTTTCCACTATATGAGTGTGGTTACTGATGAAGTGTTTCAGGTAGAAGTTGGCAACCTTGTCTATCCCTGGGGCTTTCCAGTTACTGGTAGTCCTCAATGTGTCCATAATCTCTTGGCTTGTGATAGTGAACCTTGCCTGAGGTACTATTTTGCTCTTCTTTTCCTTTGCCCTATTTATCCATTGAGCATTTTTGTTGTGCTGTTCATGTCTGCTCCATATTTCTTCCCAGTATGACTGAATTTCTGATGTTGTTGGCATGCCATCTATTGATGTGATTTTTGTTTAACTTCTTTTATTTGTTTCTGTCATCTGACTGCAGTTATGCTGGAGCACTGCCTTGAAAGGTTTTTTTAGTCAAACAAATCAACCCCAGGACATATTTCTTAAGCTTAGTACCTATCTTATCAGTCTCTTTTGCCAAACCACTAAGTTACAGGGATGTAAACACACCAACACCAGTTGTCAAGCTGTAATGGGGGAACAAATGCAGACACAAAGACATACAAACATAGATACATATGTACATACATATATACGTACATACATATATACATACATACAACAGTTCTTTAAGTTTCTGTCTACCAAATCCATTCACAAGACATTTACCCAAGGTGCCATGTGGTTGTGAAGCAAGCTGCACAGCCATGCCTATAGAATCTTTCCATGTTTATTCTAAATTCTCTATTTTCTTGGAAGAATTGTTCACGTTTTTCATACCATTGTATGCAGCAAGTTTTTGTTGCTGCACCCTGCTTAACTTTTTTCTTTTCCTCCCAGGTATCTTCTTTGTTTTTTATGGTGTACTGTTTTGTTATATAGATCTTTTTATTTTTCATGTTTTATCCCTCTTTCTCTAATTCAGGGTAGGGATAAGTCTTTATTTTGTTTCTTAATTTTATTTATTATGCTCTATTTCCATTTTGGGGTTTGAGATTTGGCTGAGGTTTTTTTTATCTTCATGGTTAAGCATGACCCATACCGTTTGATCTTTGCAGCTTTGGCAAGCACCTTTTGTTTCAGCTCTTCAATTTCTGTAGTTATCTTCTTTCTCTTGATATTGTATTTTCCTGTAAGTTGTTCTATCTGTCCCCTTTTTCTTAATTCACCTTCTTTTTCCCATTCCAGAATATTAATATCTTCCCTAAGCATTTTGATGTCCCCTTCTATTCTCATTTTCCACCATGGTTCCTTAATCTGCTTTTGTGTAGTCTGTTAACTGCAACTAGGGTAAAGGTGATGCCTTAAATAGAAACACCTACAAAAGCATCAAACTGCTGGACCAGGCCATGAAAGTTACAGAAAGAGTTATAGCTCAATTGATTAGGAATAGTATTAAGCTAAATGAGATGCAGTTTCGTTTTGTTCCTGGGAGGAGTACCACAGATGCAATCTTCTTAGTGAGACAGTTACAAGAAAAGTACTTGACCAAAAGTAAACCATTGTACTTAGCTTTCATCAACCTGAGAAAGCTTTCAACAGAGTTCCCCACTCTGTTATCTGGTGATCTCTAAGGAAGCCAGGAGTAAAGGAGTGGCTTGTTAGAGCTGCAAAAACCATGTACAATGGTGCTATCAGTAAGATGAGAGTCAGTCGTGAATACAGTGATTAATTTAGCATACAAGTAGGGGTTCACCAGGGCTCAATTCTTAGTCCATTCTTATTCATCATAACCCTCCAGTCCATAAAAGAGGGATCCAAACTGGATGCCCGTGGGAACTGCTATATGCTAATGATCTAGCTCTTATTGCAGAATCTGAAGCAGAATTGGAGAAGAAACTCCAAATATGGAAACAAAACCTTGAATCAAGGGCCTTAAAGTTAACCTTGCAAAGACTAAAGCTCTTGTTAACAAGGAAGCAAATAAGACTGCCTTTCCATCAGGTAAATGGCCTTGTGCAATATGTAGGAAAGGAGTGGGACATAATTCCATTCACTACATCCAGTGTAAGTAATTGATGCATAAGAGATGCAGTGGAATCACAGGCAGATTAACAGATAATGTTGCCTTTGTATGTGGCAGAAGTGCAGAAACAATAAACACTAAGAGCATGTGGGGCTTAGACTCTCTCAAATGCTCAGGAGGCTCTCTTGGAATAGTAGATAGTTTCTGCTTCTTAGGTTACCAAATTAGTAATGGTGGTGGATGCTCTGAAAATATTGTTTCTACAAAAAGTATAGGTTGGAGGAAGTTCAGAAAACTACTACCTCTGTTGGCAACAAAAGGCCTCTCTCTCAGAGTGAAAGGTAGATTGTATGATGCTTGTGTATGAACAACTATATTCCATGGTAGTAAGACTTGGGCTCTGAATGTGGAGGACATGCACAGACAAGAGAGGATTGAAGGTAGTATGTTGCACTTGATGTGCAACATCAGTGTACATGACTGGCAAAGCATAACTATGTTGAGAGAAAAGTTGGGTATAAGAGAAATTAAATGCAGCATGCAGGAGAGGAGACCATGTTAGTTTGAAGATGTGATGTGTATGAGTGAAGACAGCTGTATAGTACCAGTTACTGAAAGTGGATGGTGCCTGTTGGAGAGGGAGACCCAGGATGACATGGGATGAAATGGTAATGACCAATCTCAGGATGTTAGGGTATATGGAGGAAATAACAATAGACCAAGATGTCTAGCACTATGAGGTTCCAGAGAAGACCCTCCCACATCAGCAAAACTGAGTGCTAGAAGCATTGTATCCCACCCACACATATCAATAGAATTTTCACACATCCTGTCCCTAGAGTAAAAACTACATCTTTCTGAAACTGCATCTTTTCTCTTCCTCACATTTCCTCTTCATACACTATGATTATCTCCCATTCCCCATCCCTGCCTTTACTACCCTGCTCACTGTATTGCTACTTTGCCCATCCGCTTCTTTATACCCAGGTTCTCACCAGTCACTGCAATCCCCACCCCCACTTCCTACTTGCACCTTCTTGGCAATACCTGACCACATATATTATGACCCTGTACTTTGAGGGCATGTCCTGGCAATTGCCACTATTTATTTTTCTATTCCATCTATGCTCTGAAACCCATTCCTTGAGTGTATACCCTGGCACTTCACCATCATCTCTCTCCTGTCTCTCTTGCACTCTTGCTGTCTCTCACTCTCTCTTTCTCTCTTTTCCTTGGTTTTCCCTCTGGTATCTCCTCTACAGCAGCACACCTGTTTCTGCCCTCTCTCTCTCTCTCTCTCTCTCTCTCTCTCTCTCTCTCTCTCTCTCTCTCTCTCTTTCGCTAGTAACCAAGTCTCTCCTTTACAGTAGCACATGTTTCTGTCCTCTTTCTTGTTACCTCTCTCTTTCTCTCTCTCCCCTCTGTCTTTCTCTCCCCACCCTCTGTCTTTCTCTCTCTCCCCTCTCTCTCTTTCTCGCTCCCCCTCCTCTCTCTTTCTCTCTCCCCCTCTCTCTTTCTCTCTCTCTCTCTCTTGGCCAAATAACCATGTACCCCCTCTATAGTGAGAGACCTGTTTCTGTCTCTTTGTTTCTCAGTCTCACTCTATTCTGTCATCGTCTGACACAAGATCACCTCCCCTCTCAAAATTCCTTGTCTTGCAAGTTGCTTGGTGAGTCTGTTGGTGCTGGTGCCACGTAAAAAGTATCCAGTCCACATTGTGAAGTGGTTGGCATTTGGAAGGGCATCCAGCTGTAAAAGCCATGCTGAAACTGATCTTGCCTGAACTGGTGCAATGTAAAAAGCATTCAGTCTACTCTAGCGGGTGGTTGGTGTTAGAAAAGGCATCCAGTTGCAAAAAATCATGCCAAAACAGACACAGTAGCCTGGTGTTCCTTCTACTTGGCCAGCTCCTGTCAAACCGTCCAACCTATGCCAGCATGGAAGACAGATATTAAGTGATGATGATGATGATGTTTCAGATGTAACTCTTTAGCAATGTAGATACTTAGAGCACTGATGAGGTTGTTGTTTTCTATGGTGATTCTAGTTGGAACCTTGTCAAGGGTGCTGTTTATTTTGTTAGTTGTTTCTTGTAGCCAACATTGGTTTGCTTTTTTAAAATATTTTGTGTTACTGCCTCCTGATTTAGAAATCTCCAATATATCAGTAATCATCCACCTGTCTTTTTCCAATATGTCCTTTAGTTCATTGATGTTAATGTCACCTCTCATAATTTCGAGTACTCAGTTCCGCTGCTTCCTATTAGATCCCATCATCTTTCATACTCTCATCCCTATTTGAATCTCCAACATTTTGAGCTTCTATATCCTCCACACTCTCCTGGCATATCTTTCTCTTTATCATTTCAAACTGCCCTTACCTGATCACAAGTTCTCTATTCAGTGGACTCAAAGAACCCGCTCTCCTGCTATACTCATAGCATCCTTTTTGTGTAATTGGCACACCATTTCATTCACAGATTTGCTTCTAAAATAACACTCCATTACAGCCTTGTTTACCTCTTTACTCTATTTCATTCTAACAGTATTGTGATGATGACTGGGCTTGCACTGCTCAACTACAGTACACCTACCGGATAAGGTAGCTTCACTTTGTAAACAATTGTTTAGTGAACAATTGTTTTGATTCATTTCACCCATTAAGATTAGTGGTTTCAAGGCTACATCATGACCGTTTTTTTTTTTTTTGAGATATCATCTCTAGAGGGTAATGTAAACAACTTTAAAATTCACACCTTAAATTGAAGTGAGCTATCTAGCACTGATCACCAATCCAGTATTTTATTCTTTGCAGCTTCAAATTACAAAAACTTTTGGATGCCTATTGACTCTTCTAAGTTCCTCCACCCTTTGACAGGTTTTTGTTTTTCATCCTGCTAGGTGTCCAAAAATTTCCTTCCTCACCAAGCAATCTTCATGGGGTTATTGGTTTAGTTGCTGACGACTTGACCATGCAACAGGTTGTACTGGTTTAGCATTCAGGAGCAACTTGACTTTAATCATTATAACTACCATTATTATCACTAATATTATTTTATTATTATCACTATTACTATTAGTTATCATTATCAGGATTATTATTATTATTATTATTATTATTATTATTATTATTATTATTATTATTATTATTATTATTATTACTATTATTATTATTACTGCTGTCTTAAGTGGTAATGGCTTCATCAGTAGTACTAAGGAAAAAAAAAGAGAGGTTGCTAACTGGGGAGGGGGTCACTCTCTTAACAGAATATGTTCAGTGGGATTTGTGATGTAATTACTGCTTTATTTCACAGTTATAGTAATGATGTAGGTGAATGTCTCATGAGCAAGAAAGAAGGCATGAGGAGGGAGAGTGAGAGCTGGGGCAGAAGTGGTTGTATACAACAAAATGAGGTGGAGGTGATTTGTTGGGCAGGCCAAGGGATGATGGGGTAGGTGTATTAGTGTGTTGCTGGAGAAAGAAAACAAACAAGAATATCACTGAAGGAGAGGGAGGGAGAGAGAGGGAACACAACAGAATTATCACTAAGAGAGGGCAAGTGAGTTTAGGGTTGCAATATAGAGTTTTAAACATTATTTGGTATTTAAAAAATAAGAATATTGAATACTCACTATTTTTGTCAATTATCAAAAATGGTAATCTTTATAGTATTGTTAATAAATTTTGTAATTTGCTTAATAGAAAGAATAGAAATAATAGCAAGCATGAAAAATCATTTGTCCAATGTTTTCATAAAAAAAATCTAGCACTTTTCAATACTTCAAAACTTCTCAATAAATAGATAATTTAAAGTATAATATCCCTAATTAATTAATAATAGCTATGAATTTATTTTCAGTATTAAATTATGAACATGTTCATTGTCTTTACATATAGGTTGAAAGTGCGTGTATATATGTGTACATATTCTAAAATATATATATATATGAGCATGTGTATGTGTGTGTGTGTGTGTGTGTATATATACATATATGCATGTGTGTGTATATGAGTATATACACATATATAATATATATATGTGTATGTGTGTGTGTGCATGTGTGTGTGCATGTGTGTGTGTATTAGGTCGTCAGGTATGAAATTTGTAGTTAGGTATATGATAAACTTTGACAGATGCTCATTTTGCGTCATTATTATATTTTGACAATCTTTATTTTTCGTTAGAAAGCTGACATCTATTTCTTTATTCTAACTCATTTTGCACTTTATAAAGTATTTATAGATCGTTTTTTGCTATTTTTGTTTAGAGTTGGAAATTCATACAATTTTGAAATATGAGTTCTTTCTTGGAAATACAGCATCACAGACAGCTCGGAATATTAATTGAGTATTTCATTCTAATGTTATTACACAGCAAACAGTATCAAATTGGTTTGCAAAATTTCGTTCTAACTTTGACCTCACAAATGAGCAATGCAGTCGACCAGAAACAAAGGTGGATAATGACAAACTGAAAGCTACCATTGAGTCAGATCCATTTCAAATTGTCTATGAATTATCGTTGTTGTTTGGTGTTAGCAAGCAAACAATATTGACTCACCTAGTTCAAATCAGTAAAGTGAAAAAGTTGGATAAGTGGGTTCCACATGAACTCAATGAAAATCAGAAACAGCAATGTTTAGAAGCCTGCATTATGCTACTTTCTCATCACAAAAATAAATCATTTTTTAATTGAATTGTAACATGATGAGAAATGTATCCAATACAACAACTGTAAATGTTCAGCACAATGGTTGGACAAAGACAAGCCACCAAAACACAGTCCAAAATGCAAAATTCACCAAAGGAAGCTGATGGTGTGTGTTTGGTGGTCTGGTGCAGGTGTGATCCATTAAGATTTCATTAAACCTGGCTCATCAATCACGGCTGAAGTATACTGTAGCCAACTGGACCAAATGATGCAGAAACTTACAAAAAAACAGTGTAGATTAATAAAAAGATCGACTTCTATTTTATTGCAAGACAACACCAGACCACACATCACAAAAATGACATTGGTGAAACTACAGTTGTAGTTGGAAGTTCTCCATCATCCACCATACTCACCTGACCTTGCCCCCAATTACTATCACTTTTTCCAGAATTTAGATAACTATTTGACAAGAAAAAAATTTTATTCCAACAATGCTGTAAAGCAGGCCTTCCAAGATTTTATCAACTCTAAATTGCCAGGCTTTTACAGTTGCGGGCCAGACAAGCTACCACTGAAATGGCAAAAGTGTATTGACAATATGGGTGCATACTTTGCTGAATAAGACTATTCCTTGAATTTATAAAACATTAGCAATCTTTTTTTCCTTTCTACAAAT
>NC_068985.1:65187004-65194677 GCF_001194135.2 Octopus bimaculoides
ATATATATATATATAGACAAAGTTAGTAGCAGGGGAGGGTGCACTGAAAGTATAGCTGCTAGAATAAGAATAGCCTGGGCAAAGTTCAGAGAGCTCTTACCTCTGCTGGTGACAAAGGGCCTCTCACACAGAGTAAAAGGAAGACTGTATGGCGCATGTGTACGAACCACCATGCTATATGGCAGGGAAACATGGGCCGTGACTGCTGAGGACATGCGTAAGCTCACAAGAAACGAAGTCAGTATGCTCCGATGGATGTGTAATGTCTGTGTATACTCGAGAGAGTGTAAGTACTTTGAGAGAAAAGTTAGACCTAAGAAGCATCAGTTGTGGTGTGCAAGAGAGACGATTGCGCTGGTATGGACATGTGGCAAGAATGGATGAGGATAGCTGTATGAAAAAGTGCCACACCCTAACGGTTGAGGGAACCTGTGGAAGAGGTAGACCCAGGAAGACCTGGGATGAGCTGGTGAAGCACGACCTTCAAACTTTAGGCCTCACCGAGGCAATGACTAGTGACCAGGACCTTTGGAAATATGCAGTACATGAGAATCTGTGGCCTCTGCCAGAAGTGTAGCCAGCTCACTTATTTGTATCTTTACTTCATTGGACACTAAACTCTGCTTGCGAAGACCTGTTGAGGCAAGTGAATTTGAAATCGAAATCGAACCAAATTCGATGACTGGCATCCATGCCAACCTCTCCTTCAATGGACACTAAACTCTGCTTGCGAAGACCTGTTGGGGCAAGTGAAATCGAAGTCGTAATTGAACCATATTCAATGACTGGCACCTGTGCCAGTGGATCACTACCAGCACTGTCCGAGCATGATCATTGCCAGAGCAGCTGTCTGGCTTCCGTGCTAGTGGCACGTAAATAGCACCATTTGAGTGTGATCCTTACCAGCGTTGCCTTACTGGCACTTGTGCTGGCGGCACATTAAAAAAATCATTTGAGCAGGGTCATTGCCAGTACCTCTGGACTGGCTCCCGTGCAGGTGACACATAAAAAACACCATTTTGAGCGTGGCTGTTGACAGTACAGCATGACTGGCCCTCGTGCCAGTGGCACATAAAAGCAGCCACTACACTCTCGGAGTGGTTGGTGTTAGGAAGGGCATCCAGCTGTAGAAACTCTGCCAGATCAGATTGGAGCCTGGTGCAGCCATCCGGTTCACCAGTCCTCAGTCAAATCATCCAACCCATGCTAGCATGGAAAGTGGACGTTAAATGATGATGATGATGATGAGATACATAATGCCTCTCCCAAGGTTTAATAGTATATATACTTTCTCTCAAATAAGCATATGTACTTGAAAATGATGAGTATATATTCCCAAATATTCATAACTAAACTTTTATTTGTTTTAATATATTAACAGTGCATTATAATTATACTAGCTGACCTTGTGCCGTCAAAAATGACAGCTAATTGTAGTATTTTATATATAAATAAGCTACAAAATAAGTAACATAATAATCACAGATACAAACATTCACATACTTCCCTTGTACATGCACACACATACACACATATACTCACACAGAGTTGAAACACTGTTTGATTTTTGTTTTCAGCATTGAATGTTCACCATCCCACTTCCATTGCACACACACACACGCACACACACACACACACACACATACACACACACAAACATTCACATCATCCCACTACCAAGTTTGCCATCACCCCTTTCTTCATTATTCATCTATCACCCCTTCCTTTCTCATTCATATGTTGTGATAGAGAATTGAACAAGAGTATTGTTATAGTCAAAGGTTATGCTTCACCACCTCATCCCATGTCTTTCTGGGTCTCCCTCTACACCAGATTCCTTCCACTGTTTGGGAGTGGCGCTTCTTCACACAGCTCTCCTCATCCATCCACAGTGCATGGCCATACCAACATAAACGTCTCTCTTGCATGCCATATCCGATGCTCCTTATGTCTAACATTTCTCTCGGGGTGCTTACACTCTGTTGTGTGTGCATACTGACATTACACATCCAGCGGATCATCCTAGCATCATTTCTTTCGAGTCTATGCATGTCTTCAGCAGTCACGGCCCATGTTTCACTGCTGTGAAGCATGGCATTCACACACATGCATCATACAATCTACCTTTCACTCTGAGCGAGAGGCCCTTTGTCACCAGTAGGAGTAGAAGCTTTCTGAACTTTGCCCAGGCTATTCTTATTCTAGTGTTAACACTCTCTGAGCATCCACTTCCACTACAGACTAGGTAGTGGAAGCTATCAACTACTTCTAATTTCTCCTCCTCGCATGTGATGGAATCTGTTTTCTGAGCACCTGTGCATCTGTCACACACGAAAGCTATCTTCCTGGTTCATCTTCCTTTGATGTTGCTGCACCTCTTATGTGTCCATAGCTTACACTGGGTACATCTTATGGAGTTTCTACCTACACCTTTCCTACAGATCGAGCAGGACCACCTACCTGAAGGGGTGTGTGATGTGTTCGCTTTCCTACTTAATAGAACTTTGATCTTTGCAACATTGACTAAGGCCCTTCAATTCTAAACTTTGCTTCCACACCTGAAATTTCTTCTCTAGTTCTGGTAGTGATTCTGCTATGAGAGCCAGGTCATCAGCATAGAGGGGCTCCCAGGAGCAACCTGTCTTGAATTCTTCTGTTATTGCCTGGAAGACTATGATGAATAGGAGTGGGCCTAGGGCTGATCCTTGGTGGACCCCTATGTCTAATCAGAATTCTTCACTATACTCATTGCCAATCCTAACCCTACTAACAGCATTTCTGTATAGGGCCTGTACAGCCCTTATCAACCATTCGTCAATCCCCAGTTTCCGCATCACCTACCAGATAAGGGATCGGAGGACCCTGTCAAGGCTTTCTCCAAGTCCACAAAAGCTAAATATAGGGGTTTATCTTTGGCTAGGTATTTCTCCTGCAGTTGCTGTACCAGGAATATTGCATCAGTGGTGCTTCTACCTGGCACAACACCGAACTGCATCTCATCTAAGCAGACTCTCTCTCTAATTAGTTGGGCTATGACCCTCTCTGTGACCTTCATCACTTGATCCAGCAGTTTGATACCCCTGTAGTTATTTCTATCTAAAGCATCACGTTTACCATTGAAGCAGTTGACTATGGTGTTGCTACACCAGTCATTGGGTATGACTCCATCATGAACTACCTGGTTTACAATACAGGTGACTAGGCCATAGCCAACACCACCAGATATTTTAAGCATCTCAGCAATGATTCCTGATGGGCTGGGGACTTTTCCTGGCTTCATACCCTTAATTGCTTTATCTACCAGAGTGCTGTCTATTTGGATAGCTGGTCCCTCTACTAGATTAACATTTGGCAGGCTCTCCTCCTCCCATTCATTCTCCACATTCAGCAGTCTTTCATAGTGGCTTCTCCAAGCCTCTTTCTTTTCCGAATCATTAAAAGCAAGTGCACCATTATCCATGTGGACACATTTCTCTCTTGTGACATCGCAGTTTTCTCTCACACACTGTCTTGCAATCCAAAATACTTCAGTTCTTTGGTCCTCACGTTGCTGGACATTGGCAAACTTTTTCTTTTCTGCTTCGCCCTTGGCTATGTATACTTGTTGCCCAGCCTCCCTTTTGGCTATCTGGTATGGTTCCCTGCTACCCCCACCCTTGCAGACTTTCCAGGCCTGTTTCTTTGAGTATTATTCCACCTCTATGTTACTCTAGGTCTGGAAGGGACTTTGCACCAAATACAGACTTGGTCTGTGGCACTCAATAAGCTGTCCCATTGGAATTTCCAGCTACCTTCTATGTCCGAGGACTGTAGCTCCTCCTCTCTCTCATCAAATTTTTTGATGAGGATGTCCCTAAATCTCTGACCATGTGAAGGGTTCTTTAGCTTCCAAATCCTTCTCTTCTGGATTGGCCCGCTTCTTGGTATCCTTCTGGTCTTGAGTTGAAAGTCACTAATGACTAGACTATGCTGGAGGGTGCATTCCTCACCTGGGAGGGTCTTTGTATTTAAGAGCAACCCTGCATCCTGCTGTCTGGTGAGGATGAAATCATTCTGGATAGCAGAGTCACCTGATTGATAGGTTATCAGGTGGCTGTCTGGCTTCCTGAACTTAGTGTTGCAGATTAGAAGGTTACATGTATCACAGAACTCCAGTAGCCTCATGGCCCCCGTGAACACCAGTGAAGATACCGGATTTCCGACCAACATACCAACTAAAATCTCCAGCTGCAAAGATGAGGTCATTGCCACTCATCTTTGAGGTAGCCTGTAGAAGGCTATCATAAAAATGGTCCTTCTGATCATTTTGTAATCCCTCTTGTAGGGCATATGCAGAGATAATTGTAGTTGTGCTGTTCTGCAGGACTAGCCTGAGCTTAAGCATTCTATTGCATACCCTGACAACTTCTATGACTTTATCCACCCATTTCTTCGCAAGGAATATGCCTACACCCCCTATTCCATCCATGTTACCTTGCCAGAAGATTTTATACCTATGTGCCTTGCCTGTGAGGACCCTAGCTGAAGCTCCTCTCCATCTTACCTCTTGTATGCAGCATACATCGAGCCATCTCCTTCCAACATCTCTACAATCTCAGTACACACATATATATGATGAATATTTAAGTATAAATATGTAGATTTTTATATTAATAGATCTAACTTACACCGTACAAATGACTGAACATTAACGGGGAGGAAGAAAGATGTTATAAGTCCAACAGCTGTTTCTCATAATGTTGTTAGAAGTAGTTCATTACAATATGCGGCCATAATGGAAGCCATCAACATTGCATAAATCTAGCCTCCGTCATCAGGGTAGAATAGATCTTACATTTCAGATCATAATGCAGAGAAGTTCAAACATGGAATGATTAAATGTGGAGAGTTATCTCCAAGCCCCCAGCAACAGCTGTTGGACTTATAACACCTTTCTTCCTGAAAATATTTCTAAATATTTAAAGGTGCTTATTATTTCTATCTTGGCTCTGAAGATTTTTTTTTTTTTGTTAAATGTGATTATTTTCATACTTATTTTAAAAGTTGACATTAAAATTCAACTGAATAATTCTGCAAAATGTACACTCAGTTAAATTTTAAAAGTGGTGTATTTAGTTGAAAGACAGAATGTTGCAATATTAAGTCTTCAACAGCCTGTTTGCAACCTGATTATAATCTAAGTGAGATTAATTCTATTATTTCATTTTCAAAATGTTTGTAAAATTTTTGTTCCAGATTGATACTTTGTCCCAACACACCAAAGATTTATCTTTCTCAGAAAAGAGCCCAAAAATGAAATCACAATTTGAGAAGAAAAGTAACCTGTCTACGGTAAAACTTTTAGATAATTTACTAATAAAATCAAATTTTATATTTCTTTTAAGATATGCTTTTGTCATGGATTCCATCCGTTGTTTTATCACTTTCATTCTTTGATTATTTTAGATATAAAATATGTGTGTCCAGATGTAGTGGATAAATTTGTGTAATTTCTGTTAAACCACGAAGTTAGTTACAATTAAAATATATGATTAGATGTAATTTTTAAATATCATTTGAGATGAAGCAGAGTATTTACTTTTTCTATATTACATTCCATAAGGAAATTACCTATCACATTTAATTTATCATCCTTTCAAGGACAATAATATTTACTCAATGCAACCAATTTTTAAAAAATTCAAATATTGCTTTTATGTTTGCTAAAAAAAGTTGTAATTGTTATGAAATTTTCCATCAAGTATGAAGGCATTCATTCAGAAAGAAGTATTCTATCACTCCAGAATGAAAATATGACCTACAGAGTAAGCACATTCCCAAAAAAGAATTTAACATCAAGGACTATGTATAATATCATCATCATCGTCATCATCATCATTGTTATGTCTCAACGCTACTGCTATCTAGCACCTTTGGATGATCTCTACTCAACCGCTACACAACTGCTACTCGACTGCTACTCAACACTCTACCATGGCCAGACTATCTCTATTTATATGTCTTGGGAGATCCTACTTCTTCACCTGGGGGCTTCGACACAACACCTCCCCCTTTTGAGTTTTGTTTTTTCTTTTCAAAAAATAAACGAATTTATTAATTTTATTTCCTCGGTGAGAAACTGGCATATCTTTTTCTCTTAGCATTTATTTCCATCATTTCTGTAGGTTTTCTCTTCCTACTTGACCTACGTGTCGGTTCCGCTTTCACTTGTAGTTCTGGGACCTCGAACAAATCATATCATATATCCATTTGTTCCTCTCGCCTCTCTTGGTTTTTGGTATATCTTTTTTTTTAATTGGTTTAAATGCCTTCTGTGTTCATATTTCGATCCTTTTACTGTGTACATCACATTACCCAGATGTTCCATTATACTTCCTTATTCCCAGTCCTGTTTTCCATTACTATATACTCTAAAATACACTTTGTCACCTGTGTCTCAATTTGCTTGTCCATATTTGGCCAATAAACGTAACTTCTCATAAGGTTCTTCATCCGGACAATCCCTGGATGTCCAACATGAAAATCTTTTAATACTCTGTTTTGCAGTACTTCATTTATTACCACTCCTTGCACGTATAATAATACCTCATCACATACTGAATAGTACTTTGAACTTATGTCCCGCTCATTTATATTTTTTGTGTTACACAAAATATTTTTAATCTTATTTATAAACCTTTCATTTTCCGATTTCAATTTAATTTCTTCCAGCGTTACTGGCAAATTACGTACTACATTGCACAAAATGTTCTTCAGTTCCTTTTCTAGTTTTAATGATGCAATCACCGTGTCTTCAAAAGGTTCCTCATATTAAGGAATCAGCCTAGACAACCCATCTGCGTGTCCCATTTTCATTGATGGCAAAAACTCCATCTGAAAATCGTAGTTCAACAGAGTAGTTCCCCAGTGCTGTAAGTGGTTTGCTGAGTGCGTGGGGATACCCTTTTTCGAACCGAAAATAGACAATAACGGTCAGTGATCCATTTGCAGTGTAAACTTCCTCCCATGTAAGAATTTATGGAATTTTTTAACTGCGAAGATTAATGATAACGCCTCTTTTTCCGCTGGTAACAGAACTCTTGATGCATGTGCAATAGCTTTGATTTTACCATCATTAAATTTATGCAATATAACCGCTCCTATACCATATTCACTGGCATCCGGTGCTACAATTATTTTCAATTTTGGGTTGAAATGAGTTAATGATAACTCTGAAGTTAACCGCTTTTTTAGTTCCTCGAATGATTTCTGACATTCGTTTATCCAGCTCCATTTCGAGTCCTTCTTTAGTAATTTGTTAAACGGAGCTCTTAACTCATACATTTTAGGTATGTACAACTGGTAATAACTTACCAAACCTAAAAATGCTTGTAGTGTTGTTTTATTAGTGGAGCAGGCATGTTTTTTATCGCGCCAATCCTAGAAGGGTCTGGTTTTCGTCCTTTTTCATCGATCACCTGTCCTAAGTACTTTATTTTAGTCAAAAAAAATTCACATATATCCTCCCTTACTTTAAATCCATAATCACTAATTCGTTTGAAAACCTCTTCTATATGTTCACTATGCTGGTCCCTTGATTCACTTTTAATCAATATGTCATCCAGGTATGGCACTGCGAACTTGCAATCTGCCAGCATAGTATCCATTACTTGCTGAAATATTGCTGGTGCAAC
>NC_068985.1:65194687-65205073 GCF_001194135.2 Octopus bimaculoides
CCTTGATTCACTTTTAATCAATATGTCATCCAGGTATGGGACCGCGAACTTGCAATTTGCCAGCATAGTATCCATTACTTGCTGAAATATTGCTGGTGCAACCTTCACCCCAAATGGCAGTCTTTTGAAACGGTACAGACCTTTATGAGTATTAATTGTTAATACTTTAGCACATTCTTCGTCTACCTGTAATTGGAGGTAGGCCTCAGACAAATCCAGCTTGGAAAAAATTTTCCCACCATTGCACTTGCAAATACTTCCTCTAGATTTGGAAGCGGATAATTATACTTTTTTAAACAGTCATTCAGCCCAGTTGAGAAGTCAGCACATACTCTTACCTTGTTATTTTTCTTTTTTATATATATCATAGGAGCCGCCCACTCCGAGTAATCCACTTTTTCAATTACTTCCAGGTCTTCCAATCATTTTAATTCCTTCTCAACTTGATTCAACACCGCAAACAGTACATTTCTTTTCGGTTTAAACACCGGCACCACATTTTCTTTTAACTCAAACTTTACTTTAATTTTTTCACACATACCGAGCTCTTTCGAAAAAATATCCGAGTACATCCTTTTCAGTTTTAATTTCATTTTTTCCGATGCTTTCTCTGACACGGGCTGTGATGCATTCACCTTGTTACACAATGTATTCAGTGATAGATCCCACAGGTCGAATCCTTCTATTATATCTGTCCCAAACAGATTCATTGTATTTTTTTATATCATTAGTTTACATTTCTGTGTCCTGTTTTTAAGTTTCATTTCTGTTGAGGTTTCATCCAAGAATCGAACTCGTTCCCCTGACACACCATGGGCTATCCTAATAGTCTTTTTATGCAACGGCCTGCCTATTTTACTCCATGTTGCCGTATTTATTATCAATATGTCTGAACCGGTATCTAATTGCATTTTGGTCTGAAACCCATTTATTTCTACCGACACAAATTTTCAGTTTTGTCTGGTATAATTTACTTTTGTTGAGTAGACTTTCTTTTGTTTTACCATTTTCTTTCACTGGCATTTCGTCTGTATATGTCCAATTTTACCACACTTAAAACAGGTTTTATCTTCAAAGGGACAATCTTTCCTCAAATGTCGCTCTCTGCAACCATAGCACCGTTTTGAATTAAAATTTTTCCTTCTTTGTATACTTTCTTTACACATTTGTACATTATTCTTATCTTCTATCTTCCTTGTATCATCTTTAAGGTTTATTATTTGTTGGCATTCTTCAGCCACTTTCTGCAAAGTGAGTTTCACATCTTGGTTCAACTTTGATAATATTCTTTATCTAATTTCTGTGTCTTCCATTGCCACTAGCCCTTTAACGAATATTAAACACTCGAACATATCTGGCATTAATTCTTCCAATTTGAACCTTTCGCAAGCCTTGTTAATCATACCAGCATATGTCACAAAATCATCAGACTCGTTTTTCTTTAAGTTTAAACTGTGAACTTTTCACGCTAAAAATATTCATCAAAATATTTATCGTTTCCTCAAAACACAATTCCGTGGGCTTTCTTGGCAAAATAAAGTTACAAAATCTTTCGTGTTCCAGAGTAACAAGCTTTCGCAAAAGGAGTCTTACCTTCCTTTCACTAGACCATCCCTTGCATACCTCTTGGAATATATCTTCGTATCGTCTGTAATATGCAGTAAAAGTAGTTCCTTCATCTGGATTGTACTGAAATTCTTTGATGGGATTTGCAACACCATCTGCTGAAAATGATTCTGTACTATTTCTCGCCTGCAGTAACAATTCTGTTAACTTCTGTAGTTGCTGATGCTCTTGTTGTTTCACTTGCTGCTCTTGTTTCACAACTGCTTTCAGTAACTCTTCCATTTTTGGTGCTATTAGAAACCTCGTCGCCACTGTTATATCGCAATACTACACAGTGGTTGTGTGAGCTGCAAATCCTCGTTACCACTGTTATGTCTCAACGCTACTGCTATCTAGCACCTTCGGATGATCTCTACTCAACCGCTACACAACTGCTACTCAACACTCTACCACAGCTAGACTACCTCTATTTATGTCTTGGGAGATCCTACTTCTTCGCCTGGGGGTGTCGACACAACAATCATCAAAATCATCATTATCACTTTCAGTAGCAGCACCACCACCACTGCTATCATCTGACACTAAATAACAGTGTTGTACATGCACACCTAATGTGATTTATTACATGCTCATTGATGGTTACAAACAAACATGCAAACTCCAATACATCACTTAACAGTGATTCTGATATTACCACGTAGAAATCCACAATATCAAACGATATGAATTTTGCTTTACTTTTATTGTGATGGATTTGAACCAAGATATTACCAAGGAACTATTGGTTCATCGTAATGGGTTTGAAGATTCCTTAATTTTATTATCAATATTCCTTAAAATTTTTTGCCTGTTAAACCTATTTCTGTCTTAGCTGAGTTAATTATGCTGCATTGTAGGTAGAAGATTCTTACTCTTATTAGATGATAATAACTTTCCCAGCAACTATAAGATTATTTAATAGGCACACTTAAAATCACATATTTATGCTCTCTCTCCACTAGTGTAAAGATCTATATCAATAAAAAAACCCAGTAACACAGACCTGCCCTGAGTGCATATGCAGAGGTAAATCTAAATATCCTCTATGGCAGGCATCTAATATATCCTCCATTGTTTATTAAGCACAGGTATTGGCAAACTATGGCAATGGGTGGGCAGAGACAAAGTGTTATATTGAAACCATGGAAGGGAAATTTAAATCCAGATACAACAACCATCTTTCAATCTTTAGACAGCCCAATAAGAGACATGCAACAAACCTCTCAACAACCTAAGAGATGGAGAGATAGCATCACAGCATGGACAGGTCTTGACATGATTTCACTTAATACCTTTATAATGGGAGGCAAGGTTCACGATATTGCATGAATATTGCCTTCTATTATAATTGTTTGTTGTGTTGTTTCAGGCTCCAGCAAGCGAGGAAAGAAATTTCAAGTGGAAATGCAATTCACAACTAGTTTTATTTACATTGTTACAAAGAACAAATGATGTGTATCGCTCTCAGTAGACCATCTCAAGCTGTGTATGTTTCGTTGAATCTCCATTTACGCGGGCCCATTACCTCTGGAGATACGACTTGCAGACAGGACAAGCCTGGAGACCCAGCCAGCAAATGTGTGTTCAGCAAACGCTTGCGGTGAAAAAAGAGAGAGAATCTGTTTGTTGGGCCCTTATATCCAGTTTGCCATTGCGAGCCTCGTGATCTCGTGCATGGCAAACGGATGCAGGTGAGATCTCGCTCCAGTCTCAGAGATGGCAATGGCTGCCAGCAAGATCTCATCCAATATGGCATTGACTGCTTGTGCCACTACAAGGGCTCCCCACTGAGAACGCGAGTGCAAAAACAGAACAATTGGAGCAGGCACAAGAAAGAGCAAAGATGGTAACTGATTGCAACCAACAAGATATGGTACAAAAATGTGACAGGTCAAATAGAAAAATAATTGCAAGAAATATAAATTGGCATGCACAAAATTTGACAAAATGTTCAATGGCAGAGTATTGGAACTGTTCAGTAACACAAGAAAGCAATTGTCTGTCACAAGAAACACAAAAGAGATTGTCAGATATAAATAGTTTTTGTAAGTTTTGTGGACCAATGCACACTACGGCCTGTCCTGGTGACATAAGGTGGGTTTGTGTTAGGTTGTGGCAATGAAGGTGGAGTTGTAGGTGATGGTGTGGTCAAAGGTGCATGTGTAAGTGGTTGTAATAGATCAAAAGTGGGCGTGGCTGGAGTGTCATCAAAGGGCATGGAAACTTCAAAATATGCCTTTTTCAGTCTGTCAACTGTCACGGTCTCTGCCCGACCACCAATGTTGAGAGTAAAAATTTTGAGTGTGCACGACAGCACACAAAATGGTCCTTTGTAAGGAGAAACAAACAGTCCTCTAACAGAATCGTCCTGAACAAAAACATGAGTCCATTTGTCAATATCCGGTGGTCACGTGGATCCATGGGTGGAAGACTTGAGAGAAAGGAGTGAAGTCTGGTGACATACAATGTTGGATCAGGAGGCAACGAGTTGTCTGGCACTAACATTGTACCAGGGAGTGCCAGGGTGGTAATGTAAAGGAGTTCAGCGGAGGAGAAACCTGAGTCTGTTTTAATATCAGTGCGACAACCAATGAGAGAAATGATTGACGCATGCCAATATGTTAGAGAAACCGCGACTGAAAGGTCATGGTCCAACCAGATCAATGTGGACATGGCGAAAGCAAGTCTCCGGAGGAGAAAACTGTCCAAGAGGAGCGTGAATATGCCTGTGGATTTTAGAACACTGGCATTTTACACAAGAGCGTGCCCAATCGGTGATCATCCGGCACATATTAGGCCAGAAAAACTGAGCCGTAATAAGCTTCACCGAGGCAGCGACACCAGGATGTAACAGTGAATGCAAGGCATCAAAAACAGAGCACTGGTAGTTCTCATGTACAAACGGTCTGGTAGAACCAGTAGCTGTGTCACAGAGAATGGTGCCTTCAGCAGACGAAAGTGGAAGATAGGCCAACTTACAACAGGACAACTTGGTAGAAGCTAAATCCAAAGTGTCCAGAGCTGGCCGATCTTGTGCAATGGCAGTTAAATCAATTGCAGCAGGAGATGAAAGGGAGCACACAGGAAGACGAGAGAGTGCATCAGCAGGCATGTTCTCTGTTCCAGGTATGTGCCGAATGTCACTTGTAAACTGGGAAATGTAGTCCAGGTGACGAAAAGCACGAGGCGAGTGTTTGTCCGATTTAGATGACAAAGCAAATGTAAGAGGTTTGTGATCAGTATAAATCACAAAATCTCAGCCCTCGACTTGATGTTGAAAATAACGAACTGACAAGTAGATCACCAAGAGCTCGCAATCAAATGTACTGTTCTGACATTCAGCTGGCTTTAATTGACAAGTAAAAAACACCAAAGGTTTAGTCTGATTGTCTACAGCACCAACTGCAGAATCCAATGCATCAACAGTTAAAGAGAAAGGAGCATCAGGAACAGGATGTGCAAGCAAAGGAACAGAAGCTATTTCTTTCTTGATTGACTCAAAAGCAGATAAATAGAATTCTTTTTTGTATTTGCTTTCAATAGTTAAGTCAAGGGAAGAAACTTGTCTCACAATCATGAATGAATCGTCTGTAAAAGTTGACGACTCCCAAAAAGTGGCAGAGTTGGTGTAATGAAGTGGGGGGTGCGATGCACTGAATTGCATCGACTTTGGAAGAGAGAGGTCTGATGCCATTTGAGTCGATATAATGCCCCAGAAATTCCAGAGAGGACTGCCCAAAAACACACTTATCAGACTTGATTCACACATTGTAGGCGCGAAGATGCTGAAAGAGTTGATTTAAGTGTTGGAGGGGATTCTCATGTGTACCACTTGCAATGAGTATGTCATCAACTTGGCTTGTATGTAGTGAGACGCAAAGCCAAATAGAGCAACTAAAACCAGTGTCAACCATGAACGACTCGTTAGACACGTGGTCCTTTGCAAAAAGTGCACCATTTGAGGATAATTGGCTGGAAGTGCTTGACATGCTCAAGCCCTCTGCAGGTCGTTTCCCAATGACTGGAAAGAACAAAGCTGAATGCATTCACAGGCTTTATGCTGATACCTGGTGTGGTACCAACAAAGACGAGAACTAGACGGAAAGGAATCAGTCAAGCATGAATGGGACCAGCTTCGACTGCGCAAAGATCTGGTGTGCCCTCCCCAAAGCACATCCATTCGGCATGTTAAAGAAGCAAGTTTCTCCAAAATATCATCATGTAGTGAGGAAGATGCAGTGGAGGAAACCTCTGAGCAAGAGCAGAAATGGTGAGGTGCTGGCTGGTCAGCGAACTCTAAAATTTTATCAGCCATGGTAGCTAGTTGATTCATGGTGTTGGTATCAACCGCTGTGGCTAAAATGGTTTGCACATTGGGAGGTAGCCAGAAGAAAAGCTTCCGTAAAAGCGAGTTTTCCTCAGTTGTGTCGCTGAACTTGCATAGATGCCGTAAGAATTGAGATGGTGTCCTGTCTCCTAGCTCCTCATCCTGCATTAGCTGCTTAAACTTAGACTCTGTAGATTTAGTGTTCTGTCGGAGAACCTCAGCTTTGATTACCTTGTAAGTCGCATCTGGATGAGGATCAGTGATGACATCCTTGACCGAAGTAGCAAGTGGTGCAGGAATGCTACAAAAGAGAAGATTTAATTGTCGCTGTGAAGGTACCGCATGTGCTGCAAAATGTGCCTCCAACTGTGAAAACCAAAGTATGACGTCACCAGTGAAAGAAAGAAGATTAGTTAAACTCATTTTGTTTTTTTTCTGTTAGAGGAGAAAAAGAAAAGGACCAAAAAATCAACAAAAAGTGTTGCTGGAAATAGCAGTGTGTGCGAGAAAAAAAATTTTTTTTAGCAAAATTTATTGAATCATGTATTGTATGCACAGACAAGGAAAAGAATTTTTCATCGCCAAACCTGTTTTTTTGCGCTAAAAGAAAAACAAAAAACACAAAAAACAGTGATTGTATATGTGTGCTTGTACCCATAAATTTTTTTTTTGTTTTGTTAGTTGAAAAAGTCGCCAGAAAATGGTGCATGACTGGTAATGTCCTGTTCCCACATGGGGCAATTCAAATCTGGCGGCAGACAGGAACGATGGCTAGAAGTTGAGTTGATTCTTCTGGCGTCCTGTAATTCCTTTCAGCTGCTGGAGATCCTTATCACGTTGGGGTCACCATTTTATAATGAGAGGCAAGGATCACGATATCGCATGAATATCACCTTCTCCCATTATAACTGTTTGTTGTGTTGTTTCAGACTCCAGCAGGCGAGGAAAGAAGTCTCAAGTGGAAATGCAATTCACAACCAGTTTTATTTACATAGTTACACAGAACAAATGATGTGAGTCGCTCTCAGTAGACCATCTCAAGCTGTGTACGTTTCGTTGTATCTCCATTTACACGGGCTCATTACCTCTGGAGATATGACATGCAGACAGAACTAGCCTGGAGACCCAGCCAGTGAATGTATGTTCAGCAAACGCTTGCGGTGAAAAAAGAGAGAGAATCTGTTTGTTGGGCCCTTATATCCAGTTTGCCATCGCGAGCCTCGTTGTGATCTCGCTCATGGCAAATGGATGCAGGTGAGATCTTGCTCCAGTCTCAGAGATGGTAATGACTGCTGGCAAGATCTCATCCAATATGGCGCTGACTGCTTGTGCCGCTACACCTTTGTTAAAGATAAATACTATGAATGCAGCTATATCATATTGGTGTGCATTCTGCCACAGGCAAAGATAGCAGGAAATGATAATAATGATGAATTATCTCCCCTGTGTTTTACTGTCTTTTTCTAAATGTGCATGCTCAATCAAAAGTCACTTACATCAAATGCAGTTACTAAAGTGTCATTGTTTTACCAGCTTGATAAATGACAAAATAAATTAATATTCCCACCAGGAAACCCTGAACAGCTGTCTATCACAAGGATTTTATGGTCTTGTAATGATTATAATGATTATTATGTATATATATATTTTTGTGTGTGTGTGTACATATTGCATGTATCATAGATGCACTATGTTTTTGCATGTTGTGAGAAGTGATTGAAAGGGTTTGCAACAGGAAAGGTATCCAGCCATAAAACACTGCTCATAATTAGACTCATTCAACCATGCTACAATTGAAAGTTGAATGTAAAATGATTATGCATGTGTTTGTATGTATTTATGTGTGTATGTGTGTGCATACAAAAAGGAGAAAAACTATATGTGTGTGTGTGTGTGTATATATATATATATATATATATATACACACGATAGGAAAAAATAAACTAAACAATAACAATAATAGCAAAAACAACATACAAAATGCCAACAACACACAAAATAGGTTAATGGAATCAAACAAAAATACAAAAATTCCAAGGTCTTATGATACAACCCAATTTTCAGATTGCAAATGTCATCAAAGATAGATAAACAATTCCTTGCAGCATTAGATAGATGCTTCCCTAAAACACATAAATATCGTATCTTCAACAAGCATACAGTGAAAATATCATATGCTACATCCACATGGAGTACTATAAATACAAATACAACAATAAAAAAAATACATGCAAACAACAGCCACAGACAAGGAACAAACAGAACAAAACACAATAGATAATAACCCCAACAACTATAATAGGATCCAAACAAAAACTTTAAAAAAAGAATCGACAAAACAGGTAATAACATCAAAAACACTCCAGACACTTCTAATCAACTGGAAAAACAAAAACAAAATGTCACCAATAACTACAAAAATAAAAATAGTGCAAATCATTGCAGCTGCCACAAGAAATCTGCTTGGCCGCTCATGAACAAATACATGCAAAAATGCATCATATACAAAGATATAATCATCACACCACAACATAAATATGCATATATAGGAGCCTCCAAAAACCAATTCAAAGTCCATTATTGCAACCACGTCTCCTCATTCTGAAAGATAAACTGGCGACATGCAACATCACTAGCTGATGGAGATTAAAAGAAGGGAAAATAAAATATGAAATAGAATGGTCACTAATAAAAAATGCACGTGTTTTCTTTGTATCGTCTATTTGTATGTTTTGTCCCATTCTTGTATCACCTAACTGTCTGGATGTTTTGCATCCTTCTCCTATTCTGTATTATTTATACACATATATATAGCGGCATACGTACAACTTGTCTCTTATATGTAAGTATACATTTTTCTAAATCTTGTATGACTCTATTTCTGTCTATCAGCCCCTTCACCCTTATTCATTCAGTCCACTGTTCGTTCTTTCATTCCCCCTCACTCACATTTCCTTGCCATCTCTTCTTTCCCTCCACTTTTCACTTCACTGTGACCCTGTCATTTTTCTCACCCTCCCTAATTCTTTTGTCCCTCTGCCTCTACCTCTCTCTCTCTTTTCTTCCCACGTGACTGGTGTTTGGCCAAACATGATCTTTCTTTCTTGGCCTGCTGTTGTGCGTGCAACATCGTTACTCCTCCTTGTGCTTGTGAAATCTTGTATTCCTGCCATAAGGCCTTATTTCCACAACACCAGCTTAATTTAATTCGTCCTTAGTTGTTATGTCCTGTTTTATTATTTTTATTGTATTTGTGTAACATTGTTCGTTTTTTTCCGTCCTTGTTTTTGTATACATTCACTGCTTTCTTCTAAGGAATCTAATACCCTTAGCTTAGTTTTTCCTTTGGGGCTGGCCAGATTGGAGCAATATCGAGAATAACCAGCTAAAATTGCAATGATAATTTGGATCTCAACTGAAGAGAGAAAACTCTGAATGACATGTCCGTGTTTTCTTTGTATCGTCTATTTGTATGTTATGTCCCTTTCTTGTATCACCTAACTGTCTGGATGTTTTGCATCCTTGTCCCATTCTGTATTACTTATACATATAATATATTATTCAGCATATGTGGCCTGTGCCTTGAGGAAGCCTTGTGCATTCTGTTAAGTAATGAAAACTTGGTAAACAAGCATGCTGAGAAAATCCGAAGATGTTGTCACTGCACCATATTTGCATTTTCCAGATACAATACAGTAGATGAATAACAATAATTCAGTGAACTCTCCCCCTCTCCCTTTCTACCTATCCATGTGTGTGTGTGTGTCATTTACATGTCTGTCCGTATGTTTAGTATGTATTTGATGTATGTATCTACGCACATATGCACATCTGTGTAGGTATATGAGTGTGTATATTTTCATTGGCCATGATGAGACACACAATAATGTAGGACTGGTGAACCTCTAATAGATGAAGAGTTCTGATTGTTATTTGTACAGGAGGGACATATACATAATGCTATGAAGGAGCTGGTGCTGATGCTGGTGCAACCAGATCATCAATGTAGTGCTGTAGAGAGGGGAATTACGGCAACAGCATACCTAAATCATATGAACCAAGGAAATGCAAACTTTATTTGACATAAAATTATAACATCTTCATTTAACACTTTAGTATGTCGAACAAGAGATTCAAAGTCTTATATACGATGGGCTTCTTTCAGTTTCTGTCTACCAAATCCACTTACAAAGCTTTGGTCGGCCCGAGGCTATAGTAGAAGACACTTGCCCAAAGTGTCACGCAGTGGGAATGAACCCGGAACCATGTGGTTGGTCAGACCACGTAAGTTGATCCATCGGTAGTCTGGAGTATTTCATAAGTTTCTTGCACTTTTCCCAAGTTTAACACAAAACTTTATTGCCTACTGAGCTTTCAAATTCTTTTCACATCCCAACAGCATTCTACAAACTAGTCAGCTGTGACAAGCAGTGTTTAGTAGAGTGTGTTCAAAG
>NC_068985.1:65205205-65212470 GCF_001194135.2 Octopus bimaculoides
CCAGTGATTAGGGCAGTGGACTCACGGTCGTAGGATCGCGGTTTCGATTCCCGGACCGGGCATTGTGAGTGTTTATTGAACGTAAACACCTAAAGTTCCACAAGGCTCCGGCAGGGGATGGTGGTGAACCCTGCTGTACTCTTTCACCACAACTTTCTCTCACTCTTTCTTCCTGTTTCTGTTGTACCTGTATTTCAAAGGGTCAACCTTGTCACACTCTGTGTCACGCTGAATCTCCCCGAGAACTACGTTAAGAGTGCATGTGTTTGTGGAGTGCTCAGCCACTTGCACGTTAATTTCATGAGCAGGCTGTTCCGTTGATCGGATCAACTGGAACCCTTGTCGTTGTAGCCAACGGAATGCCAACCAGACATATAGTAATGATATACTAAGATTATAATGATCTTTGACAATTATAACTGGCTCTCCTAAAAATAGTCTCAAAACATCTGGAATGTACCTTGTAGCTACCTGGTGTAGTTCTCTGCTGCTCCTTCTCTGCCTCTCTTTCCAATCCTTTCAGCTTGTGTTTAAAGTTGTCCACCATGCTACTCCACCAACATATCATCCTCAATCAGGATAGAACTTTGCACCAACCACAAGCTTACCTGTAAGCCTCAGCAGGTTATCCTCTATGCTGTGAGTCTCTTTCATCAGATACCTCAACTTGTACTTCTCTCAATTTTTGACTGTTTGCTAAATCTTTAAGCTTCCTTATCTTCCTTTTCCAAATTGATTTCTGATTCTGAGTGTGCCTTGCTCTAAATTTGAAGTTGTTGAGCTTTTAATATTGGAATGTACATTCTTCATCAGGGAACAACTTCACAATCACAACCATTTGCTTATCTCAGTTCCTGATGAGAATGAAGTCCCTCTGGCCAACCAAATTGATAGGTGAAATTGATAGGTGGCTGGTTGGTTTTATCAAGGCATTAGCATCATAGAACTTCAGCAGTCTTGTTCATCCCCATTTCTTGAACTAAAGTGAAAATATTCATGCACAGCATGGAATCTGTTGGAATGCTGCCCAACATGTCTGTTGAAGTTACTAGCCATGATGATAAAGTCATTATTATTCATCATCAAGACAATCTGCATGAAGGCTTTAGAAAATCAGTCCTATTCATCTGCCAGTTCAGACTGTAGAGCATATGCACAAATAAATTTTAATCGCATTAACCAAAACTAGTCTTTTCTTAATTACCCTATGATACTCTAAGTATTTTGATCGTTTTATCTGTATATTTTTCTTGTCTACACCACCTACACCTTCTCAACTTCCTTGACAGAATTCATACTTTTGTTCCTTGTCCATGAATAATCTGCCAGAGGATTCTTACTATCTTACATCTTGCACACAGAGCACATCATCACATCTCCCCTCTAGCATTTCAACAATCTCACCTTTCATTGTGCCTTCACTGATTGTAGCTGCTTTGAAATCATGGACTCAGTAGGAAGAGTGAGTAGCTGGGGAATTGTTTCCAGCATCTGAAAAGAAGAAGGGCTGTGCAGACATTTCTTCAATGATTTACTATTACCTTCAGTTACAAAACCATCTGGGCAAAGCATCAGTAAAAAGAGAAAGGAGGTCCTTCTAAGCACAAAGAGACTTGAGCCTTTTATTCAAGATTGTAGTAATTTTCAACTAAAGCTTGAATTTACCATGCAGATAGTTACTACAAACAACAAGGCTAGACACAACATCAACAACAACACAACCAAGGAACAAAATGAAAACAACAGCTCAACAGGTAAAGAGAATCTTTCTAGCTGTAGTTATAGAAGAAACTATAACTACAAAGCACATTTTTCTTGGAGTTATGAATTGAATACTGATTTATTTAACTGTTATAAAAGATCAAAACAAAACCCCATTGTTGGCGATATGAATAGATTGAAATCATATTGGGATGATCTGCACCCAGAACTAAATCATTTTACAGCAAAACAACTACATCACAAGCAACATTTGTGGAACATAGGAAGAAAGTTAGTGAATGTAACTTTATTTTTAAAAGCTCTGAAATTAACCTTCTCCCAAACAGTATAAATGAAAATGTGAATGATGTTAGAACACCACATGATTTCACAGTTAGCGACATTCTAACAGATACTATACTGCCAGCCAGTCAGACTACATTACAGGCTAAAGCAACTAACAGCAACAATCATTGTAGTAGTAATTAGGGTGATATATCGATGAAATATGCCTGTAGTAAAATTTTTCAAGAAAAAATAATTATGGTTTTAAAGCACTTTCTCGAAGAGAGAGTATTTTCTACCAAAGTAAGCAAAAGACCAAGACACAGTATTAAAAGCTGTTAATGAAATCAGAGAGGAGTATTTACAGCAGTGCAATGAACCTTCATTCTGGCAAATTAATGTCTGTCTATATGCCTTGTGTATGACCACAAAGCAACACATGAATGACACTCAGAAAATAAATAAAACCAGAACAATGAAGAAAGTGCCATCATGAGTTTTGAAGGCAGAGAAAAATATAGCTGATTTACAGAAGACCATCAGCCAAGTGACAATCCTTATTGCTTGCAAACAAGCAAATCACTATACATTTCACCAACAAAAAGTGAAGAAGGAGATAGTAGTGATGTTTGGAGATGACAAAAAGAGAACACTAAATTGCAAACTGATTGCCCTCAAGCAGGAGCTAAAAGCTATCAGTGAGAATAACCAAAAGAAAAACGGTAAACAAAAAAATTAACCAGAACCAGACAACAGTGTACAGAGACATGAGAGGAGATGCAGTAAACATCATAGAAACTCCTTTACAAGGAGACATAGACTCCTTCTGAAGGAAAATCTGGAGTGAACGGATGGAGTTTAACTGAGATACTCTGTGGCTGGAAGAAATTCAAAGAAGTTATTGCCCCTGCATTATATCCATGACATACAGCATTAATGGTGATACCCTTGTGACTGTAATCCAGAAACTTAAGGATGGAAAAGCACCTGGAAGAGACTTGATTGCTGGATACTGGGACAAGAAGCTAACCTTCTCTTCTACTGACCATATCTTATCAACCTGTACCAGCAAGCTCTCAATGGGAATAGTAGAATACCACACTGGTTAACTCTGGCAGAGACAAAACTAATCCCCAA
The DNA here is from genome assembly GCF_001194135.2 of Octopus bimaculoides. Taxonomy (NCBI): domain Eukaryota; kingdom Metazoa; phylum Mollusca; class Cephalopoda; order Octopoda; family Octopodidae; genus Octopus; species Octopus bimaculoides. Next base: position 65,208,329 of record NC_068985.1, read on the forward strand.
AAGCAGAACCACCCACATAGCAAAAAATTAGCAGCCAATAGCATGCCAGAACTTAATGTACAAAACATATACAGCATGTTTAAACCTCTTTCTCCAAGACCATTGTGAAAGTAATAACATCATCACAGCAGAACAAGCAGCTGGGAAGAAGAGAGTTTGGGGATGTGCCAAGCAATTGTTAATAAACAAAACTGTAATGTCAGCGGTGTAGGAACATAGTTTCAATGTGGCTGAACTACAAGAAGACCTTTGACTCTGTCCTCCACTCATGGATGCTAGAAGCCCTTTGACTTGCTAAAGGTCCAGTGAGCATAGTCAAAGCCATAGCTGACCCAACTTCATCATGGGCCACCATCTTGAAGTTAAATACAAGGAGTGATTGTATTATCACTGACAGAATACAGTATTGCAGAGGTATATTCCAAGGGGACAGCCTCTCTGAATTGCTGTTTACTCCTTGTCATTCATGTTAAGGAAGCCTGAAGGAAACAGAAATACCAAAATTACAGTTTCTTCAGCAACATCTTTTAACCACCAAATATTGAAGTGCATCCATTCACAAAGTTTGCATACAGAAATACCAAAATTACACAAGGAAACATAAATACCAAAATTACACAGAAATAAATTTTGGTATTTCTGAGTGACTTGAAACTATATGCAAAGAATATGCATGAGATGAAAAAGAGCCTTGACCTGGTTACAACATTCTCAAAAGATATTGGGTTGGAGTTTGGTCAGGATAAATGTTGCTATATGGTTGTGAAAAGACAAAAAACTGTAAACCAGACTAGCAGCATCTCCATCAATGACTTAATTGTTTCCCCCAATATCTGCTGAAGAATGTTGCAGGTACATAGGGGTGGATGAATACATATCTTATGATGGCACCTGTAACAAGACATGTGTCACTAAAGAATATTACAGCCGAATAAAGAAAATATGAACCTCAGATCTAACTGCATGCAGTTAAACAGTGGCCCACAATGTGTTTGCAGTGCTAGTACTCATACCAACATTTAGGCTATTTGATTGGACACTTGATGAGATCTGGTTAGTGATTGTATTATCACTGACAGAATACAGTATTGCAGAGGTATATTCCAAGGGGACAGCCTCTCTGAATTATGCATACTAACCAGCATGCATAATTTCCATATCAACAGTCTCTACCTAAAATGAAAACAAGGGAGCAGAGACTTAACATCAGTTCAGATTGCCTTTGAATGTCATATATCCCTTCAGCAACATCTTTAACCACCAAATATTGAGGTGCATCCCTTCATCAAGTTTGCATACATGAGGCTGAAAACATCATGAGACTTGGAAAGCAGCTGCTTGAGCAGCATTCCTTGTCTGATAACCCAAAAAAGTCACATGACTCTACAATATACCATCAGATGAAAAGATGAGCATATATCAGCAGAAGATCGTGCATAGATATGTTAGCATAACCATGCATAGCAACATTGATCATCAAAGCATCATGGACCAACAACTGGATTACTAACTCCCACTTTGAAAGATATTTTTTTGAAATCCAGGAACAGGAAATATCAACCAAATGCCTGATGCATAAATAGGAGGGAGACATAGGGAAAGCAGTAAAATGTGACAACCAACACAGACTTTGTGGAGTTAACACCAACAATATCACTTACATCATAAGTAGTTGTCTGAAAATGTCATCATGGTATTATCTACTGATGAGACATGATGTTGTAACTAAGATACTGTATATTGAAATCCATCAAAAGGATAACCCACAGTGTGGTAGAAGCCATAGCCACTCATAATAAAAAGGAGTACTGGTGGAATATCCCAGTGAAAACCTCAATAAAATGTAAACATAATAGATTTAACATAGTAATTTAGGATAGAGAAGAGAAACTGTGTACAGATGTGAAAATCAGCTGCCCACTGAATGTTACATAAAGCTAAAAATCAGTGAAAAAGAAAATACCTATGCTGAACTATTGAGAAATCTACAGTTACTCTACCCAGATTACAAGTTCAGATTTATACTTGTAATTATTGGGGTACTGGGATATGTAACACATTGCCTAAGTACCAATCATGAAAAATTAGGGTTTGCAAAGCCAGAAAGGAGAAAGCTGATTTGAAGACTACAGATCCAATCCATCACTGGAACTGTAAAAATCTGTTAAACTTTCCAGAAGTTTATCATTTAAGTATATATGCAACTTTATGCATGAAAATACATACATAAAACAAAACATAAAAATTTGCACTTGCACTGACTCTAAATATTGCACATATACATACATACATGCAGAAACACCCTGTTGATGTTGTTAAAATTCCAATGAAGGACTTGGATGTAGGTTAGAAACTGGCTCTTTCTCTATTGGCAAAAAATCTTGAAATAAAACTGAATGACATACATACATATATATACATATGTACATACATACAGTGCACTTCCTGTTCTGTCTCATATTCACATTGTACTTGGACTTTGCATCTCTTTCTTTATTTCTCTCACTTTCCAGGTGGGCATACCTTGTTATTCATCTCTTCAGCAAGACACCTGCTCCTTTCCCTCTATCATAGTTTCTTTCTCCAGTTTATACCCGGCTCAGTTGAGGAGTCTTATCTTGCAAGTACTTGGTGACTTCACCAGTGCTTGTGCCAGATAAAAAGCACCCAGTAACTCTGCTAAATGTTTGGCATTAGGAAGGCATCCGACTGTAAAGACCAAAACAGAGTCTTCTGGCTCATCTGTTTTTGTCAAATCATCCAGCCCTTACCAGCATGGAAAAAGGGTGTTAAATGATGATGATATATATCTATCTTTCCTTGTTGGCCCTTAATCTGGGTGTTGTATGAGAGTGAGGAAATTGTAATTCATTGAATTGAATAAACTATGTACCAAGGCTCTATGCTACCTAAGAGTTTGTGCAGATCTTTTCAGGTACTGACAAAACCCCCGCAATAATTGCCTTCCCAATGTCACTCCCAAGTACACAAATTTAGAGCCGTGACCATCAACATTGACACAATGAAAGGGAGGTCTGATGAGATTATCAAAATGATGGAGTGTTGCCATGTTTTGTGGTGTGTAAGAAATAAGATGGAATGGAGGCATCTGCTAGATTCCTCACAGATAAGAAACAGAGGTTCAAATTCTTCTGGATATTTAGGAGTGATGGAGTGGGTAGTGTAGGCATACTCTTGGAGGAGATTCAGAGAACTACTACTTCTGTTGGCAACAAAATGTCTCTCTTTCAGAGTAAATGGCAGATTGTATGATGCTTGTGTACCAACAGCTATACTCCATGGTAGTGAGACATGGGCTCTAAATGCAGAGGACATGCATGAACTAGAGAGTAATGAAGGTAGTATGCTCCACTGGATGTGCAACATCAGTGTGCATGAATGACAAAGTGCAACTGTGCTGAGAGAAACGTTGAGCATAACAGGAATTAAGTGTGGCATACAGGAGAGGATACTGTGTTGGTTAAGATATGTGATATGTATGAATGAAGACAGCTGTATAAAGAAGTGCTGGTCACTGAAAGTGGATGGTGCCTGTGGAAGAGGGAGACCCAGAAATACATGGAATGAAGTGGTGAGGACTGATCTCAGGGTGTTAGGGCTCATAGAGGAAATTACAATGAACCAAGATGTCTGGTGCTATGAAGTTCTAGAGAGGAACTGCCCATGTCAGCAAAACTGGATGCTATAAGTGTTGTGTCCCAGCCACACATAATAAAAATGTTCACACACTTTACCCCCAGAATACAAACTACATCTCTCATAAACTGCATATTTCCTCTTCCTCACATTTCCTCTTCATACACTATGATAGTCTCCCACTCCCCATCCCTGCCCTCAGTGTATTGCTGCTTTTCCCACTCCCTACTTTCACCTTCTTGGCAATATCTTACCTCGTATGTTATAACCTCCATACTTTGAGGACAATTTCCACCATTTATCTCTCTCTTCCTTACTCTACCATCCCATCTATGCTCTGATCCCTGTTCCTTATGCGTATACCTTGCCACTTCACCACCATCTCTCTCCTGCTCTCTCTTGCACTCTTGTTGTCTCCCACTCTCTCTCTCTCTCTCTCTCTCTCTTTCTCTCTCTCTCTCTCTCTCTCTCTCTTTTTCTCTCTC
>NC_068985.1:65212480-65214501 GCF_001194135.2 Octopus bimaculoides
TCTCTCTCTCTCTCTCTCTCTCTCTCTCTCTCTCTCTCTCTCTCTCTTTTTCTCTCTCTCTCTCTTTCTTTTGCTCTTCCCTCTGGCTGGGTAACCATATATCTCCTCCACAACAGGACACCTGTTTTCACCCTCATTCTGGACCACAGTCTCTCCTCTTGCTCTTCCCTCTGGCATAGGTAACCAAGTATCTCCTTTACAGCAGCACATCTGTTTCAGGCACCTCCTCCATAGGATTTTATCAGAAGTAACCATCTTTAGACTTTCTAGATGGATTCACAAGCATAACCAATTGAGACTATGGATATTATCCATCCCTATTTCCTTCTTGTTCTACTCTTAGATCCTCTGCTAGTTGGCTTGGTTTGAAATATCTGTCTTGCAGTTCTTTCCTGTGATATTCCAATCACATGTCTGTAGTACTGCAGCTGTGACCTCTCAATGTAGAGAAGTAGTATCCCAACCCTGTCAAGTAATGTTACTCCAGAGATCCTTTGAAGGAGGCCCATTTCAACCACTTGTATTCTTGATCATACTTTTTCAGTTATTACCCAACATTCATGACCATATGTAAGGACAGGTATGGAAACCAAATTGAACATAGTTTGACTTTTTTTTTCCAACCTCCCCTCTTTTGTAGATCAAATGCTAGATCTGGCATACAACTGTGCCAGCACCTGAAGTCTTGCATCCAATTCAGCCTTCTGACTTCTGTTACTTGTGAATACAGCCCCAGGATACTTAAGCATCTCCACTTGTCTCAATGATGTTCCACTAATTTTAATGTGTTTTAATCAAATTGTGGTTTTTAACCAGTTTTAATTGACTCTGTTTGTCTTTTTCACTCTCTCTTTAACTTAAGACTATAACATGAAATCTGTTGTAGAGGTGCATTCCAATTTCCTCTTAATGCAAGTTACGAAATCTGATATGTATGTATATGATAAACAGGACTTTTATGTGGCTAAGTTAAGTCACATAGTACTTGATTTCTCCACAAATTCTAACACTGTCTTTCAGTGCTTGCTATTATTCTAAATTTATTGAGTAAGTGAGTATTGCCAAATAAAGGATACAAAGGGAAATTAAGCGTAACATGTCAGAAAAATTACACAAATTGGGAATCAATTGTGTAAATATTATTTAGGGACTAGCAGAAAACTGCCAATCTGGAATTTGTTAAATGAATTTTTTTAACTAAAATTAGATTTTCTGGAAAAATACTGGTATAATTTGTAAAAAGGAATATCAGAGATGAATTTGTTGGTATGGCTGTCTTGAATGCTATAGGTCTTAAAATATCTTCACATGATCCCTGCTATTCCTAACACAATAAAATACCTTCTGGATGGGCTGCCTTTGAGTTTGTTTAAAAGGGAGAGATTAAAATGAGATAAAGCAGAGAAGGATATATTTACTGGGTGAGTGAGTACTATGAGACAAATAAAGGATCTAAAAGAAAATTAGATGTAACATATCAGAAAAATTATACTAGCAGAAAACCACTGGAGAGCAGTCTTTCTGCTTGTATATATACAGTGGTACCTCAGTTTTCGAACGACTCTGATCACGAATAAATCGTGCTAAAGCATGATTTATTCATGATCAGAGGCATTTGTATACTGAGGTACTACTGTATTAAATGAATATGAGAAAGACAGGAGATAAAGTATGATTTATTCATGATCAGAGTTGTTCGCAAACTGAGCTTCTACTGTATATGTGCATTGTAGTAGGCATGTGAAAACAGTGTTGTGAGCAAACAAACATTTAGATCAGTTTCAATATGTTTGGGACATATTTGACCTATAAAAATCTCTCACTTTGGGCAATAGGTGTTGAAAACATGAAGACAATTCATGGCAGAACAATGACTGCATTTCTAACTCCATGGCTATCATCAGAACCATTTACTGCAATCTGAAGTCCATATAAGAAATCAGATTCAAAGCTTGAACTGATTACATGCAACACCAGCTTGGCTAGAAAAAAATGAACACACACACACACACACACACACA
>NC_068985.1:65214774-65219871 GCF_001194135.2 Octopus bimaculoides
ACACACACACACACACACACACACATTATAATGGAATTGAAGGCTTGTGATACCTGTGGAGTATCTCCTTCTCCCATTACAATTATTTCTGTAGTCTTAAGGATCTGGAACTCGAAGAAGAAGCTTACAAGTGGAGTTCAATTCAATACAAGTGCAATTCAATATTTGTTTATTTTAGTTCTCGTTCATGTGGCTCACTCCCAGTGACCATCTTTATGGCAGTGTGTGGCTCGTTATAGCTCCGCTCACTTGAGGTTCATTACCTCTGGAGATAACAGGTGAAGTTAGAGCAGGATAAGAGTCCGCTGTGAACTCCCAGCTTGCAGTGTTTCTCAGTATGAGTGAAAGGGAAGAAAGAGATAGAATGTCTTAATTCTCCTGCTTAAATAGTCGTTGCCAACGAGATTCTCGCTGTCATCTCACGCATGGCAAATGGTTGCAGGCGAGATCTCGCTCCTGTCTCAGACATAGTAATGGCTACCGGTGAGATCTCATACAAAATGGCACTGGCTTCTTGTGCCTTGCTACAGGGGCTCCCCCCTGAGAACAGTAGAGTGAAATTAGAATGACTGGAGCAGGCACAAGAAAAGCAAAGATGGCCACTGATCACAAACAACAAGATGTGGTACAAAATGTGATGTAAAATGTGATAAGTCGAGAAAAATAATTACAAGCAATATAAAAGAGGTATGCACAAAATTTTTGACAAAGTTCAATGGCAAGGCATTGGAATTGTTCAGCACACGAGAAAACAATTGTCTGCCACAGGAAAAAAAGGTTAAATGTAAATCGTTCTGGTGAGCCTTTGGAGGCCAATGCACAGTGCAGCCTGTCCTGGTAACATAGGGTTTGTTTGTGTTAGGTTGTGGCGATAAAGGTGGAGGTGTAGGTGATGGTGTGGTCAATGGTGCATGTGTAAGTGGTTGTAATGGATCAAAAGTGGGCATGGCTGGGGTGTCATCGAAGGGTGTGGACACCTCAAAATGTGCCCTTTTAAGTCTGTCAACTGACACAGTCTTTGCCCAACCATTGATGTCGAGACTAAAAGTGTTGGGTGTGCGTGATAGCACATCGAATGGTCCTTTATAAGGAGAAACAAGAGGTCCTCTGACTGAACAAAAACATGAGTCCATTTGTCAATGTCCAGTGGAACGTGAGAGGAAATAGACTGGTCACGCAGATGCATGGATGGAAGACTTGAGAAATACGAGCGAAGTCTGGGGACATACAATGTTGGATCAGGATGCAATATATAAGAGAAACCGCGACTCACAGGATCAATGTGGACATGGCAAAAGTGAGTCTCCAGCAGAGAAAGCTGTCCAGGAGGAGTGTGAATGTGCCTGTGGATTTTAGAACGCTGGCATTTCACACAAGAGCGTGCCCAAGCGGTGATCATGCGGTGCATATTAGGCCAGAAAGACCAAGCTTCACTGAGGTAGCGATGCCAGGATGTGACAGTGAATGCAAGGCATCAAAAACAGAATGCTTGTGGTTTGCAGGTACAAACAGTCTGGGAGAACCAGTAGCTGTGTCACGAAGGATTGTGCCTTCAGCAGACAGAAGTGGAAGATAGGCAAACTTGCAACAGGACTACTTGGTGGAAGTTAGATCCAATGTGTCCAGATCTGGCTGACCCTGCGCAATGGTAGTTAAATCGATTGCAGCAAGCGTTGAAAGAGAACACACAGGGAGGCGAGAGAGTGCGTCAGCAGGCATGTTCTCTATTCTAGGTATCTGCTGAATGTCACTCATGAACTGGGAAATGTAGTCGAGGTGGTGAAAAGCATGAGGCGAGTGTTTGTCCAATTTAGATGACAGAGCAAATGTAAGAGGCTTGTGATCAGTATAAATCATAAAATCCTGGCCCTCGAGTTGATCTTGAAAATGATGAACCGACAGGTAGATCGCTAAGAGTTCATTATCAAATGTACTGTAATGACACTCAGCTGGCTTTAATTGATGAGAAAAAAATGCCAAAGGTCAAGTTTGATTGTCAACGGTATGTTGCAAAACAGCACCAACCGCAGAATCTGATGCATCAACTGTTAAAGAGAGATGAGCATCAGGAACCAGATGTGCAAGCAAAGGAACAGAAGCTATTTCCTTCTTGATTGACTCAAAAGAAGATAATGCCTCGGCAGATAGTGTGATAGGAGAATTTTGTTTTGTATTTGCTTTCAATAGTTGAGTCAAGGGAAGTAACTTGTCTGCACATTTATGTATGAACCTCCTGTAAAAGTTGACAATTCCCAAGAAGTGATGCAATTGGCATAGAGAAGTGGGAGGTGAGATGCATTGAATTGCATCGACCATTAGAGTCGATATAATGACCTAGGAATTCCAGAGAGGTCTGTCTGGAAACACACTTATCGGGGTTGATTCGCACATTGTAGGTGTGAAGATGCCGAAAATGTTGAGATAAGTGTTGGAGATGATTTTGACACATAATGCTAGCTATGAGCAAATTATTGACGTAAGCAAACACAAAGTCAAGTCCACGGACAACTTCGTCAATAAATCTCTGGAATGTGCTCATTGCATTCCGCAAACCAAAGCTCATAAACAGGAACTTGAAACTTCCAAAGGGGGTGGTAATGGCAGTTTTGGGAATGTCATCAGGGTTCATTGGAATTTGATGATAGGCTTGGATGATGTTAACCTTGGAAAAACTTGTACAACCATGCAAGTTTGAAGAAAAATCTTGAAGATTCTTTATAGGATAGCAATCGGGAACAGTGACCGCATTCAAACGTCTGCAATCCTCCACTGGGCGAAAGTCTGAATCCCCTTTCCATGCCAAATGTAGAGATGCCCAAGGGCTGGTGGAAGGGTGAATAAAGCCAAGTTGAAGCATATACTCCAACTTAGATCGAGCCTTTTTGAGCCGATCATCAGTGAGTCGCCATGAATACTTAAAGACGGCTGGTTCAGAAGTAGTGACATAATGGCGAGTCGAATGTGTGACTTTGACTGATTTGAAAGTCGAATCTATCAGCTCTGGGAAAGAAGCCAAAAGAGAGTGGAACTGGTCACCAGCAGTGGCGACAAAAAATGACGGGCTGAGAACAGCATTAGTAGTAACCTGAGTAGGCGTAAACAAAGGCATAGAATCATCCATGAGTCTGTCGCTTGACATCTACTAATAAGTGAAAGTAGTTTAAGTCCGTGCCCAGAATGGGATACAGTAGATCTGCTATAACAAAAACCCACCAAAAATCCCTTCGAAGGTTGAGATCTAGGTGTAATGAGACCTGACCATAAGTTTTTGTTGGGGATAGATTCACCACATGCAGGTTAATGGCAGATTGCTTCGGCTTGTCTGAAGCAAGATGCAAAAACCAAATAGAACAGCTAGATCCAGTGTCAACCATGAATGCATAATGAGATGAAAACTTGCAAGAAGAATTTGACGTGCCCAAATTTTCCGTAACTAGTTTCCCGACAGCTGGAACAAACAGGGCTGGATGCATTGAGGGACTTTGTCCTTGAATGTGGCATGGTACCAGCAGAGATTGGAAACCGTTGGAGTAGAACTAGACGACCGTGACTTAGAATGGCTTCTGCTGCGAGGATGATGAGAGCTGGCGTGTTCTTGCCACAATGTGTCCATGTGACGTGCTAATGCATTGACTCTCTCCAAGATGTTGTCATGTGACGAGGGAGAAGACTTTGTGGTAGTAGAGGAAGCTACTACGGGGTCTGAACAGGTATGGTGAGATGTGAGCTGCACAGTAAACTCTATGATCTTGTCCGCCATGGTGGCTATCTGATCAAACGAATTGGAATCAGCTGTTGTGGCCAGTATGGATTGGACATTCGGCAGTAGCCGAGAGAAAAACAATTTCCTAAGCAGAGGATTGTCCTCAAGTGGAGTGTCGCTGGGTTCAGGCAAACGATGAAGAAACTCATATGGTGTCCTATCTCCCAGGTGTTCATCCTGCATCAATGTCCAGAATTTACTTTCCATGGATTGTGTGTTCCGACGGAGAACCTTGGATTTGACTGATGCATAAGTCGCATCTGGATGTGGGTCAGTGATGAGATCTTTCACTGAGCGTGCAAGGGGTGCAGGCATCCCACTGTATAAAAGATTTAGCTGCTGTTGATGAGGCACCGCATAGGTGGAAAAATACGCATCCAATTGAGCGAACCAAAGTATGACATCACCAGAGTATGCAGGTAAGTTGGGAAGACTCGTTTTTTTATAGAGGAGAGAAAAAAGGGATCAAAGAACTGACAAATGTGTTGCTGGAATAGTAATGTGTGTGCAGAAAAAATTATTCTTGGCAAAATTTTTGAATTTTTTTGTGTACTGTGTGCAGCAATGAAAAAAAATTTCATTTTTAGTCACCAAACCTGTGCTGCAGTCTGCTGAAAAAAATGTGTTTTTTTTTTTTTCTCACTCCCAGTGACCATCTAGCAGCATATGGTTCATTATAGCTCCATTCACATGAGGTTCATTACCCCTGGAGATAACAGGTGAAGTTAGAGTGGGATAAGAGTCCGCTGTGAGCTGCCAGCTTGCAGTGTTTCTCAGCATAAGCGAGAGGGAAGAAAGAGATAGAATTTCTTAATTCTCCTGCTTAAATAGTCGTTGCTGACAAGATTCTCACTGTTGTCTCACACATGGCAAATGGTTGCAGGCAAGATCTCGCTCCTGTTTCAGACATATTAATGGCTACAGGCGAGATCTCGTACAAAATGGTGCTGGCTTCTCTTGCCTCACTACAATATCATCATCATTTAGTGTCTGTTTTCAATGCTGAAATGGGTTGGGCAGATTGATAAGAGCTGCCAAGCCAGAGGGCTATGCCAAGCTCCACTGTCAGTTTTGTCATGGTTTCTACTGCTGGATGCTTTTCTTAACACCAACCACTTTACAGAGTGTACTAGGTACGTTTTATGTGGCACTAGCATCGGCAAGATCACCAAGTAACTTGCAAGACAGGGACCTCTCAGCTAAACTATAATAGAGGGATAGAAACAAGTGTCTAATTGTAGATGAGATGCATAGCTTCTCCAATCACAGAAAGAGAGAGAGAGAGAGGGAGAGAGAGAGAGAGGGAGAGAGAGAGAGATGATGATGATGTTGAC
>NC_068985.1:65219963-65239639 GCF_001194135.2 Octopus bimaculoides
AATCACAGAAAGAGAGAGAGAGAGAGGGAGAGAGAGAGAGAGGGAGAGAGAGAGAGATGATGATGATGTTGACATGCCACGTAATACTTTCAAAGTATGAGGAGATGGATCTTATGTAATATATCTTTTACTGTTACTTGTTTCAGTCATTGGACTGTGGCCATGCTGAGACACCACCTTGAACAAATCGACCCGGTACTTATTTTTTTAAAGTCTGGTACTTATTCAGTCAGTCTCTTTTTGCTGGACTACTAAGTTATGGGGGATATAAACAAACTAATTCCAGTTGTCAAGCAGTAGCAAGGGACAAAGACACACATAGGTATATACATATCACCATCATCATCATCATTTAACATCTATTTTTCATGCTAGCATGGATTGGATGGATTGACAGGAACTGGTAAGCCCAGTGGCCACACCAGGTTCACTAGTCTATTGTGATTTGGCTTCTACAGCTAGATGCCCTTCCTAATTCCTGCCTCACCAGGAATATAGCATCGGTGGTGCTTCCCCCGGCACACATCCAAACTGCATCTCATCTATGCTAACTCTCTTCCTAATTAATTGGGGTATGACCCTTACTGTGACTTTCATCGCCTGGTCCAGAAATTTGATGCCTCTACTTATTTCTGTCTAAAGTAACACCGTTGCCTTTGTAGCAGCTGGCTATAATGCTGCTAAACCAATCATTGGATATGACTCACTCATGGACAACCTGATTAACTATATGGGTGACCAGATCATATTCCACTCCACCAGGTATTTTAAGTATCTCAGTGGTGATTCCTGATGGGCTAGGGATTTTCCCTGTCTTCATATCCTTAATTGCTTTATCTACCAAGTTACTCTCAATTCATATAGCTGGTCCCTCTGTTGGGTCTGCATTAGACTGACTGTTCTTCTCCCATGCATTCTCTACATTTAATAATGGTATTTCCAAACCTCTTTCTTTGCAGAATCACTAACTGCAAGTGAGCCGTCATCCATGTGGACACATTTCTCTCCTATTGCATCATGATTTTCTCTGAGACATTTCAAGTCTCTGGTCCTCACACTGCAGAACATTGGTAACATTCTTCTTTTCTGCTTCTCCTCTGGTTAAATATACCTGTCTCCTAGCCTCCCTTCTGGCTATTTGATACAGTTCCCTGTTACCACCACACTTCCAGAACTTTTCTCTAACGGTAATCCTACACTATTCCACCACCATGTCACCTTAGGTCAAAAAGGGACTTTGTACCAGCCACAAATTTTATCAGTAGCCCTCAAGAGGTTGTCCCGTAGGAACCTCCAGTTGTCCTCCACACTGGTGAGATTGTTGAGATGCTTGAACGGAGACATGTAGATTTGTGCTGCATCCAAGAAGTAAGGTGGAGAGGAAGTTTTGCTAGGTTCCTCACAGGCAAAGAACATAGGTATAAGATTTTCTGGGTAGGGAACAATGATGGGTGCATGGGTATACTATTTGCAGAGAAATGGATTGATAAGGTAAGAGGTAGTCAGAGTCTGTGATAGAATATTTAAGCTTAGATTAGTGCTGCAACATGGATTAGCAGCCATTATCTCAGCTTATGCCCCTCAGTCAGGGTTACCTGATGAACAGAAAGACCAGTTTTACGACACCCTCTTGCAGACTACCTCATCAACAAATGACAGGGACTTTCTCTTTGTAGCTGGTGACTTCAATGGGCATGTTGGACAACATACAGGGAGCTTCCATGGCATACATGGTGGCAATGGTTTTGGTTCCTGCAATAAGGAGGGAACCGGGCTGCTGGAGTTCTGCGATGCAAATGATTTTATGGTTTGTAATACTAACTTCAGGGAACCTGCCAGTCACCTATTCACCTACTGGTCTGGTGGACACACTAGTCAGATTGACAACATCTTCACCAGGAAACGGGAAAGATGGCTGCTTATAAATACCAAAACCTTCCCAGGCGAAGAATGCACCCTGCAACATAGATTAGTAATTAGCAACTTCCGGATCAGGGCTACATGGATGCCCAGAAGATGACCAGCATGGAGGAGAAGGGTCTAGAAGCTAAATGATCCTGTGAATGGACAGAGATTTAGAGATGTATTACTTGAAGCATTTGACGAAATAGGGGACGATATAGCATTACATAATGTGGAAGATAGCTGAAGGTTCCTACAGGACAACCTGTTGTGTGCTACTGACCTGGTCTGTGGATGGTGCAAAGTCCTCTCTTGACCCAAGGTAATATGGTGGTGGAACAGTGTAGTTGTCAGGGCCATTAAGGAAAAGAAACAGGCATGGAAGGACTGGTAGCAGGGAACTGTATCAGATTATCAGAAGGAAAGCTAGAAAACAGAGGGGAAGCAGATAAGAAAAAATTTGCCAATATTCTGCATTGTGAAGACCAAAGACTTGAAGTGTTTCATGTTGCAAGACAGTGTGTGAGAATCGTGATGTCATAGGAGAGAAATGTGTCCACATGGATGATGGCTCACTTGCATTTAATGAGGTCGCAAAGAGAGAGACATGGAGACACCACTATGAAAGGTTGCTAAATGAAGAGAATGAATGGGAGAGAGTCTGCCAAATGTTGACCCAACAGAGGGACCAGCTATCCGAAATGACAGTACCTTGGTAGATAAAGCAATTAAAGGCATGAAGACAGAGAAAGCCCTTGGCCCATCAGGAATCATCACAGAGATGCTTAAAATATCTGACGGTGTTGGCTATAGTCTAGTCACCCATATAGTCAATCAGGTGATACATTAAAGAGTCATACCCAATGACTGGTGTAGCAGCACCATAGTTTACTGCTACAAAAGTAAAGGTGACGCTTTAGATATGAATAATTACAGAGGTATCAAGTTGTTGGATCAGGTAATGAAAGTTACGGAGAGGGTCATAGCCCAACTAATTAGGGAGAGAATTAGTTTAGATGAGATGTAGTTTAGGTTTGTGTCAGGTAAAATCACCACTGGTGCTATATTTCTAGCAAGACAGCTGTAGGAGAAATACCTAACCAAAGATAAACCTCTGTACTTGGCTTCTGTTGACATGGAGAAAGCCTTTGACAGGGTCCCCCAATTCCTTATCTCGTGGCCAATGCAGAAACTAGGGATAGATGAGTGATTAGTGAGAATTGTACAAGCCATGTACAGGGACGCTGTCAGTAAGGTGAGGGTTGGCAACGAGAATGGTGAAGAATTCTGGGTAGGGGTAGGGGTCCACCAAGGATCAGTCCTCAGCCCCCTCTTATTCATCATAGTCCTCCAGGCAGTAACAGAGGAATTCAAGACAGGATGGCCCTGGGAGCTTCTCTATGCTGATGACTTTGCTCTAATAGCCAAGTCACTATCAGTTGTGGAAGCAAGGTCTACAATCGAAGCGCCTTAGAATCAACCTAGTTAAAACCAAAGTCTTAATAAGTAGGAAGGTAGACAAATCACAAATACCTTCAGGTTGCTGGCTTCACTCGATCAGTAGAAAAGGCATAGGTAGAAACTCCATAAGATGTACCTGGTGTAAGCTATAGACACAAGAGGTGCAGCAATATCAAAGAAGGCTAACTAGGAAGATAGTTTTTGTGTGTGGAAAATGCTCAGAGGCAATAAATACTGAAAATGTGCAGAAAACAGCTTCCATCACATACCAGGGGGAAAACTAAAAGTAGTTGATAGCTTCCGTTACCTAGGTGACAAAATTAGTAGCTAGGGTGGATGCTTTTAGAGTGTAGCTGCTAGAATAAGAATAGCCTGGGCAAAGTTTAGAAAGCTCCTACCACTGCTGGTGACAAAGGGCCTCTCCCTCAGAGTAAAAGGTAGACTGTATGACACATGTATGCGAACAACCATGCTACACAGCAGTGAAACATGGGCCATGACTGCTGAGGACATGTGTAAGCTTGCAAGAAATGAAGCTAATATGCTCCACTGGATGTGTAATGTCAATGTGCATACACGACTGAGTAAGTGCCCTGAGAGAAAAGTTGGACACAAGATGCATCAGATGTGGTGTGCAAGAGAAACAACTGTGCTGGTATGGTCATGTGTTGCATATGGATGAGAACAGCTGTGCGAAAAGGTGTCACAACCTAGCAGTAGAGGGAACCTGTGGAAGAGGTAGACCTTGGAAGCCCTGGGATGAAGTGGTGAAGCGCGACTTTTGAACATTGGGCTTCACAGAGGCAATGACAAGTGACCAAGACCATTGGAGATATGTTGTGCTTGAGAAGACCCAGTAAGCCAAGTGAGATCATAATCTTGGGTTATGCTAGTGCAGTATAACCGGTCCATTTAAGAGTGCCCTTCAATCATTGGGCAATAAACTGTGCATCTAGTGAAGACATTGTCATGTTCGATGCCAGTACCACCTGACTGACACCCATGATGGTGCCACATAAAAAGCACCATTTGAGCATGGTCAATGCCAGTGTTGCCTGACTGGTCCCGTGCCGGTGGTATGTAAAAAGCACCATTCAAGCGTGGCCATTGCCAGTGTTGCCTGAGTGGCTCCTGTGCTGGTGGCACATAAAAAGCACCATTCAAGCATGGTCGATACCAGTACCGCCTGACTGGCCCGGGTGCTGTTGGCACATAAAAAGCACCCACTACACTCTTGGAGTGGTTGGCATTAGGAAGGGCATCCAGCTGTAGAAACCTTGCCAGATCAGATTGTAACCTGATGCAGCTTTCTGGTTTGCCTGTTCTCAGTCAAACCGTCCAACCCATGCCAGCATGGAAAGCGGACATTAAACAATGATGATGATGATGATATGCGAGAGGGTGTATATATAAGTGTTGATCAATGTATGTATATATGTATGTGTATATATATATAATTGTATGTATACATACATATGTTTATATGTTTAAACATACATATGTTTATATATAAATTGTAAATCCAAAAAATAACAACAAAACTACAAAGGATTCCGTGGTACACATGTTTCAAGTTTTATATGTGTATAATATAATATGTGTATGTACATGAATGTATGTGTAGGTATGTGAGTGTATGTACGTGTGTATATAAGTTTGTATGTGGGAGTGTATGTGTGAACCTGTGTGTGTATGTGTGTATCTGATCACTGAATATTAAAGGTCAGCTAAAGAAATTCACATGTGTAGCCAACCATGAAGAACAGATCAGTAATACAACCAAATGACATACCAATCCCATTCAAATGTCAGCCAGTACCAAAATAGCCATCTACTACCATTCATAGCAGTCTACTAAATTCACCATGGCAGCACACACATTGAGTCTATCAACTACTACTAAGTTCAAACTACAATGGATGGAGGGGATATCCTTGAAGTCGATTTTAAACTAACAGAGACAACACTTACATATTCTATCAAAGATTTTCAGTGAAAAAGGCTCTTTATTTAATACATGCTAGCAAAGCATGAATATTACAAAAAAGCATGAATATTACAAAAAAGAGGACGAAGGTTTTATTACATACACTGGAATCATTAATAGGGAATGCAAGAGATTTAAAATTAATGAACTAACACCAGACTTGTTTAAATGCTTAATTTTTGTGCAAAGTTTAACAGCAAAGAAAGATGTGGAAATTCGTAACCAAATTCTTACTAAATTAGAATAGAATCAGAAGCTAACACTATGAGAAATATCTGAGGAATGCCAGAGAACATTAAACCTAGGACACAATACAGAACAAATTGAAGTGAGAAATTGTTCCCATATACAGTCAGTGCAACTGAAAGAAATGAAAAACAGAAAATTAATACATGTTTTGGATGTGGAGAATTACACTACAGATTTTACTGTCCTTATAAAACTCGAAAATGCTGCAAGTGTGGTAAGATAGGTCATCAAAAATCACACTGTAAAACAAAACCTAGAAAACGGTTCAACAGAAAAGAATCATGTAAACAGTTTATTGGTGACAAGGAATATAAACAAGACTCAAAGGAAATTTGTGTTTGTAAAAATTCATAATACAAATGTAAAATTACAATGAGATACAGGTAGTGACATTACTTCAATTAATGAAAACACATTGAAAACAACTGGGAAACCTACGCTACAGAAAACATCAAAGATTGTATACATGGAGTCTCAAGGGTTAAATTAATTTTTAAAAACGAAATTATCTGTAATGTTACATTATGCAGTAAGTCTATTAAAACAAAAGATTTTGTATCAAATAATGCAAGCAACTATTTTGGAACTGACTGGATGGAACTGTTTGACTTAAATCTTTCTGATGCTTACTTACAAATACAAGTGGAAGACGAATGTACTAAGCTGCTAACAATTAATACCCATAAAAATCTGTACAAATTTAACTGGCTTCTGTTTGGCATAAAAGTTGCTCTAGCTATATTCCAACAAGTGATGGATGTGATGCTTGCAGAGAGTGACCTCATGATGACCTACCTGGATGATATATTAATTAAAAGTGAATCCATGATCAGCATGTCAAGCATGTGAAATGTGTTTTTGAAAAAATAAAAGATTAGTTTCAAACTGGGTGAGGAGAAATGTAAATTTTTCTTGCCTAAAATTAAGCACTTACAACAAATTATTGATAAAAATGGTCATCAACCAGATCCGTTGAGGGCAGATCATTAAAAATATGCCCCCTCCAACAAATATATCTATCTTACAAACTTTTTTAGGACTTGCAAACTATTATCAGATTTATATACCAAATATGCACAGGGTAAGAGCTCCACTAAATAATTTACTAAAAAAAATTGTAAAGTGAAATTGGTCTGAAAATTGTCAGAAGATATTAACGTCAGATTTATCTTTAGCACATTTTGATCCTACATTGGAGATTGTATAAGCTTCAGATGCCAGTCAGTGCAGTATCAGAGCAGTAATTCTACATAAATATGAGGGTGGTAACATGAATGCCATGGCCCATACTTTGTGTTCTCTGCTTTCAACAGAGAAAAATTACAGCCAAATTGAAAAAGAGGCTCTAATGATTATTTTTGCCATAAAAAATTTCATAGATTCTTATTCCGTAGAAGTTTGCAATTACAGGCTGACTATCATCTGTTATTATCTATATATGGGTCAAAGAGAGGAATCCTTACCCGTACTGCTAATAGGGTGCAACACTGGAGTACTATATTACTAACTTATGATTTTAAGATGGAGTTTATACCATCTAAGAAATTAGGACACACTGGTTGTTTATCAAGATTGATACCAAAAAATACTGAACCATTTGAGGACATTGTGATTGCAGTGTTGCGAGCAGAAAAAGAAATTAAAAATATTTTATGTAATGTTGTACGAGAATTACCAGTTACATTAGAAGAAATCAAATAAAAAGTGGAAAATGATGAATTTATTAAAAAAATGAAAGGAATTCTGAGTGTTGAAAAAATATTAAAATATGCGTATCGCAGAACACATGAATTTGAACCTGCTTTCAGTTTGTGACAATGTGCTAATGTACACACAGAGAGTGATAGTGACAGCCACACTACAGAAATGAATACTAAAAGAATTTCACATTTCTCACCCAGAGATTTCAGGAATGAAATCATTGATGAGAAGCTGTGTGTATTGGCCAAGAATGAACTGAGAGATTAAAGAACTAGTGAAAGCATGTAGAGGCTATGCTCTAGCAGGAAAATCACCTGCCACAGAATGGCAACTATGGCCAAAAACAGATATCCCATGGTCCAGACTGCATGTTGATTTCACAGGTTCAGTTAATGGTTTATGTTACCTTGTTGTGGTAGATAGTTTTTGTAAGTGGCCTGAAGTACATAAGTGTAAAAAACCAACATTCTCAGTTACAATAAGTTTTTTTACACAAATGGTTCACTAGTTATGGTATTCTTGATACCATTGTGTCTGACAATGGAACTCAGTTTACTGCAGATAAGTTTTAAAAAATTCTGTAAAACGTTCTCTACCAAACATGTGACCACTCCACCATATCATCCTAGGTGAAATGGACAAGCAGAGCATTTTGTCAATACATTTAAGAGGGCTTTAAAGAAAGCGAGCAATGAAATAATGGATGACCTAGCACTTCAACAGTTTTTGAGGGTATATCAAATGACTCCAAATCCCAGTACCCTCTCTGGAATGTCACCAGCAGAAAGATTAGAAAGATTAGATCAGTATTCAGCAAGTTATTACTGGGTAAAAAAATAGAAAAATAGCAGATGACAAATATAATACAAAATTTTTCAAAATTAGTGACAAAGTTTACTTTAAAATGTATAAAAACTGTGAAGAAATGCGGGAACTCAGAGTGATTACTAGACAGATTGGGAAAGTGCTATATTTGGTAAAAGGCCACAACTACATAAAAGGCATATAAATCAACTAAAATGGAAGTCTTCTATGATAAGTTTGATGTACCAATACCTAAACAAATTATAGAAACTACACATTCAAGAACAGAAGTACTTGAAATAGACCCTAAATGCAAAAGATATGACCAACTACTGCGACTTCTTGATGTCACAGTGTTTGTAAAGACTGGTACATACCACTCATCATGTGAGAGGGAGTGTTCCATTATTATCATTATCCCTATAACATCTTCCCTTTTCTTTTTCTTACGGAGTGTAATTTTATTTCTTTTTATTAGCCATAATTTTCACATCACCCCACCTTCCTTTTTTTGAGTTTTTTATTTTTCATACAATTACAAATTTGATAATATTTTTGTTTGGCATCCACTCTCAAGAACTCTGTACATTTTCTCTTTCTTTCACTCGTGCATCTAGGTTCAATTATTTGTAGTGGCATTTGTACTTGAAAAGTATCAACTAACCATTCCATTTGTTCTTCCATTCTCTTGGGTTTGCTCTCAATGAATCTTTTTTTTTTAGTTGATTGATGTATCTCTTGCATACACCTTTTCTTACTTTTACCAAGCATAGCATTTTTCCTATGCGTTTGGTAATCATGCCATCTTCCCAAGTTTGTTTTCCATTCTTACATACCCTAACAAATACATTTTCACCAATTTTGAAATATGTTGCTGTATTATCCATTACAATTTTACTTTACTTGAAGACTGATTTTATTTTCTTTGCAAACATCAGCTCTGCTGGTGACATACCTGCTGGTGTATTTGGATTTGTTGTCATGCAGTATACTCTTAAGAATTGTTGTAGAGCTACCTCATCCATGACTTCCTTCTTAGGGCTCTCTTGAACATATTCTTTTCTACACCAGGCACAATGCCCGAATTTTTGGGGGGAGAGAGCCAGTTTATTAGATCAACCCCCAGTATGCAATTGGTATCTAATTTATCGACCCTGAAAGGATGAAAAGCAAAGTCAACCTTGGCAGAATTTCAACTCAGAACATAAAGACAGACGAAATACTACTAAGCATTTTGCCTGGTGTGCTAACATTTCTATCAGCTCACCTTGTTTGTGTATACATTGGCTCTCTTGAACATGTTGACAAAGCATTCTGCTTATTTGTTAGATCTGGGATGGTATGGCACTGTACTTACGTGTTCTACAGCAGACATTTTACAAAACTTTTTAAACTCAAAAGACACAAATTTATGTTCCATTGTTAGACCCTATCATGTCTGGGACACTAAATCTCGCAAACAGCTCATGTAGGAAATTTATCGTAGTTGAGGAAGTTGGCTTTTTACACTTTTTACACAAATTTCTGGCCATTTAAAGAAACTGTCTGCTAACACTAAGTAGTATGAACCGTTTAAGGAACCACCGAAATCAATGTGTAGTCTCGACCACAAAACATCTACTTTTGGCCAAGGTTCACTTTTTATCATCAGTAATTTTGCCACTAGACCACATCCTCAACAGCCTTTCACAATTTTTTTGATTTCTCTATCCATTTTTGGCCAGTACATGTAGCTACACATTAAAGCTTTCATCCTCAAACTACCTGGATGTCCAACATGGAATACGCTCAACATTTTCTTTTGCAGTGTTTCAGGTATTACTACTCTCTGTGCATACATCAGTAGACCATCACAAATTGAGTATTGGTTCACATCTTGGTTTTGTTTTACACCAATCCTGTTCCTATTTATTTTTCCTGTCTACAGTATTCTTTTCATTTCTGTTATGAATTTGCCCTTTTCTCCATTTCATTTTATGTCTTCTAGGGTTACCAGTAATTTGGGTACCACATTCCACATTGCATTTTTCATTTCTCCTTCTGATCTTAATGCTGCAATTGCCATATCTTTGAATAGCTCACAGTGTTTCAGTATCAGTCTGGACAAACCATCTGCATGCCCTAGTTATTTTGACAGTAAATATTCCATTTTGTAATCATAATTCAATAATATAGGGCCCCATTGTTGTAGTCTATTCACCGTGTGTGTTGGTATTCCTTTTTTTAGAACCGTACATTGACAGTAGTGGGTGATGATCTGTTTGTAGACAGAAATTTCTTCCATGAATAAATCTGGAATGTTTTCACATTGAATATAATTGCTAACACCTCCTTTTCTATTTTTCTATAGTTCCTTTTTACTGGTAGTAACAATTGTGACACATGGGCCCTAGCCTTTTAACTCCTATCATCATATTTGTGCAGAAATATTGCTCCTACACTGTAATCACTCATCTGTAGCCAATATAATATGCAGATCAAAATGCATTAATTATAAGTTCGATGTTAAAATGCTTTTTAATTCGTCAAATTCCTTCTGGCACTTATCAGTCCAGCACCATTTTACATTTTTCTTTAACAATTCATCTAGTGGAGGCCCTTACATTGTGTATATTGGGAATATAAATTTGGTAGTAATTTACTAATCCCAAGAATGCTTGTAGCATAGTCACATTATTCTGCATGTGCATATTTTTTTTATCACAGTTGCTCTGAGTGAATCCAGTTCCTGTCCATTTTTATCTATTATCTGGCCTAAGTATTTAACTTTTTTCAGAAAGAACTCGCATTTTCGTCACTTAACTTAAAACTGTATTCTCTTATTTTTCGAATACCCTTTTTACATGTTCTACATGTTGTTCATGTGATTTGCTTTTTATTATGATATCATCTACACAGGTGATAGCAAAATCACTGTTCACCAGCATTGTATCCATTACTTGTTGAAATACGAAAGGGGCCACCTTTACACTGAAGGGAAGCCACTTAAATTTAAATAAACTACTGTGTGTATTAATGGCTAATAAGTGTTAGCATTCTTCTACTTGAATTTGTAAATATGCCTCTGAGAGGTCTAATTTTGAGAAGAATTTCCCTCCATTTTATTTTGTGAACACTTCCTCAGAACTCAGCAATGTGTAGTTATGTGAGATTAAGCAGTTGCTTAAACCTATTGAAAAGTTCTTTTTTTATGTAGACCATATGTGCTGTCCAATCTAAGTGGTCTGTCCTCTCAATTATTCCTAGGCTTTCAAGTCTTTCAAGTTCTTTATTTACCTGTTCTAGTGCTGCAAATGGTACATTTCATTTTGGTTTAAATACAGGTGTTGCACTTTGTTTTACTACAATTCTTGCCTTTGTTTTCGTGCAGCAGCCCAGTTCATCTGAGAAAACATCTGCAAATAAATATTGTATTTTTTGTTTCAATCCCTCAGCTACATTCAAACCTTTGACTGAACCAACTATATTCCTACACGAAACACTTATGAGCATATTCCATGATTTGAACAGTTCTGTCCACTCTGTGCCGAACAGATTAACTGAATTTTTTAACACATATACTTTTGCCATTTTCATTTGGTCACAACATGTCACATTACACACAAATTCACTTACAAAATACAATCTTTTACCCGTAACACCATGTGTTACTTTTGTAGATTTACTTAATTTTGGCTTACTGGTATACTTCCAAGTTTCTTCATTGACAATGGTAATATCACTTCCAGTGTCTAACTGCATTTTTACACTTTTATTCTCAATTTTCACATTTACAAATTTCCTCTTTGTTACATTACCATTTTCTTTTGATGACATCTTGTTTATTCTTTTTTGTTTGTTCCAATGTTTTGTCATCTTGGTTTTACAGTGTATTTTTACACAATGGAAACATTCCACTTACTTAAATGAACAGTTTTTTCTCATGCAAAACAGGGGTTTATTTCTTGATTTTTGTCCTGTTTGAATTGTATTTTAGTACACACTTGATTTCTATTCTGCCTGTTTTCCACTTGTTTCACTTGAGTGCAAGCTTTATGTTCAATTTTCTCTCTGTTGTGTCTTCAATTTACTGTTCTTTCATACTTTTCTGACACTTGTTGTAAGGTTAAGCTTGGTTTTGTTCCAGCTTAGTGAAAGTTCTTGTTCTTAGTTCTGCGCCTTTTCTGCAGTTAGTCCCTGAGTAAATATCAAGTACTTGAACATATCTGGCATTAATTCATCCAGTGTGAACTGTGCACATTTTCTATTTACTCTACCAGCATATGTGATGTAATCCTCCTCGTTGCCCTTTTCTAGGTTCAAACATTTCCAGCATGTATTGAACAATGAGCTATTTTCACTAAAATATTTACACAATATTTCTATTGTATTTCTAAAGTTTATGTCAGAAGGTTTCCTCAGGAGTACATAATTGTTGTATTGCTCATGTTCTCCTATTGTCAGTTCTCTTAGGATTAGATGCATTTTCATATTGTCATCCCAATCTTTGCACTCTTTATTGAAGTTCTGTTCATATTTTCTATAGTATGACTTGAAGGTAACTCCTTCGTCTGGTTCATACTTAAATTCCATTATTGAGTTTGCAACATAATCTGGTGAGAACATCTTTTCAGCATTTTTGGATGATTTACTATTCATTAATTGCAGCATTTGTTGTTGTAATAGTAATTGCTGTTGTTAATGCAATTGTTGCTGCTGTAATTGTAATTGTTGTTCTTGCAGTAGTAATCGTTGTTGTTGTTGTCCCTGAAGCTGCTGCTGCTGTTTCTGCAGTTGTTGTTGCTGTTTCTGCAGCTACTGCTGCTGATGCTGTTGTTAAGGCAGTTGTTTTTGTTGTTGTTTTTGCAACTCAAGCAAACTGGCCAACAAATCTTCCATAATTTTACACTTTTGTATATTATAAAATTCCTACAAAAAACTTTTGTGAATTTCATAACTCCTTGTGAGTTTGTTTAACCTTTGTGAGTTTGTTGATTCTCATTACCACTGTTGTAATCCAACGTTGGACTGTTATAATATCCCATCTAATGTAGCAATATAGTTAGTTAGACAGATAAGACACAACTATCTATGACCAACAACTATGACTTCTTGACATCACAATATTTGTAAGGACTAATACATACCACTCATTATATGGGAAGGGTTTTCCATTATTATTATCCATATAACAGGTTGATGAAAATCTCAGAAGAAACACTAAACGTCAACCAAAGGAAATCTTAAAAGACGCCTCACAATGGCAAAATTCACATCAGAGGATAATTCAGAATTCTCCATGAAGGATTGTGGAATATACAGCAACAACTTCAAATATTTGGACACTGGTTCCCATATAAAACTTAAAAGTGGATTCTCATTCTAAATAGATGCAGCTATGAATTGCAAGGCCCAAAATTTAATATACTGCATAACCTGCCCCAATTGGTGAAATAAACAATTCTCTTTGCCAATGTACAAGAGTCCACAGACAACATATCGTACAAAGTGAATTACATAAGATTCCACTGAGCAAGCATCTGAAAATATGTGGAAACAACAGATTCAAGATCTTTCCTTTCTACAAATGCCCAAGGAATGATCCAAAGTACCAGAAGGTAATGGAATTACATTTTATATAAAACAATTTTATCTAAACATATAAATAACATATTATTAATAAACACATGAGAAACCTTTATTAAAAAAAAATTAGTTTCCCTGATGAACCAAACCAGATAACCATTGGCTATTATTATTGATAATGTTATCATTACTGTTACTAAAATAACTGGAAAAATTCACTTAAGCAGCCAATACACAACACACACACACACATATGCTTAAACACAAGCACATTTAAAGACCTTCCAAAACCATTTGATAGATTCTATTTTCTACAGCTGGGTAACATGACAACTTTTTGACCTGTCACCACTTTCAACCATCCCAGAAAACCCCACTTTCTTTCTTCCAGTCACTCTTTCTTTTTCCTTTTGTCTCTCTAATCAAGTCTCCAAAAATTCGCCCCACACACATACATATACACACATATATACACACACATATACACACAAAAAGATTCAAAGTAACAAAGAACATCTCCACCACTCCCAAAACATCCTCTTACCAAGGAAACAAATTCAACTCTAGATTTTTCAACTAACTCACATATATGTAAAAGGTATGAGTTTTCAATAAAAAAAATTATTCATGATGAATCCCTCAAAGGGACAAAAGTTTTAAATAAATAGTTCTTATCCAAATCCCAACTACCTCCTTTTTCTTAATATATAAGATGTGTACACCACTTCAAACAATCTATGCATACGGACTGTTGTGGCGAGAGTATGACACCATCTAACAAGAATAGATGGAACCACTACATATAAATAGTAGCTGTTTAATGTAATCGGCAGTTCATAGTTTGGTCTTCAAAGTCCAGGTACAGTTTACAGTTCGAGTTAGTGTGTTGGAAATATTGATTGTTGGTTTGTTACTTGTTTGTTACTGCTGCTGTTTCTATGTTATATTGTTATAACACTGTTACTGTGTATTCTTTATCTGTCATCAACAATAGCAATTGTACTATGATATTTGAGGCATAGGGATATAAAATCTGGTGACGAGGATTTTTTGAAGCTCGGGTAGGTTATTTGACAATTTGTGCGTCATACAAATTGTTAAATAATGGAGAGCCTATTAGCTACAGTAATATAGCTTCAAGAGAAGCAACAGGCACAACTACAGGAGTTGCAGAAGCAAATATTACAACAACAGCAGTTAATTGAGTTACAGTCAAGGAAGTCTGGAAATTCGGTAAGTTCGTTTACACCAGATGGTGTGGTGAACTTAATTTCTGAATTCACTTCTAATCTGGAGAAGGGTATTATGTTTCCTGCATACTATAGAAGGTATGAGGAATTTTTTAACAAAGAGTGCAAGTCATGGTTGGATGAGGAGAAAGTGAGGCTATTACTATGCAAGTTAGTTCTGACCAAGCATGAACACTACTGTAACTTTATATTGCCCAAAAAGTCGAGTGAGATTTGTTTCCAAGAAACTATTGAATTACTCTCAAAGATCTTTGTGACAAAAGTTTGTTATTTAACACTCGAATGGAGTTTTGGAACTTAACAAAAAATGACAATGATGACTTTATTACATATGCTGGAGTAGTCAACTGTATGTGTGAAAATTTTAAACTTCAGGAGTTCCCTCAGGATATGTTTAAATCCCTTATCTTCATACAAGACCTTACGGCAACCATAAATAGAGAAATTCAGGCAAAGATTCCCTCAAAAATGGAGCAAGCAAACCAAGACTTAACCCTACAGACCTTTGCAGAAAAATGTCAAACAATGGTAAACCTGAAGCATGACATGAAAAAATTCAAGAGAAATATTCCACAAAAATACAGATGTGTTGACCCAGAAAATACTACAAAAAAAGAGTACCAGGCCTCAATCCAAGTTACAGATGTGGGGGCCTACACTTCAGAAAAGAGTGTCTGTTTAAAAACCAAAAATGTTATAGTTGTCAGAAACTTGGTCACAAGATCTCACACTGCAGGACAAGATTATGAGGGTTGAATGCAAAAAGTTCTAAGTTATTTTAAGCAGAAAGTGAATATGACACAAAAACAAGAGAATTCATACACATAAAAATAAATGGTGTAAATATTAAACTACAGTTGGATACAGGTAGTGATATTTCAATCATAAATGTGGATACATGGAGAAAAATCAGGAAACCAAGGTTACATAAAATAGTGAAAATTGCACATGACATGAGAGGCAATAAATTACATTTCATGGGCAAAATGTGTACAGACATCACATTTTGAAGAGAAACACACAAAGTAAAAATATTCATTGTGGAGAATACAATCAATCTGTTTGGTACAGATTGGAGTTATTGACTTATGGCACCTCCCCATAAGTCTCTAATGCAAAAACATAAATGGTTGTCCCGTTAAAAATAAATCATCTGAGGAATTGAAGAGAAAATTGAAAAAGATGCTTCCTCAAGTACTATCAGAGAATTTAGGTCTATGTAAAAAGACTGAAGCCTGCTTTCAAGTAAGTGAAAACGCTGTGCCTGTATTTAAATCTAACAGAAAAATACCATTTGGACAGAATGGAAAAGAGTGGAATCATCAAAAAGGTGGATTACTCTAAGTGGGCACCACCCGCAGTGTGCATTAAAAAGAAAAAATAAGATTAGGCTGTGTGCCAATTTCTCTACAGGATTGAACAGCTGCTTAAAGACATGCTACCATCCATTCCTGACTCCTGGGGACATTTTCACAAAATTAAATGGTGGGAAAATTTTCTCCAAAGTGATTTTTCTGATACTTATTTACCGATTAAAGTAAATGACAAATGCTCAAAGTATCTGACAATAAATACACATAGAGGATTGTACAGATATACCAGGTTACCTTTTGGATTAAAGTTTGCGCCAGCAATATTTCAACAAGTCATGGGCGCTATGTTATCTGATTGTGAATTTGCAATCCCCTATTTAGACGATATATTGATTAAGAGTAATTTGCATGAACTGCATGTGGAGCATATAAAAGCTGTGTTCAAGAAAATTATAGAGTATGGGTTCACTTTGAGTGAAGAAAAATGTGAATTCTTTTTGCCCCAAATTAGGTACTTATGGCAAATAATTGATAAAACTGGTAGACCGCCTGACCTGTCAAGGGCAGACAATAAAGAATATGCCTGCTCCAGCAAATATACTAACATTACAAGCGTTTATTGGGCTGGCAAACTACTACCAAAACTACATTCCTAACATGCACAAATTAAGAGCTCCGTTGAATGACTTATTAAAAAAGGAAGTAAAGTGGAATTGGTCGTTAAATGTCAAAACTCGTTTGAAGAAATAAAAAAAATTCTAATTGCAGATTTGTCTTTAGTACATTTTGATCCTGAAATGGACATTGTTGTAGCGTCTGATGCTTCGGAGTATGGAACAGGAGCAGTTTTGCTACACAAGTATAAAGATGGAAGTACAAAACCAGTGATTCATGTTTTGTGTTCACTGATAGTGGCAGAGAAAAAAATGCAGTCAGATAGGAAAATAAGCCCTATCGATTATCATTGCTGTAAAAATTTCACAGGTTTCTACATGGTAGAAGTTTTCTGTTACAAACAGATCATCAACTATTGCTATCAATTTATGGGTCAAAGAAAGGGTTACCTACCCATACAGCAAACTGACTACAATGTTGGGATATAATAATACTAAATTACAATTTTAAAATTTCAAAATTTACAATTTTAAAATTTCAAAAGTCATGCAGACTGTCTATTGAGACTAATTCTCAATAATATGGAACCACTAGAATATGCCATGATAGCTGCACTGCAGCCAGAAAATGAAATAAAAAGTATTATGACTAATGTTATCCAAGAACTGCCAGTGACTGCACAGGATATAAGAATGAAATCTGTAGGCAATGAGTATATTACAAAAATAAAGCAGAATAAAAACACAAACTCGATTAGTTTCTCAATACGTGACGATATTCTGATGTATGTGCAAAGAATTGTAGTAGCAACTACATTACAAAAACGTATATTGCAGCAATTCCACAGCAGAGACCTGGGAATGTCGAGGATGAAAGTTCTGATGAGGAGCTACATCTATTGGCCGACTATGGACCGGGACATCGAAAAGTTGGTGAGAACTTATTGAGGTTGTGCGATCACGGCCAAAGCCCTGCCGGTAAAATATGGCTGGAGACTGAGGACCCATGGTCTAGGTTACATGTAGACTATGCCAGACAGGAAAACAGTGCTTGCTATCTAATCATGGTAGTCAGCTGTACAAAGTGGCCTAAAGTATGCAAGTGCAATAAACCAACTGCTAAGAAAACAATAAAGTTCCTATTTGGATTGTTTGCATGATACGGTGTTCTGGACATGTTAGATTTTGATAATGGAACACAGTTCTCGGGATGTGAATTTAAGAACTTCTGTAAAATGCATGCGATAATGTATATTTTCACGCCACCCTACTACCCAAGGTCAAATGGGCAGGTAGAAAGATTCATGGACACGTTCAAAAGAGCATTAAGAAAAGCTAGGAATGAATTAAGTAACAACAAAACACTAACAAAATTATTAAGGGTATATAGAGTAACCCCCAATCCAAGTACAAATTCAGGAAAGTCATCTGCAAAGCTGATGTTTGCAAGAAGAATAAACTCGATTTTTGATAAGTTATTAACAGAGAAAAAGGATGTAAAGGAAATATGAAAGATGCAATAAAATATTTCTAAGTAGGAGATAAAGTGCATTTTAAAACCTACAGAAATGGTAAAGAAGGTAAAGAGGATGGCCTTCTAACAAAAATAAATAGGAAGTATGATGTATCTAATTAAAGGATAATGCTGGGAACATAAGAGACACATAAATCAGCTAAAGAAGAGACATACCAAAGAACAGAGAGAAATTCCTATGGAAGTATTCTTTGATGTATTCGATGTCCCAGTACCAAAAGTAATGGAGTCCCATAGAAACAGCATGAGAAAACAGAAGCAGACCGAACACCTTGAGATAAGCCCCAAGCAAAAAAGTTGCTAAAAGATAATAATAATAAATAAAATAACTTTATTTCTTTGGAACTCGTAGTCTCAAAAGGGGAGATGTTGTGGCAAGAATACGACATTCTCCAACGAGAATAGACGGGACTACTACATATAAATAGTAGTGGTCTGATGTAGTTGGCTGTTTGTAGTTTGGTCTTTGAAGTCTAGATACAGTTTACAGTTCGAGTTAGTGTGTTGGAAATATTGATTGTTAGTTTGTAAAAGATTGTTGGTTCGTTACATGTTTGCTGCTGCTGCTGTTTCTATTTTGTATTGTTATAACACTGTAAAACCAAAAAGGAGAAAGCTAATTCAAAGACTACAGATCCAATCCGTCACTGAAACTGTAAAAATCTGTAAAACTCTTCCAGAAGTTTATTATTTAAATATATATGAGCATGTCTAGATATGCAACTATATACATGAGAATACATACAAACAAAAATACCCTGTTGTTGATGTTGAAATTCCAATGAAGGAGTTTGGATCTGGGTTAGAAACTGGTTCTTTCTCTATTGGCAACAAAATTTGAAATAAACTGAATAATGATATACATACATATTTCACTTAGGCATTGCGAAACTAATAACCTGGTGAAGAAGTCAATATACATATGCTTCAGAAGAAAGCATTAGTCAAGTACAGAGTAGTAATAAGAAAATGAGATGACAAATGAATAAATGATTATCTTATGAACTTCATTAGCTCATAGTTGTTTCTATTTAAGTTGCAGTGGACTCATAGTTGAGTGCCTGAGTAACATCATATAGCTTCATCAGAGCCTTGAATATGATGTGCAATCTATTTGAGACAAAGAGTTACATTTATGCATGCATATATATATATTTAGACATACATATATCATTCAACCACAGCACAACTGATGCTTCTTAGGTCTAACTTTTCTCTCAAGGTACTTACATTCTGTCGAATATGTACACTGATATTACACATCCATCGGAGCATACTGGCTTCGTTTCTTGCGAG
>NC_068985.1:65239728-65240955 GCF_001194135.2 Octopus bimaculoides
CGTATGCATGTCCTCAGCAGTCACGGCCCATGTTTCACTGGCATGTAGCATGGCTGTTTGTACACATGCATCATACAGTTTGCCTTTTACTCTGAGTGAGAGGCCCTTTGTCACCAGCAGAGGTAAGAGCTATCTGATCTTTGCCCAGCCTATTCTTATTCTAGCAGCTACACTTTCAGCGCACCTTCCCCCACTACTAATTTGGTCACCTAGATAGCAGAAGCTATCAACTACTTCTAGTTTTTCTCCCTGGAATGTGGCAAAGGTTGTTTTCTGCACATTTTCAGTGTTTATTGCTCCTGAGCATCTGCAACATACAAAAACTATCTTGCTAGTTAGCCTTCCTTTGATATTGCTGCACCTCTTATGTGTCCATAGCTTACACTGGGTACATCTTATGGAGTTTCTATCTACACCTTTTCTACAGATCAAGCAGGGCCATCTACCTGAAGGGGTTTGTGTTTTGTCTACCTTCCTGTTTATTAGGACTTTGGTTTTAGCTAGGTTGACTCTAAAGCCCTTCAATTCTATTCCTTGCTTCCATACCTGAAACTTCTCCTCTAGTTCTGATAGTAACTCAGCAATTAGTGCAAGATCATCAGCATAGAGGAGCTCCCAGTGGCATCCTGTCTTGAACTCCTGTGTTATTGCCTGGAGGACTATGATAAATAGGAAGGTGCCGAGGACTGAACCTTGGTGGACCCCTACCTCTACCCAGAATTCTTCACTGTACTCGTTGCCAACCCCCACCTTACTGACAGCGTCTCTATGCATGGCTTGCACAGCTTTCACTAACCATTCATCTATCCTTAGTTTCCTCATTGACCACCAGATAAGGAATTGGGGGACCCTGTCAAAGGCTTTCTCCATGTCAATGAAAAGCCAGGTACAGAGGTTTATCTTTCACTAGGTATTTCTCGTGCAGCTGTCTTACCAGAAATATAGCATCAGTGGTGCTTTTCCCTGGCATGAACCCAAACTAGATCTCATCTAAACTGACTCTCTCCCTAATTAGTTGGGCTATGACCCTCTCCGTGATTTTCATTACCTGATCCAACAACTTGATACCTCTGTAATTATTCATATCTAAAGCGTCACCTTTACCTTTGTAGCAGTTGACTATGGTGCTGCTACACCAGTCATTGGGTATGACTCCTTCGTGTATCACCTGGTTAACAATACGGGTGACTAGGCTATAGCCGACACTGCCAGATATTTTGAGCATCT
>NC_068985.1:65241648-65242686 GCF_001194135.2 Octopus bimaculoides
AGGGACACTCAGCAGGTTGTCCCGTAGAAACCTCCAGTTGTCTTCTACATCGTGTGAAGCTATATCCCCTTCTATTTCATCAAAGGCTTCAAGTAATATGTCTCTAAATCTCTGTCCATTCATGGGATCTTTAAGCTTCCAGACCCTTCTCCTCTATGCTGGTTGTCTTCTGGGCAACCACTTAGCCTTGATCCTGAAGTTACCAACTACTAGTCTATGTTGTGGGGTACATTCTTCGCCTGGGAAGGTTTTGGCATTTATAAGCAGCCATCTTTCCCTCTTTCTGGTGAGGATATAGTCAATTTAGTTAATGTGTCTGCCAGAACAGTAGGTGACTAGATGACTGGCAGGTTTCCTGAAGTTTGTATTGCAAACCATAAGGTTATTTGCATTGCAGAACTCCAGCAACCTGGTTCCTTCCTCATTGCGGGAACCAAAACCATAGCCTCCATGTACGCCATGGAAGCTCCCTGTATGTTGTCCAACATGTCCATTGAAGTCACCAGCCACAAAGAGAAGGCCCCTGTCATGTGTCAACAAGGTAGTCTGCAAGAAGATGTCATAAAATTGGTCTTTCTGTCCATCGGGTAGCCCCGGCTGAGGAGCATAGGCCGAGATAATGGTTGCTAACCCATGATGAAGGACTAATCTAATCTTAAGTATTCTATCGTATACTATGACTATCTTGATTACCTTATCCACCCATTTCTCCAAAAGAAGTATACCCACACCCCAACCCCATCTGTGTTCCCTGCCCAGAAAATCTTGTACCTGTGTTCTTTGCCTGTGAGGAACCTAGCGGAACCTCCTCTCCACCTTGGAAGCAGCAGATATCGACACATCTCCTTTCAAGCATCTCAACAATCTCACCAGACCTACCTCAGACCTACCTTTCAGTGTGCCGACATTGAGAGTGCCAACCCTGAGGGTGTGGGAGGTATCAGCCCGTGGGACGGGGGACAGCAGTGTCATGTACCTGAAAAGAAAGCTCGCATTTGGCAAAATTCATAAACAAGCAGTAGCCTTCAATTCAACCTG
>NC_068985.1:65243657-65244998 GCF_001194135.2 Octopus bimaculoides
AACTTCCAATACTGGTAGAATACGTCACATAGAACAGGATTTATTCTTAATATTTTGGACAAAATTTTGTATTTTAGAAGTGGTATTTTGTCCATCTTTACGTTCTGAGTCCAAATTCCACCGAGGTCAACTTTGCCTTTCATCTATTTTGGATCTATTCAATTAGACATACAGAATATGTAATTAATTTTTTTTAACTAAACACTGTCAAACTTCCAATACTGGTAGAATGTATCACATAGAACAGGGTTTACTCTTAATGTTTTTGACAAAATTTTGTACTTTAGAAGTTATTTCGTCAGAAGTTAGAGAGTGACAATGGACAAATTCGTGTTTGATAAGTGCCAAAACACAAAACTCTCAGCTTTTGACTTACTCTCTAACTTCTGCCAATGATATATATATACATATCACATATATGTGTAAAAAAATCTCATCACGCAATCGAACCAATGAAAGAGCCTCTACCTGGTCGCTCAACACACTAAAAATAGCAGCCAAAGTATCCCCCTACCTAAATCACATGCCCATTGTATGTAATGTCCTAGATCATCCCTAAAAAGACGGTTTGCTGAAGGCTGGAATGTCTTTGATGATAGGTTTGCAATATCAGGGTTGATTTGAAGCTAAACATTATGGTCAATTTCTATATTAACACCCGCACAATTTTCATTAAGAAAAAAAAAATGATTTTTTGCATGGAATCAAGTACCCTGACCACCTAATATGCTGCAAATCCCTTATTTTGGTTCGGATAAAATGAGGTGGGGTGCCCCCATCCCAATCTCGGAATCATTGGAATTTTTTTTTGTTCGTTGAATGAATTCCTGTGACCTAATATTTAGGTTACTTAAGGTGAGCCTGGTAACTGATGGTTTTGGGGTCTTGTTGTTTGTAACTTTTGGTGAGCCATAGTGCAACCAACAATATGGTAAAAATCCCTACCATTAATTTGGTGTGGATGGGTAATGTCAAATAATTCAATCACAACATATATTTAAATTAAGCATGAAAAAAAATTGAAATATTATCATCACTTACATGGAAAAATTGAAATATTATCATTCAGTATTTTATAAGGTCAAATCTTAAATTATTGACACATTATTAATTATCTTATAATAGCAATGCCTGGAAAAATCATGGATTACATGGAAAAATGCAAGCATGAAAAGTAATATTCTTAAAATTATAAACCTGGAAAAGTACAGAGCAAGTTATTACACCTGTAAAAGTATAGGACAAGCTATTACTTCTAGTAAAGTAAAGAATAAGAAACATTTTACTTAAAGTATTGCAGCTAAAATTAAAATTTGAATATTAAAAATTATTTTATTATAG
>NC_068985.1:65245371-65245891 GCF_001194135.2 Octopus bimaculoides
GCCATGCGTTTGAATGGCTTCCTTGGTCATAATGGCAATATGAGGGCAGGCGTTGTCGTGCAGCAGAAGAACTCCATGCTGCCGATTTGGTCTTTTCTCTTGAATAGCTGTGTTGAGTCGTTCCATCTGTTGAACATAGAGTTCCGCATTGACCGTTTGGTTCCATTCAAGCAATTCGTAATGGATAATCCCTTCCCAGTCCCACCATACGCACAACATCGTTTTACGCGGATGAAGATCTTATTTCATATGCGGTGTCGCTTGTTTACTGGGGCTAAGCCATTCCTTATGCCACTTCTTATTGATGTACTGGCACCATTTCTCATCGCCAGTAATGATTTGGTAAAGAAATCATTGCTTGTGTCCATGAGTTGAGTGGTGACGAGCAAGCAAACCAGCAGAGATTGTGGCTCGTTGATTTTTATTGTTGTCACTTAAAGCATGTGGAACCCATGCTCTATACTTCTGAACCTTTCCCATCGAGTGAAGATGCTTCTCTATAGCAGGGTGGGAGCATTCC
>NC_068985.1:65246480-65249965 GCF_001194135.2 Octopus bimaculoides
AAAAACAGATTCCAAAATGATTCAAAAATAGAATTCTCGAAAAATATAGATTCCAAAATTAAAAAAACGGCGGGAACTTAGTTGCCAACCCAATATATAACTCATACATATACATATATCTATATACAACTCAGCACACACACACACACACACACACACACACACACATATATATATATATATATATATATATATACCGTCGGACTGGCCCTCGTGCCAGTGGCATGTAAAAAGCACCCACTATACTCTCGGAGTGGTTGGTGTTAGAAAGGGTTCTGCCAATCAGTGTTGACCTTTCTCTTATCATCCAACAGTGCCTGTACAGCCTTATCATTGTCATCAAACCAGTCCTGATGAAGCTTTTCTTTTAAGCCTAGAACTGTTTTGGCTGTCTCTGTGATGACTTCTTTGAACTAATTCCATTTTTCTTCTGGTCAACCAGTCAGTGGTCCTATTGCCTTGAATTTGTCATTAAAGTTGGACTAGAACTCCTGCTGGTATTTGATTGAAAGGACTGGCTGTGTTGAAGGCTGGTCTAATGGGCTTTGAGCACTTGTGGTACTGGGGAACAATGTAGATATTGAGCTTGGCTCTTATGAGTCCGTGGTCCATCCAGCACTCCGATCCCCACATTGCCTTGGTGATGAGGACATCATTGCTATCACCCTGGTGGGTGATAATGTATATAATGAAAGGAAGATGCCATTGTTTTGAGTGCGGATACATCCATGATGTCTTATACTTATCAGCCTGTAATCAACAGGTTGTGCTCAACACATTTGCTCAAGACCATTGCTATTCATCTTTTCAACTCCGTGCTTCTCTATAACTCCTCTCCATCACTCCTCATCCCTATCGACAGTGGTGTTGAAGTTGCCTAATATTACAAGCTTGTTGGTAGCAGGTGTGTCATGTAGCACAGTGTCTAAGTCAGCATAGAACTGCTCTCTGATCTTTTCTGTGTATGTCACTGTAGGAGCTTACATGCACATAATGGTAATGAAGCGTTTGTCACTGACAGGGAGACAAAGTTTCATAAGCCTTTCATTTACACCAGTAGGAAGGCTGGGAATCTGTTTCTAGAGTGTGGACTTGATGGTGAATTCAGCTCCGTGTATTCTGTCTTCATGTAAGGCTGTGCCTTTCCAGAAGAAAATGTAGCCACTGCCTGATTCTGTCAGTGACCCTTCCTCAGTCAGCTGAGTTTCACCAACTGCTGCTATGTCTATATTGTATCTTGACAATTATTTGGCAATGAGAGTTGTTCTTCACTGAGGTCTAGCAATGTTGTCTAGAGCCATGAGGGTACATATGTTCCATGTATCAATGATTAGATTATTTTTTTCTCAGTTTGAATTGACCACAAATGGGTAATTCTGTCAGCCACAGTTAGCTAACCAGAACTGTTTAGGACAAGCTTTCTTTAGGCCACCTTTTCTAAGCCCCTCCTTTACTAGAGTGAGCAGTGCTATCCTAAAAAGGTTGCCCAATTGCCTGAGATGCTGCTGAAGTTCTCTGCTTTCCAATATGAAGAACAGTGACCACTGGTCCACAGGCAACTTATATGCAAATTTGTAACTTCTAGTGATTACCTCTACCTGTCCCTCTCACCACTCCCTTATCACTGCAGGACCTGAAATTGACAGTTGGAAGGCTGAGAAGCACAGACACCTGTGTGTGAAGTTAATTTTAGTGGGAGAGCCATTGCACAAGGACGATTTCACTCTTTCAGTAGAAAGAACCTTGAACCCAGTGGCATGGAGAACCATTACAGCTGGAGACTCTTCCTACTACAGTGGATAACCAAGATTCCATAGTGTGTTGTTGTACTCTAGGCACTCCACAATGCCTGCCAGTACTACCTTCCTGACTGTTGGACCTCTCTAGTGGTCTTCTCCACGCAGTCCGCCAGAACTAGTCTTTGACTTGCATGGGTGGACAAGCTCCCATCCCACTGAGGATTTGAGATCCATCAGCTACCCTCACCTGATTTAGCCAGCTAGTCAGAGTGGTTTACAAGTGTGGCTGCTGCACATGCTACAGCAACATGGAGCTGCAGGTGAGAGCTGGGTGCCAAGTTGGGATCCTAGCCACTCCTAGGGAGTGTGACTAGTTCCACCCACCAGGGGTACTACCACTCTCTGAACGCCTCAAGGGGATATACACACATGCATATATACACATACACACACACACACACACCACACATGCACACACACACACCACACATACACACACACATACACACACGCACCACACATACACACACACACATGTATATATGAATACAGACAGACTCATAGACACATGTATATAACGAAAGGAGACTATAGGATTGTTGTGATGATAGTCACGACACCCCCTGCAAGAACAGACTTGATTAAATGACTATAAATAGTAGTGGTCAGTGTGAGATAAAGAGTGGGCATTAATCGCAGGAAGTCATAAGGCATCATTTTGTTAGTTTGTTGGAATATCATTTGTTGGTTCATGTATAGTTCATGGAGTGTTTGCAGGATTGTTATATTGTTGTTACCCTGCTTCATTATATATTTCATTGTTACTACACGGTTATCGTGTAAAAAAGTGTCATCATAAATAGTGGCGATACTACAATACTTGGTGACAAGGATTCAAAGCTCATGCAGGTCAGTTAACAAATTTTTGTGATACAAAGCTGTAAGTGATGGAAGACCTAGTAGCTTCTATAATACAGTTGCAAAAACTGCAGCAAGAACAGCAACAGGAATTGCAGAAACAATTACTTCAGCAACAAGAAAAACAACAATAGTTAATGGAGCTATGTCTTAAGAAGTCCAGAAACACTATCAGTTCATTTTTGCCAGACAGCGTTTCAAACACTATAACAGAATTCAGTTATAACCCAGAGGAGGGTATAACTTTTGCAGCATATTTTAGAAGGTACGAAGAAATCTTCAGGGAAGATTACAAGTCATGGACGGACAACAAAAAAGTAAGACTATTATTACATAAATTGGTGCTGGCTGAACATAAAAAATACTGTAATTTCATACTACTATAGGAAAGTTGGTTATACATCATTAGATATATACCTGACTTTCCTATATAAAATTATGAATATAACGGAACACTGAACTCCAGACTATCAACCTATACAACATTTATTTAGGTGGTAAATATATACATCTTTAGCTCTTGTTGACAGTTGTTACAGCTTCTGTGTGTGTGAGCATAGTTGTTGGGACGTTGTTATGTAGATGTAAGCAAGCTGGCGAGGGTAAGTCCGAAAGATGGAGAGTGACAGCTAAACACGTAAAGAGACTGTCTCCAGGTTGGAATGCTGGAGACACTGCTTGACACGTCCATGCTCATGGCCGGCCGACCGAGAAAGAGAATGAATTGAGCAGGAACACTTGGTTGTTTAATTCCACGCATGCATGAGACTACGCATGCGCACGGCGTTACTACAGGGCTCCCTTGCCAGTGCGAAAACGCACGATAAT